>NC_069499.1:364398199-364733199 GCF_027579735.1 Bombina bombina | reverse complement strand
AGAGTATCACTGTAGGGAGTCCATGTAACCGAACTACTTCTTTAATGAATAACTGACTGGTCTCCTGAGCCGTCGGCAACCCAACTGCAGGAATAAAATGTGCCATTTTACTCAAGAGGTCCACTACAACTAATATTGTAGAAAAAGAACAAGAACTTGGTAGGTCAACAATAAAATCCATAGCAACATGTGACCAAGGAGTATCAGGGACAGGATAAGGTTGAAGCAAGCCTATTGGAAAGCGCCGTGAAGGTTTGGAAGTCGTACAAATTGTACATTGTTCTACGTAATCACGAACTGATGAGGTCATTCCTGGCCACCAATAATGTCGTCGTATTAAATCTAAAGTTTTACGAAGACCCAAATGTCCAGATATGGGAGAATCATGACAAGTGTGAAGAAGTTGTGACCTATATTGAGGTGGAATGTAAAGCAGATTTCCATGGTAACATAAACCATCTGGTTTAGTTTGCAGAAGGTGTATGGGTTTTGTGGTATCATGAGTTTGACAGGATTGAAAATCCGGATGGGAGGAAATAAGCAACCCAAGGAATTTAGATTTAGGTATGACCGTGGAAGGAACTCCTACATAAGGTGGTCTAGCATCACGCCTAGAGAGTGCGTCAGCCTTACCATTACGGCTCCCTGGCCGGTACATGATGAGAAAGTTAAAGCGCGAGAAGTATAGATTCCATCGTAGTTGCCTAGATGAAAGAGTTCTATTCTGTTGTAGATATTGCAGGTTTTTGTGATCTGTTATAACAATTACTGGAAATGTAGCACCTTCTAGATGATGTCGCCACTGTTCAAAAGCAGATTTAATCGCCAATAGTTCCTTTTCCCCCACAGGATAGTTGCGTTCAGCAGGTGTCAGGAGCCTGGACAGATAAGCGACTGGATGTAATTTATCAGTTAATGATTTTTTTTGCGAAAGAACAGCCCCGAGAGCATAATCTGATGCGTCCACTTCGACAATAAACTGTAAGTTAGAGTCTGGAAATTGTAGAATGGGGGCTGTGGTGAAATCTTTTTTTAGGTTATTGAATACCTTATCACAGTCATTAGTCCAGTCAAATGATTTGTTTACCTTAGTCAGGTCAGTTAGAGGTTTAGCTTTTTGTGCGAAATTATGTATAAATTTTCTATAAAAATTGGCAAAGCCAAGGAACCTCTGTACTTGTTTCTTGGACTTTGGAGTTGGCCATTGTGTTATAGCATGGATTTTTTAATCATCCATAGTAATACCTGTGTTTGAGATTACATATCCCAGAAAAGTTACCTTAGATTTGTTGAACTCACATTTTTCCAATTTGGCATACAATTTATGTTGCCGTAAACGTGAAAGTACTGTTCTAACATGTGTAAGATGTTGTTGTTGGGAATCTGAGAAAATAAGTATATATTGTCTAGATACACTACTACAAAATTGTCTAAGATGTCATGGAATATATCATTTATAAAGCATTGAAATGTTGCTGGAGCATTGCAAAGGCCGAATGGCATGACAGTATATTCGTAAAGGCCATAACGGGTTCTAAAAGCTGTCAACCATTCATCTCCAGCCCTCATTCGTATGAGGTTATATGCACCCCTGAGATCCAATTTGGTAAAGATCTTGGCAGTGCGTAACCTCTCAATAAGTTCAGGAATTAACGGGAGTGGGTATCGGTTTTTATTTGTTTTTTGTTTAACTCTCTGTAATCTATTATGGGCCTAAGGGACTGGTCCTTATTTTTAACAAAAAAGATTCCAGGCCCGGCTGGGGAAGTGGATGGTCTAATAAAACCTTTAGCTAGGTTATCCTGTAGGTATGATTTTAAGTGATCTAATTCGGGTTTTGATAGAGGATATATGTGTCCAACGGGGATTGTTGCACCAGGTAGAAGGTCAATAGGACAATCGTATGACCTATGGGGTGGCAAGACCTGTGCCTCCGTTTTATTGAACACATCCTGGAAATCATCATATACATTAGGTAAGATAACCTCATTCGTGAGTAATATCTGATTTAAGGGATAACAAGTGTGTGAACAGTATGAAGAAGTTAAGTCAACTGTCATGTGTTGCCAGTCAATGGTGGGTTTGTGTATCTGTAACCACGACAACCCAAGGATAACAGGGTATAGAGGACTTGGGATTAAGTCAAAGGATATGGATTCCCTATGTCCAGTCCTAGTGCAGAGTAAAAGGGGTGTGGTTTCTTGGGTTATAGGACCTGTGGAGAGAGTGGAGCCATCAATTAAATTAATGGAGACAGGAGACTGTTTTGCTAGATAGGGTATTTTATTTAAATTGACAAAATGAATATCAATATAACTTGATGTCGCTCCTGTGTCGACTAGGGCCTCAACTTCTATATGGTGGTGTTCCCACTGCAAAGTAAGAGGTAATGTTATATGAGAATGTGTATTTTTAGAGAGAGAGAGACTAAGTGTATTAATTCCTGTCTTACCAGTTTTTGTCTTTTTAAGAAGTGGACAAGTTGGCACATCATGCTCTGGAGAGGCACAGTACATGCATAATCTTAATGCCCTTCTTCTACTTTTCTCGTCAGTAGAGAGGGGACCACGCATGAATCCTATTTCCATAGGTGAATCAGGTTCTTTGGAACTTGAGGTGGAGGGAGTGTATCTTTTATAGGTAGTTGAAGTGTTAGACCTCTCGTGTTTACGCTCACGTAGTCTACGGTCAATAGTGGTGCAAAGGTTACATAGATCCTCTAATCTCTGAGGTACCCCTGTGCGAGACAACTCATCTTTTATATCTTCACTAAGCCCAATTCTAAATTGGTGTCTCAGTGAGGCCTCATTCCACTTTGATTCTATGGCGAATATTTTAAATTGAGAAATGTAATCCTCCACAGGGTGTCTGCCTTGTTTCAAGGCCCTGAGTGATGTTTCAGCGGATTCCTGCTTGAAAGGATCATCATACAAAGATGCAAATGCTTTTAGGAAGTCTTGCAATGAATCCAATAAAGTATTCTGGTTTTCAAATAAACTATCAGCCCAATTGCGGGGCTCTCCCCTTAAGTAGGATATCATGGTTAAGACCTTCAGGCGGTCAGTACTATAAGTTTTAGGTTTAAGTTCGAATAGAAGCAAACAGGCATTTCTGAATTCTTTGAAATTAGCCCTGTTACCACTAAACTTATCAGGCAAAGATACCTGAGGTTCAGGTTGGGCAGTTTTTGCAGCATACATTTCTCTGACACAGTCTTTTAACATTTGATACTCAGTTTGCAATTCTCTAATTGACTGAGTAACATTATCCATGCGCTGTGATAGTGCTGTTACCTGATTGGTGATCTCAGTTAACTCCATATCTGCTTGCAACCTCTACAAATTAGGCTGGATTATTCTATTAGATCTCTCTTTCAATATTTAGTTATCAACTATATTTCTTGTGAGGATTTTTTGTAAGCAGTTACAGAAATGATACACTGAAATTGTAAGGTGTATATTGTAAGCAAAAAATGGTAGATGTAACAGCAAGGTTAATAACAATCTGTGACTGTCAAAGTTAACCTGTCTGTCTTAATGTTTGCCTACATGAACTATTACTTCAAAGTCACTGAGCACAGGAAGAGTATAGTTTTAGGCAATACTATGAGACACAGAACCAAATACAGATAAGGCACTGATATAAATGAAGCTATAAGTTTGAATACAACCGGATCAGGGAATACAGTCAAAGCACAAAGTGTGTGTTACATACGACCTTTGTAGCAGCCGTGCAGATGGAGAGTAAAGCGGCAGCTGAATTCCCTGGTTCTGCTTTGCTCAGCGTGTAGTTCAAGCGGACATGCAAGTGGAAAGCTTGCACGAGTGAGGAGAGAGGAGCGGCACCAGCTGATGATGTCAGACGCTTCCTTGCGGCTCTGTGATGGTAGCAGCTGTGAGCTGCAGCTCAGGAGGAAATCGAGCTGTGTGGAAGGTGAGAGAATCTTCAACAGCAATAGCTAATTGGCGAAGGTGTTTTCTCACTGAAACATGAGAAACAATAATCCAGCAATGGTTCAGTTAAGAGGTGGGGTTTTATAGGGAGATAATGACAATGTTTAAAGGAACAGTAGCGGTAAAAAGGTCTGACACCCACTTCTCCTTTGTGAGGGGTGACCGATAGCTTGTCACCCGCTTCTCCTCTCTTTGGACAGAGTTTCACTCGTGAAGCGTGTATCCAGATGTCCTTGTCGTCAGTCAGTACGGCAGTCCTGGTTACAGCGATCACAGTGACTGGCTTGCTGAACGGGAAACCTCCTTTCTTTGCTTTATTCAGCTGGCGAATGCAGACCAGATCTCCAGGCTTGAAAGGATGGGTTGGTTCCTGTGAGGGAAAAGGTAAACGGGAAGACACATCACCATAGATGCCATTCAATTTATCAATCAATTGTTTTACATATTGTTCCTTAATACAATCTAAATCACCATTTTTAATGATAAGTGGGCCTTTTACCCATGGAGTCGGGAATGGTCTACCCATTAGGACCTCAAATGGAGACAACCTGGTTGTCCTATTTGGGGTCATTCTGATTTCTGCTAAAATCGCAGGTAAATAGTTTTGCCATTTAACCCATGTACCTGCTGTTGCCTTTAAAAGTTTTTCCTTGATATTGTGATTCATTCTTTCTACAATCCCTGGGCTTTGAGGATGGTAGGGAATGTGAAAGTTCCAATTAATCTGTAACCATTCTACTAACTCATGTGTGATTCTACTAATGAACGCTGTTATCAGAATTAATCTGAAGCGGACAACCAAATCTGGGAATTATTTCAGTGGCTAAAATTTTAGAGACTGTTTTTGCATCTTCCCTCTGGGTAACAAAAGCTTCTGGCCACTTAGAAAATTGGTCAACTATTACAAGCAGATATAATTGTTTAGTGTCAGTTTTTGGAATATGTGTAAAATCAATTTGTAGATGTGTGAATGGGGCTGTAGGTGGGGGTAAGTGGTCATGCTGGGCTTTATTGGGGATGGTTGCATTGGTCTGTAAGCAATATACACATCTATTAATATATGCCTTGCAATGATCACCTATACCTCTAATGTAGAAAGATTGCTTCAACAAGTTAGTTGTTGGTTTTATACCTAGGTGTCCAACACCATGGGCTTGTGCTATAAAGAGTGGTGCACTGCTTTCCGGTATTCCCACCTTCCCCTCTTTAGAAAACAAACCATTCTCATCTAAAGTTAACCCATTAGTAGTCCAGAAAGATATGTCACTAGGAGTGGCATGTCCCTGGAGTTCAAGAAGCATATGGTCTGTAGGACATGAAGGTGGGGCTAAAACAGCATACATACAGATGGTGGATCCGGGTGTATGAGAAACATAATCAGCCTCTTTAGCAATTTTATCTGCAAGCGCATTACCCAAGGAAATAGGGTCAGACTTGTATGTATTTGCACGGCAATGTATGATCGTTATGTCCTTTGGGAGTTGTATGGCCTCTAAAAGGTCATTAATCAGGTCTGTATGAGAGATGGTCTTGCCATCTGCTGAAACAAAACCACGTTGTTTCCATATCATACCAAAATTGTGCACAACCCCAAAAGCATAGCGAGAGTCAGTGTAAATGTTAACAGATTTATTTTCAAACAATTTACATGCTTTTGTAAGTGCTATTAATTCTGCAGCTTGTGCAGAAAGATAAGGAATGGGGCCTGCATCTAGAACAATGTCTGGTAGTTGCACAACAGCATAGCCTGTCTTATAAATACCGTCACTAGGTCGGGAACAAGAACCATCAACAAACACATTATCAGCATGGTCAAAAGGTTTATCCATCAAGTCAGGTCTTGGTGTGGTAATGTGGTGTATTACCTCTATACAATCATGGTCTGTTGGAAAGTCTGGTGATCCTGTAAGTAAGGCACTAAGTATTTGAGTTGGCCCTGAGGATACACTACTATATTTAATAGTCAGATTTGTATTATTCAGTAATATACATTCATAACCAGAAAGTCTTTGAGAAGTCATGTTTTGGGTAGTGACATTTTTTACAAGATGTAAAACTTGGTGACTACTGTGTAGTACTATTGGATGGCCTAATGTGATTGTTTCAACCATCTCTACAGCCATGGCGCAAGCCGCCAATGCTCGGAGACACGCCGGCATCCCTTGTACCGGTATTGGAACTACTTTGGAAAAGAAAGCTATGGGACGCATATTGCCTCCACCATGCTCTTGGGCACAGACAGCAGCCATGGTTTTACAATTGTCCCTCGCATACAAGTGAAATGATTTACAATAATCAGGTAGTCCTAAAGCAGGGGCACTAATCAATGTGTTCTGTTTGAAGTATAATTCCCTCTAGCTCTTCCTCTAGCTCTCTCTCTACCTCTCACATACATTCTATTACTCCCTGTATTATCCCTTTCCCTGGCCTGGAATGGATCACAATGTTGTAAACTCTGCTTTTGATAAAAAGCAGCGTTTTTTCCTTCTAATGTCCTGATGTCAAAACAACCTGCCCCTTCTTTTTCATGAATTCTTTTCAAGAATTCTGCTGGAGTCAACTCCGGCCAATCAGAGACAAGTTGTTTCACTAACAAAGAAAGCTGAGGTTGCATATTACTAATGCAAGTCTGGACCTTCAGAGAGCCCATTGCATCTCCTGATTCCATTCCAGCCTCTTCCTTCCAGCAGTTATAAAAACGCTTAACAAATTCTACTACTGTTTCCTTTGTATTCTGTTTGCACGCTAGTGCAATTGACATACTTTGTTTATCCTTCCATATTCTATGCATTTATATACTTAATTCTGTCCACATTTCATCAAGTCCCTCACGTGTGTTTAGGGCATAGTTAATTGTTGGATCTCGACTCAATTTACTAATACTCTTTACATTACCCCACTCCCAACCTGATTCAGGGTCATAGTCTAGAAGTGCATCAATGATAATTCTTATGTCTGTCTGTGTCATGTTTTGTCCTTGTAACATTCTTTTTAAACACATAATACAAGCTGCTGGATGTTGACGGGGGTTTGGGGCTCCCTTGGTAATTTCCCTTAATTCACCCGGGGACAAGGGTTTAATAATTAATTGGTCTCCAACAGTAAGAAATGGCATACTAGCTTCTGGTACAGCTGCCTCCTCCTCCTCTACTTCTTCATTCCCTCTTTTATATTGTGGGGTTATTGTAGGGGGTAGGAAGGTGTTACTGGTTCAACCTTAATCGGGGGTTTGGGCATAATTGGGGGTTTAGTGACCTGGTATCGGGGAGTTACAGAAGGTCCTGGCAAGGTCCATTCCTGGGGTACCTGAGCAGAGGCAATAGCAATAGTCTCTAGATCTATGTCACTAGGGGATGGGAGGCTAGGATATAGTCTGTTATATGATGGCAAAGGTAGGTGAGGGGCATTATATGGGGCAGGGGGGGTGAATATGCTTTCTGTCTTTGCTTCTCACTTTTACCCTTTTTTTTATTCCCATGTATATCAATATATTGCCAGTATGAAGCAACAGTCAGCCAATTTTCCCCACCCTTTTTCATATAATCCATATTCCATCTTGGATCACCTTTATACCATGGAAATGCCTCTTCATCACCTAGACACAACCCTTTTACCATATTCATATGAAATTTATCATTATCCCCCTCTCTGGGGAATGGATCAGAGCTTCTCATAGCTTCTGTCCAATCTGCTATATTCTCCCACATAATCTTTACATATTTCTCCTTGCCTAGGTGATGGAAATTGTTTAGACTGGGATTTGCCCATTCTCAACTCCTAACTTATCATTTAAAACTTTTACAACAAAATATAATACAATACAAAAAAATAAATAAATAATAAAAAATAATAAAAATAAAAAAATACAATACCTTTACCTTTAAGAGCAATTAATTATTGAATCTTTTTGCAAAAACCACATTAACTAGAATGGTTGTACTCCGTTACCAGTTATTGTGCTTAATGCTTAAGTTTACAACAAGAGAGAGAGAAAAAAATATCACTATGCTAGTTTCTTTCAGTAGTTTCTGGCATTAATTATCTCTAGGTCAAAGGTCACCCTTCACTAGAAAAAAATTAGCCTTTTACTAACATTCAGAAACAGCAATACATATTAGCAACAGTTTACTTTCTTAATACTTTAAACAATAAGCAGTATTTTACTTCCTTAACACTTTATACAATAAACAGTATTTTGCCATACAGCATATTTAGAAAGCAAGCAGCATAAAAATTAATATAAACAATGCAGTATTTATCTTATAACTTTAAAGCAATGTTAGCCATACAGCATATTTCAAAAGCAAGCAGCAAGAAAATGTGTGGTTTAACCCTTCAGCCAGACTTTATATAATCTGATTTCTACCAAAGAAATCTATTATTCCCTTTTTATTTTTAATCTATCAAAGATTTAATTAGAATCTACCAAAGATTCATATATATATTTAACCTGATTTCTACCAAATAAATCTACTATTCCTCTTTTTAGACAATAGTTAGAATCTACCAAAGATTCACATATATATTTCCCAACTATTCCTATGTAAAATGAAACTTAAGGGGTCTTGTGGTAAGAGAAAAAAGGTCAGAATAAAAAAGACTCTTTGTTCAACTCACCTTCCGAGAGTTCCCTGTTTCATCCCACGTGACTGACACCAGTTTGTAGGGTTACTTCTTTTGTTCCTTAGCTCTGCTCTGGCTGATAAGGGTGTGGCACACGTTTTCTTCAGGGCCCTGGGGTGACCACTGAAATCACACACACATGCAACTGAGTGTTTTCACAAGAGTCCCCCTTTATTGAAGAACACACAAAGAATTTATAGTGATGTATACGTCATACATGAGGTCACAGGAAATATATAAAAAAACGTAGTTAACTTCACATCTGCATAAGGGGCCCACAGGAAATAAGAATGTTGTTATAACACATAACAGAATATGCCCATATAACCATTTGTAGAGAGGATCTTATATTGGAACCATATGTTACAACTTATACAAAAGAAACTTGTGGAATGCTGCATTATAAACATTTGATACTAGATTTAAGGCTACCCTCAATATGCTTAATATGTGAGATTCAAATTACCCATATAACATAATATATATAATATATATATATACATATATATATATATATATATATATATATATATATACATATATATATATATATATATACATACATACATACACATACACACACACACACATACACACATATATACCCATCACAACACAACCCTCCATTCCGCACTCAAAAAATGGATTTTCCTTAGCGCCGTATTACAGGTTGTGCAGTCCAGCTAAAATGCTTGTGTTACAGCCTATACCGACACCATTCCGCAATCTGAGACCAGTAGTTATGGATTTTGCTAAACAAAATTGTTTTGCAAAACTCATAACTAAAATGTTACAAAGTACACCCAACACCCATAAACTACCTATTAACCTCTTAACCACCACCCTCCTGCATCGCAAACACTATATTAAACCTATTAACCCCTAATCTGCCACCCACATTGCTGACACTAAATAAACCTATTAACCCCTAAACTGTCAGCCCCCCACATTGCCAACACTATATAAAAACCTATTAACCCCTAAACTGCCTGCCCCCCACATCGTAACTAATAAACTAAACCTATTAACCCCTAATCTGCTGCTCCCCGACATTGCCAACACTAAATAAAGCTATTAACTCCTAAACTTCAAGTCCCACATCGCAACTAATAAACTAAAACTATTAAACCCTAAAATGCTGGCCCCCCACATCGCAAAACACTAATTTAAACTATAAACCCCTAAACCTAACACCCCCCTAACTTTAAATTAAAAGTTACAATATAACTATATTAAAATAAATAAAAACCTAATACTACGAAAACATTAAAAAAATCTAACATTACAAAAAATAATAAACACTAAAATTATGAAAAATAAAAAAACTCTAAGATTACAAAAAATAAAAAACGAAATTATCAAAAATAAAAACAATTACACCTAGTCTAATAGCCCTATAAAATAAAAAGCCCCCTAAAATAAAAACACCCCCTAACCTAACAATAAACTACCAATAGCCCTTAAAAGGGCCTTTTGTAGGGCATTGCCCTAAGTTAAACAGCTCTTTTACATTAAAATATTACAAAGTCCCCCCTAAAAGTAAAAAAACCCCACCCAACCAACCCCCCAAAATAGAAAAAGTGTAAAAAAAATCCTAAGCTACCCATTGCCCCTAAAGGGGAATTTGTATGGGCATTGCCCTTAAAAATGCATTCAAATCAGCCAATAGGATTTCAGTAGCTCTCATCCTATTGGCTAGTTTGAAAATGTCAGCCAATAGGAATGCAAAGTACCCCATATTTAAACGGGTACCTTGCATTCACCATATGAAGAGGATCCTCCACGCTGGATGCCTGCTGCCAGCAAAGAAGCTCTGTGCCTCCACAGCTCCATGCCTCTTACAGCTCCACGACACAGGGATAAAGAAAGAAGATGGCCCCGCAAAGGATGAAGATGTCACCGTCTGGATGAAGACTTCTCGCTGCCTGGATGAAGATTGATGTCCGGACTTCAGGAACAGTGAGTAGATTTTATGGGGTTACTGCTAGTTTTTTTTTGGGGGGGGGGGTTGGGGTGGGTTTTTCTTTAAGATTAGGGATGGGCACTATAAAAGAGCTGAATGCCCTTTTAAGGGCAGTAAAAGAGCTGAATGCCCTTTTAAGGGTGATGCCCATACAAATGCCCCTTTATGGGCAATGAGTAGCTTAGGATTTTTTTAGACTTAGGTTTTTTATTCTGGGGGGTTGGTTGGGTGGGAGGTTTTTACTTTTAGAGGGGACTTTGCAATATTTTAATGTAAAAGAGCTGTTTAACTTAGGGCAATGCCCTACAAAAGGCCATTTTAAGGGCTATTGGTAGTTTATTGTTAGGTTAGGCAGTGTTTTTATTTTGGGAGAACTTTTTTATTTTTATAGGGCTATTAGATTAGGTGTAATTGTTTTTATTTTTTTATAATTTCGTTTATTTTTTTTTGTAATCTTAGCGTTCTTTATTTTTCGGATTTTTAGCGTTTATTATTTTTTGCCATGTTAGATTTTTTGATAGTATTAGGTTTATTTAAATTTGTAATTTAGGTTTTATAATTGGTAGTTTATTTTATTTTATTGGAATAGTAATGTTAGGTTAATTTATAGTTTAATGTTTCACAGGTAAGTTTTTAGTTTAAGATAGTTTCTTTCCCTCATAGACATCAATGGGGTTGCGTTACGGCGATTTGCCATTCCACGATCGCAGGTGTTAGTATTTTTACTACTTTCTCCCCATTGATGTCTATGGGGGAAAGTGTGCACAAGCACATAAACTCAGCTTATCATACCATAACGCACAGCACAAGGAGGTTTTTCAGTAACTTGTAATGACAGCGCTATGGAAAGTGCGGTACCACTCATTTTATTGCATTATTTACGCACCCGGTATAGCACAAAACTCATAATCTAGGTATTTGTTTGTTGCATATAAAAATATGTAGAGATGTTCAGGGACACAGTCAAATGTCCCCTTATAACACCAAACAAAAAGGGGCTAGATAAAAAGTGGCACGCTAAATAACTTTTTCACTTGCATGGCTGTGTAAAAATTTAGCAGACCCTGGTTAGCGTGCCTAATACAAGTTGAAAGTCAGTAGAAAAGCAAAAGTCTGATGCTCGCTAACTTCATGACTTGAGTGAGTTATATATAGTGTATATATTCCTATATACACTATCATTTAAAGGTTTGGGGTCACTTAGAAATGTCCTTATTTTCCATGAAAACATACATGAAATGAGTTTGGATAGGAAACATAGTCACTGAAAAGGTTAGAAATAATGAACTTTAAGTGAAATAATTGTGTCCTTCAAACTTTGCTTTTATCAAAGAATCCTTCATGTGCAGTAATTGCAACCTTGCAGACCTTTGTCAATCTAGTTGTCAATTTGTTGATGTAATCTGAAGAGATTTCACCCCATGTTTCCTGAAGAACCTTCCACAAGTTGGATTGGCTTGATGGGCACTTCTTATGTACCATATTGTCAAGATGGTCCCACAACAGCTATATAGGGTTGAGATTTGGTGACTGCGCTGTCCACTCTATTAAAGATAGAATACCAGCTGACTGCTTCTTCCCTAAATAGATCTTGCATAGTTTGAAGCTGTGCTTTGGGTCATTGTCCTGTTGTAGAAGGAAATTGGCTCCAATCAAGCGCTGTTCACAGGGAGTTGAAAAATAGAGTGACTGCCTTCCTTCTTCAAGGTCCCTATTACCCTGTATAAATCTCCCCCTTTACCACCACCAAAGCACCCCCTGACCATCACATTGCGTCCATCATGCTTGACAGATGGTTGTCAAGCACTCCTCCAGAGTCTTTTCATTTGGTGTGTGTCTAACAAATGCTCTTCTTGTAATCTGCACACCTCAAACTTAGATTTGTCTGTCCATAGCACTTTTTTTCCAATTTTCCTCTGTCCAGTGTCTGTGTTCTTTTGCCTATCATAGGGCCAGATTACAAGTGGTGCGATATTATCGCTCCTGATCGCACTCTAACTCTGCAAGAAGCAGCTTTTTGCATGCATCGGGTAGCACAAGTATTACAAGTTAAAAGTAAAACGTTTTTGCTGGTATGCTTGTACACTAACCCAACATGTGTAAAATGCCAAACTTACAATATCATGCACACATTAAGGTATTTCCACATAGAAGTCAACGGAGCAAAAAAAGTGGGACAACACCAAACCCGATCGCATATTCTCAAGTGCGCTAACCCAACATGTAAATATGAATATTTCACATTCCAATGTTCTTTACAGAGAAGAATATGTTCTATTTATTTGTTCTTAAATACATATTTCTACATATTTCTAGACTATTACATATAGGTATAGATCTAAACATATGTTATTATGAGTGTAACTTTGTTTTGTGACACTTTTTTTTGTTTCACAAAACAATTAACAGTTCACATTCCAGTTCACATTCCAATGTTCTTTACAGAGAAGAATATATTCTATTTATTTATTCTTAAATACATATTTCTACATATTTCTAGACTATTACATATAGGTATAGATCTATACATATGTTATTATGAGTGTAACTTTGTTTTGTGACACTTTTTTTGTTTCACAAAACAGTTAACCAGAGCTCTTAGGTTGCACTATCCGAATGTAAGTGAAATTCAATTTCGTCCAAGTGATCACATTTACTCTTAACTTATAATGCGAGTACTCAATCTGGTGCATGCCAACAGCTGCCATTACCTGATATCGCTCGCTCATAACTGTTACCACTAGCCCTTAATCTTTTCTTTTTATTGGCCAGTCTGAAATATGGCTTTTTTTTTGGAACTCTGCCTAGAGGGCCAGCATCCCGGAGTTCCCTCTTCACTGTTGACATTGACGTTGAGACTGGTGTTTTGCAGGTACTATTTAATGAAGCTGCCAGTTGAACACCTGTGACTGAGGTGTCTGTTTCTCAAACTAAATACTCTAATGTATTTGTCCTCTTGCTCAGTTGTGCACCAGGGCTTCCCACTCCTCTTTCTATTCTGCTTAGAGCCAGTTTGACCTGTTATATTAAAGAAGCAGCATACAGAGTTGTGCGAGATCTTCAGTTTCTTGGCATTTTCTCACATGGAATAGCCATCATTTCTGAGAATAAGAATAGACTGACGAGTTTCATAAGTTCTTTGTTTCGGGCCATCTCGAGTCAGTAATCAAACCCACAATTGCTGATGCTCCAGATACTTAAAGGGACAGTTTACTCAAAAGAATTCTCCCCTTAAATTTGTTCCCAATGATCCACATTACCTGCTGGATTGTATTAAATTGGTTACAATTCCTTTACCCTTGTATTGACATTTGAAATAGTTGAATTAGCCTGTGGTATCCCCACCTATTCTGAAAGTTTTTGGCCTTAGGGCCAAGCTATAGATAAGTGTTGTAAACACAGCCAGTAGAAGAAATTACACTCCCAGTGGGATATAGAAGAGATAAGGTAATAAAATGTTAATTTTCAATTGTTCTCTCCAAGTTTTGGTATTTGGTTTACGGAGAGAAATAAGATAAAAAAGCATGTATATGTACACAATGCCATAAAGTAATGAGATCTAATTATACCTACAAGCTCAACCCATTTTATTAGGTTGTGGTTCAAAACACAAAACCAGCTAATTCATATACACAAATAAACGTTAAAAAGCAAATTCTCATATATTTTATACTTTGCAACTGGTAAAAAAAGTAATTGTCAACATATTAAGGGAAAAACTATTTTATAGTATACTGTTTCTTTACCTAGTCTAATGAATGTCAGTTTTAGTGCTTCTAACATAATTGCAAAAGGGTTTTTTAATGATCAATTAGCCTTTTTAAATGATCTGCCATTATGGCACAGTGGGGCTCTGTGAAGAAGGGGGCGGGATTAGCGTGCCTCTCCAGTGCACTAGAGGAAAGTGTTTTTAACCACTAAGATAATTTCAAGAAACAAATTAATACTAATTAATTTTGTCAGTATAAATTTATTTTCTTTCAATTTCCTGGTGCATTAGTTCTGGAAATTGACTTCATGAAAATTAAATGAATTTTCAAGTTTTGTTAATGAATTTGAATTCGTATGGAAACAAATTCTTATGTCTACTGTTTTACATGAGTAAGTTGTGATTTAGTAGAGGACCATTAGAATTTTATTGCTCAGTGTGCACTTACAATTCCTCAAAGTTTTATTAAAATTACTTTTACATATACATAGTTTATATCAGCACTTAAGCATATCATTGCAAAAGGTCTGCCTATAGAAAGCTCTGAAAAAGAACCCCAGACATTCAATTCAGCCAATATTAACCTTGTTGTGGAGGTGCATTTAAGTGGGCTAGAGGTTCATGTGTGGTTGGCCCCATATGGTAACAAAATCCCCAAGGGTCAGTGGCATAAAGAAAAGTAGGAAAGAGAAGGGCTCAACTGGGAATCTATGGGATAGTACCTACCCAGGGTACAGCATCTTTTAGTCCACTTGTACCTTTCACAGAAGAAAACTTCCATACAGTATATCAGCCTGATTACAATCAAAATGACAGTCCAGCCTCACAATACCAATTCTCTTTTAATGAGCACAGCTTAATAAGTTGACCTATGGGATTGCACCCACTTAGGCACTATATACAATTAAAGTCCAATTTTGTTTGCAAATGATGCATTGTTCTGTACCCTATGGGGAATACTTCTTTAGCAATCTTGAGTATGTTAATCTATGTTCTCCTTTGCTATGACTATTTAGGGAAATATAAATGTGCTCATCCACTGATCAAAAAAGCAATATGCAGTGCTGTATAGTTAGGCTTCAGTACATTGTACTCAGAATGCAAATTTTTTTTTTGAGTTAAAGCACATAATAAGTGGACCTATATATAGTATTAATTAAAGTACTTTACATAGATTTTATAGAAATCAACGTTTCTATGGGAGTTCAATTTTAAGTTTAATTTCTCTTTAAGTTTGGTGCATTTGAATATGGGCAAGAATAGTAAAAGAGAAATATAAATATATTTATATATGAAATTCTATTATTATAAGCTCAGAATGTTACTAAGGCATATAAAATGTTCTTAATTTCCCTGTAACAGATTTACAGCAAAAAAACTGGCATATCTATAAATAACCATTGTTATTTCATACACTGTTGCAAAGATCCTTAATATTCTACAAAGAAAATGGCAGGTACCCAGCTAAACTCTCACTGGAGCCTTATTTTCATCCATCGTTTCATGAACTATAAATTGCCAGCACTAACTTGTGCCAAGTGAGCTTACATGTTTTTAGAGACAAATTGAAACACTCCCTGACCTCAGCCCAATTACAGTAACATTGACAATTATTCATGACTTTATTGCTCATTACTTAATCCAAGTTGCGGCTCACTGGCAGAATGCACTAACAAAACGTTTTACTTAGAAATGTAATATTAAAAATGTGCACACCATTTGTTTTAGAATAAAATAATCATTATTACACTAAACATAAATATGATGAGGTTCATATCCCAGTTTAGAGACCTATTCCTCTGATTCTGATATGCACTGTTCTGGTGCGCTGGTGCAAAAATAATAGCAAAATGTCTTAAACATTAACGGCTAGATTTGGAGTTTTGTCGGTAACGACCCGAAAAGCTAACGCTGGCTTTTTTCTGGCCGCACCATAAAAATAACTCTGGTATTGAGAGTCCACATAAAGGCTGCGTTAGGCTCCAAAAAAGGAGCGTAGAGCATATTTAACACAGCTTCAACTCTCGATACCAGAGTTGCTTACGCAAGCGGCCAGCCTCAAAAACGTGCTCGTGCACGATTCCCCCATAGGAAACAATGGGGCTGTTTGAGCTGAAAAAAAAACTAACACCTGCAAAAAAGCCGCGTTCAGCCCCTAACGCAGCCCCTTTGTTTGCTATGGGGAAACACTTCCTACGTCTGCACCTAACACTCTAACATGTACCCCGAGTCTAAACACCCCTAACCTTACACTTATTAACCCCTAATCTGCCGCCCCCGCTATCGCTGACCCCTGCATATTATTATTAACCCCTAATCTGCCGCTCCGTAAACCGCCGCTACTTACATTATCATTATGTACCCCTAATCTGCTGCCCCTAACACCGCCGACCCCTATATTATATTTATTAACCCCTAATCTGCCCCCCACAACGTCGCCTCCACCTGCCTACACTTATTAACCCCTAATCTGCCGACCGGACCTGAGCGCTACTATAATAAAGTTATTAACCCCTAATCCGCCTCACTAACCCTATAATAAATAGTATTAACCCATAATCTGCCCTCCCTAACATCGCCGACACCTAACTTCAATTATTAACCCCTAATCTGCCGACTAGAGCTCACCGCTATTCTAATAAATGTATTAACCCCTAAAGCTAAGTCTAACCCTAACACTAACACCCCCCTAAGTTAAATATAATTTTAATCTTACGAAATTAATTATCTCTTATTAAATAAACTATTACTATTTAAAGCTAAATACTTACCTGTAAAATAAATCCTAATATAGCTACAATATAAATTATAATTATATTATAGCTATTTTAGGATTAATATTTATTTTACAGGTAACTTTCTAATTATTTTAACCAGGTACAATAGCTATTAAATAGTTAAGAACTATTTAATAGTTACCTAGTTAAAATAATAACAAAATTACCTGTAAAATAAATCCTAACCTAAGTTACAATTAAACCTAACACTACACTATCATTAAATTAATTAAATAAAATATCTACAATTACCTACAATTAAACCTAACACTACACTATCATTACATTAATTAAATACAATATCTACAAATAACTACAATGAAATAAACTAACTAAAGTACAAAAAATAAAAAAGAACTAAGTTACAAAAAATAAAAAAATATTTACAAACATAAGGAAAATCTTACAACAATTTTAAACTAATTACACCTACTCTAAGCCCCCTAATAAAATAACAAAGACCCCCAAAATAAAAAATGCCCTACCCTATTCTAAATTACTAAAGTTCAAAGCTCTTTTACCTTACCAGCCCTGAACAGGGCCCTTTGCGGGGCATACCTCAAAGAATTCAGCTCTTTTGTCTGTAAAAAAAAACATACAATACCCCCCCCAACATTACAACCCACCACCCACATACCCCTAATCTAACCCAAACCCCCCTTAAATAAACCTAACACTAAGCCCCTGAAGATCTTCCTACCTTGTCTTCACCTCACCGGGTATCAAACCGATCCGTCCTGGCTCCGATATCTTCATCCAACCCAAGAGGGGGCTAGACATCCATCATCCGATGGCTGAAGAGGTCCAGAAGAGGCTCCAAAGTCTTCATCCTATCCGGGAAGAAGAGTAGATCCGGACCGGCAACCATCATCTTCCAAGCGGCATCTTCTATCTTCATCCGATGACGACCGGCTCCATCCTGAAGACCTCCACCGCGGACCCATCTTCTTCCGGCGACGTCCAACTGAAGAATGACGGTTCCTTTAAGGGACGTCATCCAAGATGGCGTCCCTCGAATTCCGATTGGCTGATAGGATTCTATCAGCCAATCGGAATTAAGGTAGGAATATTCTGATTGGCTGATGGAATCAGCCAATCAGAATCAAGTTCAATCCGATTGGCTGATCCAATCAGCCAATCAGATTGAGCTCGCATTCTATTGGCTGATCGGAACAGCCAATAGAATGCGAGCTCAATCTGATTGGCTGATTGGATCAGCCAATCGGATTAAACTTGATTCTGATTGGCTGATTCCATCAGCCAATAAGAATATTCCTACCTTAATTCCGATTGGCTGATAGAATCCTATCAGCCAATCGGAATTCGAGGGACGCAATCTTGGATGACGTCCCTTAAAGGAACCGTCATTCTTCAGTTGGACGTCGCCGGAAGAAGATGGGTCCGCGGTGGAGGTCTTCAGGATGGAGCCGGTCGTCATCGGATGAAGATAGAAGATGCCGCTTGGATCAAGATGGTTGCCGGTCCGGATCGCCTCTTCTTCCCGGATAGGATGAAGACTTTGGAGCCTCTTCTGGACCTCTTCAGCCACCGGATGATGGATCGCCAGCCCCCGCTTGGGTTGGATGAAGATTTTGGAGCTAGGACGGATCGGTGATACCTGGTGAGGTGAAGACAAGGTAGGATGATCTTCAGGGGCTTAGTGTTAGGTTTATTTAAGGGGGGTTTGGGTTAGATTAGGGGTATGTGGGTGGTGGGTTGTAATGTTGGGGGGGGGGGTATTGTATGTTTTTTTTTACAGGCAAAAGAGCTGAACTTCTTGGGGCATGCCCCGCAAAGGGCCCTGTTCAGGGCTGGTAAGGTAAAAGAGCTTTGAACTTTAGTAATTTAGAATAGGGTAGGGCATTTTTTATTTTGGGGGTCTTTGTTATTTTATTAGGGGGCTTAGAGTAGGTGTAATTAGTTTAAAATTGTTGTAATATTTTTCTTATGTTTGTAAATATTTTTTTATTTTTTGTAACTTAGTTCTTTTTTATTTTTTGTACTTTAGTTAGTTTATTTCATTGTAGTTATTTGTAGATTTTGTATTTAATTAATGTATTGATAGTGTAGTGTTAGGTTTAATTGTAGGTAATTATAGGTATTTTATTTAATTAATTTAATGATATTATAGTGTTAGGTTTAATTGTAATTTAGGTTAGGATTTATTTTATAGGTAATTTTGTAATTATTTTAACTAGGTAGCTATTAAATAATTCTTAACTATTTAATAGCTATTGTACCTGGTTAAAATAATTACAAAGTTGCCTGTAAAATAAATATTAATCCTAAAATAGCTACAATGTAATTATAATTTATATTGTAGCTATATAAGGATTTATTTTACAGGTAAGTATTTAGCTTTAAATAGGAATAATTTATTTAATAAGAGTTAATTAATTTTGTTAGATTAAAATTATATTTAATTTAGGGGGGTGTTAGTGTTAGGGTTAGACTTAGCTTTAGGGGTTAATACATTTATTAGAATAGCGGTGAGCTCCGGTCGGCAGATTAGGGGTTAATAATTGAAGTTAGGTGTCGGCGATGTTAGGGAGGGCAGATTAGGGGTTAATACTATTTATTATAGTTTTAGTGAGGCGGATTAGGGGTTAATAACTTTATTATAGTAGCGGTGCGGTCCGCTCGGCAGATTAGGGGTTAATAAGTGGAGGCAGGTGGAGGCGACGTTGAAGGGGGCAGATTAGGGGTTAATAAATATAATATAGGGGTCGGCGATGTTAGGGCAGCAGATTAGGGGTACATAGGGATAATGTAGCTGGCGGCGGCGTGCGGACGGCAGATTAGGGGTTAATAAGTGTAGGTAGCTGGCGGCGACGTTGTGGGGGGCAGATTAGGGGTTAATAAATATAATATAGGGGTCGGCGGTGTTAGGGGCAGCAGATTAGGGGTACATAAGGATAACGTAGGTGGCGGTCGGCAGATTAGGGGTTAAAAAAATGTAATCGAGTTGCGGCGATGTGGGGGGACCTCGGTTTAGGGGTACATAGGTAGTTTATGGGTGTTAGTGTACTTTAGGGCACAGTAGTTAAGAGCTTTATGAACCGGCGTTAGCCCAGAAAGCTCTTAACTACTGACTTTTTTCTGCGGCTGGAGTTTTGTCATTAGATTTCTAACGCTCACTTCAGACATGACTCTAAATACCGGAGTTAGAAAGATCCCATTGAAAAGATAGGATACGCAATTGACGTAAGGGGATCTGCGGTATGGAAAAGTCGCGGCTGAAAAGTGAGCGTTAGACCCTTTTTTGAGTGACTCCAAATACCGGAGGTAGCCTAAAACCAGCGTTAGGAGCCTCTAACGCTGGTTTTCACGGCTACCGCCCAACTCTAAATCTAGCCGTAAATGGGCAGTCTACTTGAAAATTGTTATTTTTAAAAAAAAAAATAGAAAATCCCTTTATTACCCATTCCCCAGGTTTGCATAACCAACACTGTTATATTAATATACTTGATTCCTCTAATTACCTTGTATCAAAGCCTCTGCAGACTGCCCCCTTATCTTCGTGCTTTTTACAAACTTGCATTTTAGCCAATTTATGCTGGTCCCTGCAATAACCATTATCATTCTCCACAGGAGTGAGCACAATTTTATTTATATAGCACACATGAAGTAGCGCTGTCTTGCTGTTGTGCAAGATTTAAATAGCACAGAGATAAAAGGGGGGAAGAAGACTGTGTTTTCCCTGGTACCAAAAATAATGTAAGGCACTCGTAATTAGTTTACATGGCTATAATAAAGGGATATGAAACAGTGCTCCTTTAGCTATTTATATATATATATATATATATATATATATATATATATATATATATATAGTTAAAGTAAACATAAAAAGAAATAGATTTGGTTAAAAAAAAATATTAAAATGATACATTTTCACTCTAGTCACTGCCTGCAGCTAGATAAGGGAGCAAACTTGCTGAAAGCATTCTACCTCTTTTGAGCATGAGCAAGAAACTGACTTCCTGTTTCTCTAGCATTCCCTGAATTGTAAACCAGCTTTTATAACTATACTAGATTTCTGACATCAAACTAGAATTCCTCCAGTGACCCTAGCCCTCTTGGGGTGTTGTAACAGAAAGTAATGGACACTGCACAAATTAAGTTAAAAAAAATGGAAGAATCCTTTTAAAATGATAAATAACGCATATTGCTATAATGTCTGTGAAGTATAGCCACTGCTTAGTACATATTTTATTACAACAATGAAACAAACTGTTTTCTATCCTTTTAAAGTGATGTTCACACAATACACAACAAACATTAAACATGTGCATTCATACCTTTCGGCACTAAACGAATGTCAAAGATGGCGGCCACAGGTAACATTGGACAATTTTCAGAGCCAGATTTATTCTTGTGAAAGTGCAAAACACTTAACGGCTAGATTCCGAGTTTTGTGTTATGAGCGGTGCGGTGCTTGCAAGTTATTGTCACCGCTGACCTCCCTAAAGCGCCGCTATTACAGGTTTGCAAAATCCCGGCGTTAGCAGGCAATAAGTGAGCGTTGAGCAAAATTGAGCTCCATACCACACACAAATACTAGCGCTGCTTTGAGCTGGCTTTACGTGCTCATGCACGATTTCCCCATAGACATCAATGGGGAGAGCCAGCTGAAAAAAAGAAATGAGCGTAAAGCTCCGTAACGCAGCCCCATTGATTCTTATGGGGAAAGAAAAGTTATGTTTACACCTAACACCTTAACATAAACCCCGAGTCTAAACACCCCTAATCTGCCGCCCCCGACATCACCGCCACCTACATTATACTTATTAACCCCTAATCTGCCACCCCCAACATCGCCGCCACCTACATTACAGTTTTTAACCCCTAATCTGCCGTCCCCAACATCGCCGCCACCTACATACACTTATTAACACCTAATCTGCCACCCCTAACATCGCCGCCACCTACCTACATTTATTAACCCCTAATATGCCGCCCCCAATGTCGCCGCTACCTACATTACAGTTATTAACCCCTAACCCTAACGTCTAAGTCTAACCCTTACCCTAACGTAACCCTAACACCCACTAACTTTAACATAATTAAAATAAATCTAAATAAAAATTACAATTAATACCTAAATAATTCTGATTTAAAACTAAATACTTACCTATAAAATAAAGCCTAAGCTAGCTACAATATAACTAATAGTTACATTGTAGCTATTTTATGTTTTATTTTTATTTCACAGCTAAGTTTGTATTTATTTTAACTAGGTAGACTAGTTAGTAAATAGTTATTAACTATTTACTAACTACCTAGCTAAAATAAATACAAATGTACCTGTAAAATAAAACCTAACCTGAGTTACACTAAAACCTAACCTTACACTACAATTAAATAAATTATATTTATTAAATACAATTAATTAAATTACAAAAAATTACACAAAATAAAAAATAAATTATCAAATATTTTAACTAATTACACCTAATCTAATAGCCCTATCAAAATAAAAAGCCCCCCCAAAAAAATTTTTTTTAAAAAACCTAGCCTAAACTAAACTGCCAATCGCAATTAAAAGGGTCTTTTGCGGGGCATTGCCCCAAAGAAATCAGCTCTTTTACCTGTAAAAAAAAATACAAACAACCCCCCAACAGTAAAACCCACCACTCACACAAACAAACCCCCCAAATAAAAACCTATCTAAAAAACCTAAGCTCCCCATTGCCCTGAAAAGGGCATTTGGATGGGCATTGCCCTTTAAAGGGCATTTAGCTCTTTTTCCTTGCCCAAACCCTAATCTAAAAATAAAACCCACCCAATAAACCCTTAAAAAAAACTAACACTAACCCCCGAAGATCCACTTACAGTTTTTGAAGACTGGACATCCATCCTCAATGAAGCGGCAGAAGTCTTCATCCAAGCGGCAAGAAGTCCTCAACGAAGCCGGAAGAAGTCTTCCACTGGATATAAGAAGAAGAGACAGTAGCACTCCATATAACTGTAGCTTTAATAAAGGTTTTTATTGTATATAGAGTGCTACCTTCTCTTCTTTTTTATATCCATTGGTTGTGGATCCATGAGAGGTATCTTGAAGGTGTGAACACCCTCCCATTTTAGTTCACCAGCTTGAACTGCAGCTTATTGCACAAAGCTGATCTGAATTTTGTCTTCTATCTGGAATACCATTGGCATCAATATAGCACCCACAGGTAACTAGATAGCAGCTCATCTGTTAAAGCTATAATTAATGGGACATAAAACATGTTGAGATCGGTGCATATCCTAAAAGGGCTAATTGATTAAAAATAGTTTGCATTAAAAAAATGTTTACATTTTTTTGTCTCTTTAATGTAACTATTAGTTATATTGTAGCTAGCTTAGGGTTTATTTTTACTCTTCCGCCCCCAATGTCACCGCCACCTAACTACACTTATTAACCCCTAATCTGCCGCCGCCAACATCGCCGCCACTATAATAAATATATTAACCCCTAAACCTAAGTCTAACCCTAACCCTAACACCCCCCTAAATTAAATAAAATTTAAAATAATCTAAATAAAATAACTTTAATTAACTAAATAATTCCTATTTAAAACTAAATACTTACCTATAAAATAAACCCTAAGCTAGCTACAATATAACTAATAGTTACATTGTATCTAGCTTACGGTTTATTTTTATTTTACAGGCATTTATTTTAACTAGGTACAATAGTTATTAAATAGTTATTAACTATTTAATAGCTACCAAGCTAAAATAAAGACAAATTTACCTGTAAAATAACAAATAAACCCTAAGCTAGCTACAATGTAACTATTAGTTATATTGTAGCTAGCTTAGGGTTTATTTTATAGGTAAGTATTTAGTTTTAAATAGGAATAATTTAGTTAATAAAGTTATTTTATTAGATTATTTTAAATTATATTTAAGTTAGGGGGTGTTAGGGTTAGGGTTAGACTTAGATTTAGGGGTTAATACATTTAATATAGTTGTGGCGACGTTGCGGGTGGCAGATTAGGGGTTAATAAATGTAGGTAGGTGTCGGCGATGTTAGGGATGGCAGATTAGGGGTTAATAAAATTTAACTAATGTTTGCGAGGCGGGAGTGCGGAAGTTTAGGGGTTAATATATTTATTAAAGTGGAGGCGATGTCCGGTCGGCAGATTAGGGGTTAAAATTTTTATTTAAGTGTTTGCGATGTTGGGGGGGGGCTCGGTTTAGGGGTTAATAGGTAGTTTATGGGTGTTAGTGTACTTTTTAGCACTTTAGTTAAGAGTTTTATGTTACGGCGTTAGCCCATAAAACTCTTAACTACTGACTTTTAAATGCGGTACGAGTCTTGACAGGAGAGGGTCTACCACTCACTTTTTCCAAGACTCGTAATACCGGCGTTATGCAAGTCCCATTGAAAATATGGGATACGCAATTTACGTAAGTGGATTTTCGGTATGTTCGAGTCGCAGAAAAAAAGTGAGTGGTACACCTGTACCTGCAAGACTTGTAATACCAGCATTAGGGAAAAAAAGCAGCTTTGGGACCTCTCAACGCTGCTTTTTAACCCTAACGCAAAACTCGTAATCTAGCCATATGCGTTTAACAATTGCTAACTCAGCAGCTAAAATTAACTGAGCTGGGCACAGCAGATGAGTAACAGCTGTAATTGTGCCGCTGCTTATTATATCACTGACAGTGTCTGCTCAGGGGCGGTAAAGCATTGTAGCTCCTGAGTAAATTCAGCCACACCTGTAACACAGTGGCGTATTTAGGTCTTGTGCTGCCCTAGGCACTCAAAATTCTGCTGAATGATACAACATTTATTGTGAAACTGGATTAAAACAACTCACACAGAATTTCTGTGACTAATAAATATTTTAAATTATATAGTACACAAAAGTAAATGTAATAAATACCATTAAAGCCATGTTATGGAGTCTTTAAATGGCTTAATTAAACCAGCTAATAAAATATTGAAAATATGTTTTTAACAAGTCATGTAATTGAGGCTCAAAATAATGCTAAATTAACAGCATTTTCGTTTTTTACAATATTTACACTGTCACACTCAGAGACACAAAACTGTATTTGTATTCCTCATAAATATGTTGTTAGTGTTAGAGTTGTTTATCATCAGGGACCAACATGCCAGTCAACAGTCAGTGCTGCTATTTATGTCTGTCACACTCACACAGAGACACAAAACTGTATTCCTCATAAATATGTTGTTACAGTTCCATCAGGGTCAGAGACTATTCCCCATACATGATGCTAGGCAACTGCCAGTGGCACAGTGCTGCTATTTATATTAATTCATTTTATTTTGTTCAGACAGTGACTGTCACCCACCTGAGCACTTTTGCACCACTCAGCCAATTAGCAGGGACCATCCCAAGCTCCATACATGCCAGGCAGTGAGGCAACAGTCAGTGGCACAGTGCTGCTATATATATTAATTAGGTAAATTTATTTTGTTCAGACAGACAGTGACCGTCACCCACCAGAGCGCTTTTGCACCACTCAGCCAGTCTACAGGGACCATCCTGACCTCCATACATGCCAGGCAACAGTCAGTGGCACAGGGCTGCTATTTATACTAATTAATTAATTAAATCAATTTATTTGTGCAGAGTAGACAGTGACCGTCACCCACCTGAGCTCTCAAAGTCGAGTCCGCTATTGCGCCACTCAGACAGTCTGCTACTATGTTAAAGGGACAGTCTAGTCCAAAATAAACTTTCATGATTCAGAAAGAGAATGTAATTTTAAACAATTTTCCAATTTACTTTTATCACCAATTTTGCTTTGTTCTCTTGGTATTCTTAGTTGAAAGCTAAACCTAGGAGGCTCATATGCTAATTTCTAAGCCCTTGAAGGCCGCCTCTTCTCTCAGGGCATTTTTACAGTTTTTCACCACTAGAGGGTGTTAGTTCATGTGTGACATATAGTTAACACTGTGCTTATGCACGTGGAGTTCAGGTGAGCTAGTTCTGATTGGCTAAAATGGATGACTGTCAAAAGAACTGAAATAAGGGGGCAGTTTGCAGAGGCTTAGATACAAGGTAATCACAGAGGTAAAAAGTATATTTATATAACTGTGTTGGTTGTGCAAAACTAGGGAATGGGTAATAAAGGGATTATCTATCTTTTTAAACAATAAAAATTCTGGTGTAGACTGTCCCTTTAAGTTGCCTTCGCCTCTTCAGCCCTGGCAAATCCGACTACCACCTGGCCTTTGAGATCAGGTGCGTGACTCACTCAAGCCATGTGCAGACTGCAGGAATGTGGCTATTGGTAGAGGATGTCACATGACATCGGCGGCAAGCCAGTGTTCTGTCGAGAACTCCAATTCCTTGAAAACTC
The DNA here is from genome assembly GCF_027579735.1 of Bombina bombina. Classification (NCBI taxonomy): domain Eukaryota; kingdom Metazoa; phylum Chordata; class Amphibia; order Anura; family Bombinatoridae; genus Bombina; species Bombina bombina. The sequence continues at coordinate 364,706,847 of NC_069499.1, read as the reverse complement.
CCATCTGACGTCACTTCCGATGACTCTTCTATCTTAATATCTGTTTTGCCTCTGTCTGGGGGACGCACCGCCGATCCTCTGGCATACAACCCAAGTAAACCTTAGGGAATGAGGTTTACAAGGGGGGCTTCTGAGGCAAAATAGATAGTGAAGATAGGTGATTACAGTGCCCATATGATTCGTTGTGCATCTTGTCATTCACTGGACACGAATAAATCAGATGTATGGAAGCACCCGAAGTGACGTCAGATTGGAGTTTTCGATGTATTGGAGTTCTCTATAGAACACCGGACCAACCAAGTCAATTTTAGTTTTTTAAAGTATACCGTATTTTACACTCAAGTCTCAGTGCAGTGGACCAAAAGTGCCGATCCCCTTAATACCCCCCGGGTGTAACATCTTTGAATGCGTTAAACCCATAAGCTGAGTTTACATTGCTGGGACAAAAAATGAACAGTAAAGTATGTGGCAATCCAGTCCATGTGGTGTAAAGTATTTTCAGTTTCTATTTTGTTGTGAGATTACATACTTCCTTTTGAGTTTTACAAGTTCACGAAAATTGTAATCAGCATAACTGAACCCCCATTTTCTTTTAATATTAAGTAACATGCCAGTTTTTAAAAGAACTTAGTGCCTCAGATTATATTGGTTAGCAACTTTTAGCCAATGGTATAAAATACTTGATTGTTGTACTATTATATCCCTTTAAAGAACCATAAAACTTGACATTTCAACAACACATAAAGGACAGGATTACAAGTTGTGCGGTATGTCTTTTCCGCACAAGATATGGTCTTTCCGCATGCAGTTTTAATTGCCCTGATATTACAAGTCTTTATAAGTAATTTTACAACTTGTAATACCTGAGCAACCCCAAGGGGCCAATTTATCAAGTGTCGCTTAACATTGCACAAGCATTTCTATTGAAATTCTTGTGCAATGCCACCCCCTACAGATTTGCGGCCAATCAGTCGCTAGCAGAGGGTGTCAATCATCCCGATCGTATCTGATCGGGACGATTGCTGTCCACCACCTCAGGGGTGGCGGACAAGTTAAGGAGCAGCAGTCTTAAGATCGCTGCTTCTTAACTTATGTTTCTGGTGAGCCGAAACTGCTGCATTCGCAGCTTGATAATTCGGCCCCCAAATGTGCAAAAACCTTTACTGCGAAACAAACAGATTTGCCCCGTGACTTATAATCTTGCCCAAAATGTTTCATTATTGCAAGTGAAACATTATTGCAATATACATTCATTATTTATTTTGCAGCCTTTTGCTTTAAAATACATCTAAAAAAATAGCTTGTTTCACTTTTAGCCAGAGAGGCTTGGAATAATATTTTTAGGTAATTTATTTGAGCTTTTGTTTACTTTTCCTTCCCTCCCTCCCTAAGCTTCTGTGGTGTAACATGCTTTTAAAAGGTGGATTATCAGTTTTGCATCAACAATCATACTAGAAAAATTATTCTTTGCAATAGTAACTAAGTTGAATTAGTGCTAAACCACCATAAAGGGAAATGAAACTTAACATTTGCCTTCCATGATTCAGATAGATCATACAATTTTAAACAACTTTCTAATATACTTCTGCTATCTAATTTGCTTCATTCTCTTGTTATCCTTTGCTGAAAAAGCAGAAACGCACTGCTGAGAGCTAGTTGAAAGACAATGACAAGAGGCATACATGTGCAGCCACCGATCAGCAGCTTCTGAGCCTACCTAGGTATAATTTTCAACAAATAATTCAATGAGAATGAAAACAATTAGATAATAGAGATACATGTGAAACTTATTTAAAGGGACATTATACACTCATTTTTTCTTTGTATAAATGTTTTGTAGATGATATATTTATATAGCCCATAAAGTTTTTTAAAAAAATAAATGTATAGTTTTGCTTATTTTTAAATAACATTGCTCTGATTTTCAGACTCCTAACCAAGCCCCAAAGTTTTCTGTGAATACTGTCCGCTACTTTCTCCAGCTTGCTGCTGTTTGTGTAAAGGGTCTTTTCATATGCAAAAGAAGGGGGAGGGGGGGAGTGTCTTATTTGCCACTTGCAGTGGGCTTTCCAGCTACCTTTTCAACAGAGCCAAACTGACAGCTTCTAAGTAAGTTTTTAAACAGTTTTATACTGGATTTTTATATCAGTATCTGTGCATCTTATTCTTTATAGTAGTGTCTATTACATGCAGTTATATGAAAATGAGTGTATACTGTCCCTTTAACATGGCATGCTCTATCTGAATCATGAAAGAAAGAAATTGGGTTTTAAGAGGACAGGGTATTCCAGTATGCCCATGTGCAAACAGAATTTGAGCTATATCTGAATATTAGTTTGTGATTCGTTAGCAATGAGTTCTTTTGTTCTGGGGGACAGGGAAATCAGTAAAAAAAGAATAAACATAAAACAATATACTCATTTGACAAAATAGAACTGCAGTTTTCATTGCAATATTATTCTTATATATGCATGTTCATAATCATGTAATTTGTGCTTAATGTCCCTTTAAATTCCTGATATCAGTTTGCAACACATTTACAAGTTTATAAGGCAAAGCTATAAAGACAACATAATATATAACTGAGCAGTGAGCACAAGTAAAAGTGTGTCACATTATTGCCTGAAAATGTAAAAAGTGCGCTCTAAGGTGGTATCAAGTATGGTACAGTGGCCATTTTTCAAAATTTCAATTCTTATTGTCTCCGACATTCCACTTCTCACTGAAACACATAATACAATGTGAACCTAAGAATAACCATGAATATAACAATTTATCAGCCTGTTGTAATAACAGTTCTGCTAACACAGTAACAATAGGGGCACTGATTGACAAATGTATTAATCACTAAAGCAATGTGTATTTTCTCCATAATGGCAACATTGATAATGAGTTCAGGAAAAGCGACAGTGAAATCTATCAGATACTCCCCACACCACAAATATTTTATTTAATTATGTATTTTCATACAATACAATTCAATTTGATCTCTTTATTTTACATATTTAGAATGTTTCAATATTTTATTTCTTCATTCTTGAATTTTGCTAAAGGCATATAGAATACTTATATTTTTAGACAGGACTTTAGAAATAAAACATATTTCTATTTTCTGCATCGAAACAAAGAAAGCATAAAAAATACCTTGCATTAATTGAATGATCATATCTTGTATAACAAAAATTTGTGAATAAAAATTCAAAAAAATAAAAAAATTTAAAAAAAAAATACCTTGCATCACAGACAGTCCTTGACTTCATCTACAAGGGTGACCTCTCTGTGGAAGCGTAAAGTGAAACGCGTCAAGGACTACTTTAATTTTTAATTGCTCACTATTGTGGGACTTATTTTTCCTTTATTGATTTAGATTATGTTTTTTCATTTATTTATGATTTATTTCTTGTAGGAACCCTGAATACAGGGAATAGGAAATGGGAGGGGGGAAGGAGAAAAATACTAAACTCTAAACGTACATAATTAGAATTGATCTATAATAATTAGTTACATCTTAATAGTTATTTAACAAGAAAAAGAATAAGATAAAAATACTACATGGATGAACAATTACTTGCAATCTATGATAAAGAAACTAAACCCTTCTTTTTCATTATTAATACCCCTAGAGGAAAGTTATAATTTAACTTTGACTAATAATTATAATTAATTTACTAGCACCCAAATAGTGATGTGTTTTTAAATTTATTTCAGCAGGGCTTAGTGTGTTTACCTGCTCTTTTTAACTAATTATTATTAAATGTTAAGTTTTAATTAACCAAGCATATTTACAATTGATCAATAATATATTGCACATGTGCTTAAAAGCATTTCTTTTTTGCCTGCTGCCTTGTTAGGCTCAGCGACAATATTCAGTCCATAATACTGAATACATAATTCCCGCTTAATTACTTTTAAAGTGTTTTACTTGTAGCATAAACAGATTACATCATATCTGGTGTTCAAACCACACAAAAAAGTCCGTTATAATGAGTAACTGCAGGTATCACACTTTGTGGGATTATTTTGAACTTGAACTTAATCTTGTTCCTTAAAATTATTGCCTAACTCCGTATGTGGTTTGCTTTTGCCTCTCAGTGACACTGAAAGAACCAGAATTTCTGTTTCACTGTCTACAACTAGGTATATATTTTTTTATTAAAGGAAACTCCTGCTTCACAAGAAAAGAACTTTCATTTACGTAACCAGAACCAATGTGTTGTGTAAATGAGATTTTGTCTAGTTTTATCTATGCATTATTGAAATAAATACCTTTATGTGTTAGCAAACAATATCATCATTTCTGCATAGTTGGTGTTGCAATATAGGGCTAAGTTATGCAAACGTATCTGTTGTGTGAGAAAGAGAAAGCTCAAAATGCAATTTCACTTTTTCTACAAAATAAATTATTTACAGATAGCTGAGAAATAGCAAGAAAATATAGGTATTTGTATTATTATAAAAATGACTGATTTAATGATGAAAGGCATTGTGTGTTTATATAAAAAAGGTTGTAATACACTATGGGGCCAATTTATCAAAGTCTGGTGGACATGATACGCTGTAGTGTATCATGTCTGCCAGACATTGCTGAATGCCGACAGCATACGCTGTATGCATTTAAAGGGACACTGAACCCAAATTTTTTATTTTGTGATTCAGATAGAGCATGCAATTTTAAGCAACTTTCTATTTTACTCCTATTATCAATTTTTCTTCGTTCTCTTGCTATCTTTATTTGAAAAAGAAAGTCCAGAATCTTGGACAGCACTTGTTATTGGTGGATGAATTTATCCACCAATCAGCAAGAACAACCCAGGTTGTTCACCAAAATGGGCCGGCATTTAAACTTACATTCTTGCTTTTCAAATAAATATACCAAGAGAATGAAGAACATTTGCTAATAAGAGTAAATTAGAAAGTTGCTTAAAATTGCATGCTCTATCTGAATCACAAAAGAAAAAATTTGGGTTCAGTGTCCCTTTAACATTGCACAAGCAGTTCAGGTGAACTGCTTGTGCAATGCTGCCACCTGCAGATTCGCTAGCAGGGGGTGTCAATCAGCCGGATCGTATAGAATCTGGTGGATTGCAGACCGCAGCCTCAGAGGCAGCGGACCAGTTATGGAGCAGCAGTCTCTGCTTAATAACTACTGTTTCCGGAGAGCCTGAAGGCTTGCGCGGAAACAGGGGCATCAGGGGCCAATTGGCCCTTGATATATCAGCCCCTATTTATCAACATTACAGGGACATGGAAGTCAAAATTAAACTTTAATGATTTATACAGAGCATATACATTAAATATTTCTATTATTAAATTTTCTTTCTTTTGGTATAGCTGCTTTCCATGACAGCATACTTGGGTAGGTGATTGGAGCACAATATACATAGCATTGTTTCCATATAATGCACAAGAGACATGCACTCTCCTGAGCAACATAAGGGTTAAATACATAGTTAACATCCCTCTCAAGAGCCCAGTGAATTGCCCTATAAGCAGCAGAAATTGCACAGCTGGGTTATGCAACTACCACTGTTGAATCGCTCAGCAGTAGTTTCCACTCTGGACCAGCAGCTCTCTGTGGCTCCAGAGTGGAACTTTAACTTTTGTTGGGGTTAAACACATAGAGTTGCAGCCTGCAAAGCAATGAACATAGCAACATATAACCTTTGGTTTAAAAAAAAAAGCACACACAAAAAATGTTTTACCTTTGTGCAAAAGAAGAATTTTATACTTACCTCTCCAATGTGTTTGAAAGCTACTGGTGACACTGCTGGGAATTTCAGATGCCAACAGAGCATGTACCTTTTCCCCCCCAAGAGCTGATGAAGACATCAGACAGATATGTATAAACTAATTCTACAGCTCATTTACAAAACTAAAAATAATATTAGTTAGTAAAAAAAAAAAAGTGGTTACAAGAAAAGTCTTTAGAACAGCAATAAAAAAATGACTGCACTGAAATGGTTAATTAAAACCAGTTTGAAATAAGTATCTTGGATGTTAGTCATCTTTAATGATTTCAGCACATAAGGTATAGATCATTTTATTTATGCATTGCCAACTTTGTAAAACTTCACAATATTATAATAGGAAAGATATCATAATTTAGATATATAGAGGCTGGCATAAAGCCATATCGATTCTGGGATCAAGCCATGTAAAACAGATTGAATTTCCTGTTGTGTTTTAAACTTTTCCAAACAAATCGATTATATGTGTTGAAAAAAATATATAACATTTTTAAAAAAAGTTCTACCAAGTAAAATGCAGTTGAACAGTGGTAATAAAAACCCAAAAAGTGAAGTTTTGGTTTTTGGAGATTTTAATATTGATTGGCTGAATCCAAAAAATAATAGTTGTTGCTCTGTGTTTAAGTCTTTGCAGCTAACGCAATTAATCTCCTCCCCAACTCGCATAAACAACAAAAGCCATAATCACACCCTGCTCGATTGGATTCTCTCCACCTCTCCCGACCGAATCCAGGAGGCAGGTGTTCTCCCTAACAATTTCAGTGACCACTGCTTAGTGTACTGTGTGCGCAAAATAAAGGCAACTAAAACCTCTCCCAAGGTTAAAATCACCAGATCCTTCAAAAAATGTAATCTTCAATCATTTCTAAATGACATCAAGAACCTCCCCTGGCACAGATTAAACCTAATCCCAGACCTTGACTCTGCAGTTGAATTCTTTCAGTCCGAACTCCTACAAGTTTGGAATTTACATGCCCCGCTGCGTAAGGTGAGAGTGAAAGGACTTGAATTGGATCACAGCTGACCTCATTCAAATGTACCAGTTTCGAGATTCATTGTGGTCAAAGTTCAAGCATACTGACTCTATGAACGATCACTGTGTATATAGACAATGGCGAAATATATGCACTAAACAAACAAAATTGGCCAAGGCCCAATATTTCTGTGAAAATCTGAACAATAACATATCAAACCCTAGAAAGTTTTGGAAAGTCATAAATAATTTACAAACTCCATCAATCCACTCCCAACCCTCCACTGTCAATGTGGACAACCAAACCCTGCAACTCCCCTTAGATGTAGCAAATGCCTTTAACAAATATTTTGTCGGATGCTCCACCACCCTAATTGACAAACTAATAAATGGCACGCATCCTGAAGCTACAAATGTGGATCAGGCCCCACTAAATCAGCAAAGACCCAATATAGAGAAGTTCAATTTTAGACCTGTACCCATCAATGTCATTAAGAAACACCTTAATAACCTAAAAATAAAAAACCAGTCTGGACCTGATCAAATCCCAGCAATGCTGTTGAAGCTTAGTGCGCCAGCAATTGCTAAACCTGTCACAACCCTAATTAACGAATCTTTGGTGTCTGGATACATACCCAAACTCTGGAAGACTGCAAGAGTAGTGCCTATCCATAAAAGTGGGGAGATAACCTTGGTTTCTAACTATCGCCCAATATCATTGCTCCCAGTATTGTCAAAAATCTTAGAAAAATGCGTCCATACGCAATTATGTGAATATTACCAACAATCTAACTATGTGACCCCTGATCAATCAGGTTTTCGTACAAATCACTACACTACAACTGCCCTCCTAAAAGTTTGCAACAATATCCAAACTGGAATGGAACAAGGTGACCTAACTGGAGCTATTTTCCTTGATTTTGCAAAGGCCTTTGACACAGTAGACCACGACATACTACTGCTCAAACTAAAAAACTCAGGTATTGGTGATCATCCCCTAACCTGGTTTCGATCATATGTATCGGATCGATCACAATATGTCTCCATTTCTGACAGCGACTCCCTCCCTCTCCCAGTCACGTGTGGTGTTCCCCAAGGTTCCATTCTCGGCCCCCTGCTATTCACATTGTTTATAAATGATCTGCCTAATGTCTGCAAATCCTCAACTGTACCATGTATGCAGATGACACGGTAATCTATGCAAACAATTCCGATCTACCGCAGCTTGAAGCAGTACTCCAAGACCAGTTCACAGAGGTAGAAAAGTGGATTTCAAAAAACAAACTCTTCCTAAACACTGACAAAACTGTCACAATGATCTTTGGAACAGGACCTAAACTACACAAACTACAAAATTCCCATAAATGCATCAAAACAAAATCAAATTGCACACTGACCGCAGTCCACTCTTTTAAATACTTGGGTATGTTGTTAGACCCCAATCTATCTTTTGGCCTCCATATAGAAAAACTGGCATCTAAACTTTATCCAAAAATAGGTGCCCTGTACAGAAACAAATCCTGCCTCAGCCCTACTGTAAAGGAAAAGATTGTACAGCAAATGCTGATGCCAATTGTGGATTATGGGGATGTAGTATATGCACCAGCACCGCAAACTCACCTTAATAAACTTAATACATTGTATAACTCGTTCTGCCGCTATATGCTACAATGTAACTACAGGACCCACCATTGTGACATGCTAAAAGAACTAAACTGGCTGTCGCTGGAATCCAGACGCACCCTCCATCTTTCCTGCCTTGTGTTTAAAAGCTTTTCTGGGAAGCTCCCACCCTACCTGAGCAGTATGCTCTCACCGGTTATTCCCACCTCCTATAACCTCCGATCCAGTACCAGCACATTATTTAGCGTGCCACAATACAAAAAGAAAGCAGTTCGATCCTCCTTTTCCTACAGAGCACCACAATTATGGAACGACCTCCCGCACACTTTCAAACCTTCCCCATGCCTAATATCCTTTAAGAGATCCCTCTCTACATATCTCAAAACAGAATGCACCTGTCATTGTTGATTATATATTTCCTACCTGTTCTATGTTAAATTTTTGTGCATATATCATGTATTATTATGGTTTTGTATTTTATTGTACCCATTGTATGAATGCAATGTTTTGTTTACCCAGGACATACTTGAAAACTAGAGAAATCTCAATGTATCTTTCCTGGTAAAATATTTTATAAATAAAATAATAAAAATCATACAGAAACTCCTCATTAGTATTAGAATCAAACATGAAAACAATTATTCCTAAAGCTAAAGTAAAATTACTTTTTGAGTAAAGACTGTATTAAGAATTACAAACCAAGACAAAGGGCTAGATTCACTGAACAGCACTGGTTCTGGTAGGCAACAAGTAATATACAATCATAGAGGAAGCCTCATCAAACTCAAAACCAAAAGGGACTCAACCTAAATTTCCTGGTAGCAGCTTCCCACAGAAAGTAACGGGTTTCCTGAAAGTACCTTCCCACAAGACATGATGTAAATGGTTTGACTTGTATTTGTTTCTAGTTTCATATATATTATTGCTCATTGTATTATTATTGCAACCACAAATATACAAACCAAAAACTACTTCTTTATTCTTTCTGCCATCTCAGGGTTGGCAAGATAAATACCCGACACTCCCTTGTTCAAGGTGATTTATATGCCCTGCTCTTGCGCAGTTGCTTGCAGTGAACAGAAGGTGGCATTGCACATGAGAGCTCTTGTGCGATGTTAAATTTTGACACATGATGCTGCATGACAAGTGACAATTGCAGATGGACAGGTTCTCTACTTGAGAACTTTTCTGCCTGCAATCTTGATTTTCCCCATGGTGAGATAGATCAGTAGTAGACCCTACAAAAGTAAAAGGCTTATTAAATGTTATAAGAGCAGTGAGACAATTCAAGCACACCAGAGCAATGCCCAGTGGCTGATACTGCAATAACCATTTTACATACTGCATAATACCAAATATAACTGCAGATGTTACAAATCTTTATGATGATGATGATTATTATTATTATTAGTAGTAGTATCATTTACATGTAAAGCACCACTAAATTATTCAGCACTGAATACACTAGCATACACAAAACACACTTCCTAGTATATAATAAGTATATAATAATTGCTTTTCAATGACAGCACTCTTATTGTCTCTGTTCAAAAAGCCCTTATTGATTTATAGAGCTTTAGGCATCTATTTATCAAAGCGTCGACTTTCTTGCATTCGACGGCACCAATACGCTCGCCTAAGATCGCCTAACATCTCGGCCGCGGACCTGAATACATTCTCCAAAGTTACCAAAAAAGCTGTCAAAAAGCCACGCACCAAGTACGGTGCGATGAGCAGCGGACTGTTGTTAACTAACAGTCATCGATCTCGCTGCTCTTCGGCTTTTTTTCAGCTTTCTTGGTACCCTGTCACTAAACACTGACACTATACTATACAGTTTACCCCCTAAACTGCCGCTCCCGGACCCCGCCGCAACTCTAATAAAGTGTTTAACCCCTAAACCGCCGCTCCCGGACCCCGCCGCACCTCTAATAAAGTGTTTAACCCCTAAATTGCCACTTCCGGACCCCGCCACAACTCTAATAAAGTGTTTAACCCCTAAACCGCCGCTCCGGAGCCCACCGCAACTCTAATAAAGTGTTTATCCCCTAATCTGCCGCTCCTTACACCGCCGCCACCTACATTATATTTATTAACCCCTAATCTGCCCCGCCTACACCGCCGCCACCTACCTACATTTATTAACCCCTAATCTGCCGCCCCCAACGTTGCAGACACTATATTAAATGTATTAACCCCTAAACCTAAGTCTAACCCTAACCCTAACACCCCCTAACTTAAATATAATTAAAATACATCTAAATAAATATTCCTATCATTAAATAAATTATTCCTATTTAAAACTAAATACTTACCTATAAAATAAACCCATACGGCTAGATTTAGAGTTTTGTCGGTAACGACCCGCATATCTAACGCTGGCTTTTTTCTGGCCGCACCTTTAAAATAACTCTGGTATTGAGAGTCCACAGAATGGCTGCGTTAGGCTCCAAAAAAGGAGCGTATAGCATATTTAACGCAACTTCAACTCTCGATACCAGAGTTGCTTACGGACGCGGCCAGCCTCAAAAACGTGCTCATGCATGATTCCCCCATAGGAAACAATGGGGCTGTTTGAGCTGAAAAAAAACCTAACACCTGCAAAAAAGCCGCGTTCAGCTCCTAATGCAGCCCCATTGTTTCCTATGGGGAAACACTTCCTACGTCTGCACCTACACCCTAACATGTACCCCGAGTCTAAACACCCCTAACCTTACACTTATTAACCCCTATTCTGCCGCCCCCGCTATCGCTGACCCCTGTATATTACTTTTAACCCCTAATCTGCCGCTCTGTAAACCGCCGCTACTTACATTATCCCTATGTACCCCTAATCTGCTGCCCCTAACACCGCCGACCCCTATATTATATTTATTAACCCCTAATCTGCCCCCCACAACGTCGCCTCCACCTGCCTACACTTATTAACCCCTAATCTGCCGAGCGGACCGCACCGCTATTATTATAAAGTTATTAACCCCTAATCCGCCTCACTAACCCTATAATAAATAGTATTAACCCCTAATCTGCCCTCCCTAACATCGCCGACACCTAACTTCAATTATTAACCCCTAATCTGCCGACTGGAACTCACCGCTATTCTAATAAATGTATTAACCCCTAAAGCTAAGTCTAACCCTAACACTAACACCCCCTAAGTTAAATATAATTTTAATCTAACGAAATTAATTAACTCTTATTAAATAAATTATTCCTATTTAAAGCTAAATACTTACCTGTAAAATAAATCCTAATATAGCTACAATATAAATTATAATGATATTATAGCTATTTTAGGATTAATATTTATTTTACAGGTAACTTTGTATTTATTTTAACCAGGTACAATAGCTATTAAATAGTTAAGAACTATTTAATAGCTAAAATAGTTAAAATAATTACAAATTTACCTGTAAAATAAATCCTAACCTAAGTTACAATTAAACCTAACACTACACTATCAATAAATAAATTAAATAAAATACCTATAATTATCTACAATTAAACCTAACACTACACTATCAATAAATAAATTAAATACAATTCCTACAAATAAATACAATTAAATAAACTAACTAAAGTACAAAAAATAAAAAAGAACTAAGTTACAAAAAATAAAAAAATATTTACAAACATTAGAAATATATTACAACCATTTTAAACTAATTACACCTACTCTAAGCCCCCTAATAAAATAACAAAGCCCCCCAAAATAAAAAAATGCCCTACCCTATTCTAAATTACTAAAGTTCAAAGCTCTTTTACCTTACCAGCCCTGAACAGGGCCCTTTGCGGGGCATGCCCCAAGAAGTTCAGCTCTTTTGCCTGTAAAAAAAAACATACAATACCCCCTCCAACATTACAACCCACCACCCACATACCCCTAATCTAACTCAAACCCCCCTTAAATAAACCTAACACTAAGCCCCTGACGATCTCCCTACCTTGAGTCGTCTTCACCCAGCCGAGCCAAATTCTTCATCCAAGCGGAGCAAGAAGAGGCCCTCCATCCGGTAGAAGTCTTCATCCAAGCGGGGCAGAAGAAGTCTTCCATCCGATTGAAGTCTTCATCCAAGCGGCATCTTCTATCGTCATCCATCCGGAGCGGAGCGGCAGCATCCTGAAGACCTCCGACGCGGAACATCCATCCTGGCCAACGACTGAACGACAAATGACGGTTCCTTTAAATGACGTCATCCAAGATGGCGTCCCTCGAATTCCGATTGGCTGATAGGATTCTATCAGCCAATCGGAATTAAGGTAGGAATATTCTGATTGGCTGATGGAATCAGCCAATCAGAATCAAGTTCAATCCGATTGGCTGATCCAATCAGCCAATCAGATTGAGCTCGCATTCTATTGGCTGATCGGAACAGCCAATAGAATGCGAGCTCAATCTGATTGGCTGATTGGATCAGCCAATCGGATTGAACTTGATTCTGATTGGCTGATTCCATCAGCCAATCAGAATATTCCTACCTTAATTCCGATTGGCTGATAGAATCCTATCAGCCAATCGGAATTCGAGGGACGCCATCTTGGATGACGTCATTTAAAGGAACCGTCATTCGACGTTCATTCGTCGGCCAGGATGGATTTTCCGCGTTGGAGGTCTTCAGGATGCTGCCGCTCCGCTCCGGATGGATGACGATAGAAGATGCCGCTTGGATGAAGACTTCAATCGGATGGAAGACCTCTTCTGCCCCGCTTGGATGAAGACTTCTACCGGATGGAGGACCTCTTCTTGCTCCGCTTGGATGAAGAATTTGGCTCGGCTGGGTGAAGAGGACTCAAGGTAGGGAGATCTTCAGGGGCTTAGTGTTAGGTTTATTTAAGGGGGGTTTGGGTTAGATTAGGGGTATGTGGGTGGTGGGTTGTAATGTTGGGGGGGGGGTATTGTATGTTTTTTTTTACAGGCAAAAGAGCTGAACTTCTTGGGGCATGCCCCGCAAAGGGCCCTGTTCAGGGCTGGTAAGGTAAAAGAGCTTTGAACTTTAGTAATTTAGAATAGGGTAGGGCATTTTTTTATTTTGGGGGGCTTTGTTATTTTATTAGGGGGCTTAGAGTAGGTGTAATTAGTTTAAAAATGTTGTAATATATTTCTAATGTTTGGAAATACTTTTTTATTTTTGTAACTTAGTTCTTTTTTATTTTTTGTACTTTAGTTAGTTTATTTCATTGTATTTATTTGTAAGAATTGTATTTAATTTATTTATTGATAGTGTAGTGTTAGGTTTAATTGTAGATAATTATAGTTATTTTATTTAATTTATTTTTTGATAATGTAGTGTTAGGTTTAATTGTAACTTAGGTTAGGATTTATTTTACAGGTAAATTTGTAATTATTTTAACTATTTTAGCTATTAAATAGTTCTTAACTATTTAATAGCTATTGTACCTGGTTAAAATAAATACAAAGTTACCTGTAAAATAAATATTAATCCTAAAATAGCTATAATATCATTATAATTTATATTGTAGCTATATTAGGATTTATTTTACAGGTAAGTATTTAGCTTTAAATAGGAATAATTTATTTAATAAGAGTTAATTAATTTCGTTAGATTAAAATTATATTTAATTTAGGGGGGTGTTAGTGTTAGGGTTAGACTTAGCTTTAGGGGTTAATACATTTATTAGAATAGCGGTGAGCTCCAGTCGGCAGATTAGGGGTTAATAATTGAAGTTAGGTGTCGCCGATGTTAGGGAGGGCAGATTAGGGGTTAATACTATTTATTATAGGGTTAGTGAGGCGGATTAGGGGTTAATAACTTTATAATAATAGCGGTGCGGTCCGCTCGGCAGATTAGGGGTTAATAAGTGTAGGCAGGTGGAGGCGACGTTGTGGGGGGCAGATTAGGGGTTAATAAATATAGGGGTCGGCGGTGTTAGGGGCAGCAGATTAGGGGTACATAGCTATAATGTAGGTGGCGGCTCTTTGCGGTCGGCAGATTAGGGGTTAATTATTGTAGGTAGCTAGCTGCGACGTTGTGGGGGGCAGGTTAGGGGTTAATAAATATAGGGGTCGGCGGTGTTAGGGGCAACAGATTAGGGGTACATAAGTATAACGTAGGTGGCGGTCGGCAGATTAGGGGTTAAAAAAAATTAATCGAGTGTCGGCAATGTGGGGGGGCCTCGGTTTAGGGGTACATAGGTAGTTTATGGGTGTTAGTGTACTTTAGAGCACAGTAGTTAAGAGCTTTATGAACCGGCGTTAGCCCAGAAAGCTCTTAACTACTGACTTTTTTCTGCGGCTGGAGTTTTGTCGTTAGATTTCTAACGCTCACTTCAGACACGACTCTAAATACCGGAGTTAGAAAGATCCCATTGAAAATATAGGATACGCAATTGACGTAAGAGGATCTGCAGTATGGAAAAGTCACGGCTGAAAAGTGAGCGTTAGACCCTTTTTTGAATGACTCCAAATACCGGCGGTAGCCTAAAACCAGCGTTAGGAGCCTCTAACGCTGGTTTTCACGGCTACCGCCAAACTCCAAATCTAGGCCTTAGATAGCTACAAAATAACTAATAGTTACATTGTAGCTAGCTTAGGGTTTATTTTTATTTTAAAGGCAACTTTGTATTTATTTTAACTAGGTACAATAGTTATTAAATAGTTATTAACTATTTAATAACTTCCTAGTTAAAATAAATACAAATATACCTGTAAAATAAAACCTAGCCTAAGTTACAATTACACCTAACACTACACTATAATTAAATAAATTCCCTAAACTAAATACAATTAAATACAATTAAAAACAATTATCTAAAGTACAAAAAAACAAACACTAAATTACAGAAAATAATAAAATAATTGCAAGTTTTTTAAACTAATTACACCTAATCTAATCCCCCTAATAAAATAAAAAGCCCCCCAAAATAATAAAAAGCCCTACCCTATACTAAATTACAAATAGCTCTTAAAAGGGCCTTTTGCGGGGCAGTGCCCCCAAAGTAATCAGCTCTTTTACCTGTAAAAAAAAGTACAATACCCCCCCACATTAAAACCCACCACCCACACCACACCCAACCCTACTCTGTAATTATTTTATTATTTTCTGTAACTTAGTGTTTTGGGGTTTTTTGTACTTTAGATAATTGTTTTAATTGTATTTAATTGTATTTAGTTTAGGGAATTTATTTAATTATAGTGTAGTGTTAGGTGTAATTGTAACTTAGGTTAGGTTTTATTTTACAGGTATATTTGTATTTATTTTAACTAGGAAGTTATTAAATAGTTAATAACTATTTAATAACTATTGTACCTAGTTAAAATAAATACAAAGAAAGGGGCGTGTCCAGGCAGTGCCGGGAGAGGACGCAAATTCAGTGAGCTCCAGTTAGGGATCCCAAATATCTCAATTTTCTATGAAAATCAATCAGCATCCGGAATAGACTATTGTTAAACTATTTACACGAAAGATTATTGTTCATGAAAATACCTAGCTCTATAAGTTTTACTGCGTTTGTGACCTGTACAAGACTGGTAAGGCCTAGGTGCGCAAGTTTCCTGAAGCTCTCTCCCGGCTCGCCGAACATCACTACTAACTGGTGATAATCTACCAACCAGAGGAATATAATGGTTTTTACCGAGGAAGCTTAGGGGATGCTGCAAGACTACACTGCAGGAGACACTACCAGACTGCCTTACAGTGCCATATCACGAGAATCCACAGTCTGGCTGTTACTACGCTACACTTAAGGCGACTTCTCAAGAATGGAGCGACTTGCCACTCGCTGTTCTCACAGAACGGACACCTGAAAATAAGACAACAGCAGGGATCCCCGCTGCAATGCCGGTTTGGATTTTACAGACCCCAACGCCACAAGCCTCCACACCTGACTCAAGTCATCCTAGAGTGTCTATTAGGAACATCGGCAGCATAGAAGGCCCAAGCACTTGGATGGTCATGGAGGCAGGACTGCTACAGCAGAGAAACATAACTGGGGTGACATACCCTCGGTCAAAGGTTCATTTAGGTATCACAGCACTTCAATACCCTTCAAGGACCTCCCCACACACTCATGCTGAGACGCAGCACGGATCCCAGCTTACACCGGACAGTTGGTCTCCTGGTCCTCAATCTGAAATTACTGGCAAGGGCGTTGTTAGTTGGCTCAGCAGAGACTTTCATATCTATGGGAGAACCCCAAGAGCTCTGGTTACACTTACCTCATTAGCTCCCTTGTTTACCGCTGAAAGCGCTTCCACACAGTTGTTTGCGCCTGGGGATCAGAACTGCAGAGCTGACTTTAACTTTGTGGAATCTCCTGCCCGATCACTGCTCGCACCCACTAAGAATTATCACTACGAGTCTTTGCTATGCTCATGTAGCGATTTTATATTTGGGACATTTGACTTCATACCCCTGATAGCAGTAGGCTAGTGATGCGATATATTGACCTCCCAGGGCTCTTTTTCTAGCTCTTACTAGAGGCGATAATATGTATGTAAATACCTTTATGGAAACCACAATGCTCTATATATGTCCTCACAATATACCTATATATAAGCCAAGCAGGAGTTAATTCCTGATTACCTCATACCTTGGAGATGCTACCTCACTATAGTACCTTTGGCCTGAGATACTCTTTTGTGTCAGCGGGAATGCATAACTTTTGGAATAGGATGTCTCTCTGGTTCATAAGTATAGCCCTACAAACTATACCATCTTTGTGAGATAAGTTAACTGTGCAGTCCTGAGACTATAACGTAGAAGGGACATCTACCTATATTTTAGGGTATAGTTGTAACATTAGATGTATATGGTGTGTATTCTGTTTAATGCATGATGTTTCTCTATTGGCTCTACCACTTTAGTCGTCTACCTAATGACTAATAAGCCTTAACTCACACTCATCACCAAGCTTAATTTTGAGCATTATCAAGAATCTTAAATCTAGTGATCCCTACCCAACTACCCCTATAGCGCAGCACATTTTATTCCCAATAGCCCCCCAGAGAGCTGAGATCCAGGCTTATATTAATGAGAAATTTATTATTTATAAAATATTTTACCAGGAAGGATACATTGAGATTTCTCTCATTTTCAAGTATGTCCTGGGTCCACAAAACATTGCATTTATACAATAGGGTACAATGATACAAAAACAATATTAATACATAACATATGCAGAATTTAACATAGAACAGGTAGGAAATATAAAATCAACCATGAAAGGTGCATTTTGTTTTGAGATATGCAGAGAGGGATCTCTTAAAGGATTTTAGACTTGGGGAAGGTTTAAAAGTGTGCGGAAGGTCGTTCCATAATTGTGGTGCTCTGTAGGAAAAGGAGGATCGAACTGCTTTCTTTTTGTATGGCGGCAGACTAAATAATGTACTGCTACTGGATCGGAGTTTATGGGAGGTGGGAACACCAGGGGAGAACATTCTGCTCAGGTAGGGTGGGAGCTTCCCAGAAAGGCTCTTAAACACAAAGCAGGAAAGATGGAGGGTGCGTCTGGATTCTAGTGACAGTCAGTTTAGTTCTTTTAGCATGTCACAATGGTGGGTCCTGTAGTTACATTGTAGCACAAAGCGGCAGAATGAGTTATACAGTGTATTAAGTTTATTAAGGTGAGTTTGCGGTGCAGGTGTATATACTACATCTCCATAATCCATGATTGGCATCAGCATTTGCTGTACAATCTTTTCCTTTACTGTAGGGCTGAGGCAGGATTTGTTTCTGTACAGGGCACCTAGTTTTGGATAGAGTTTAGATGCAAGTTTTTCTATGTGGAGGCCAAAAGATAGATTGGGGTCTAACAACATACCCAAGTATTTGAAAGAGTGGACTACGGTCAGTGTGCCATTTGATTTTGTTTTAATGCATAGATGGGACTTTTGTAGTTTGTGTAATTTAGGTACAGTTCCAAAGATCATTGTGACAGTTTTGTCAGTGTTTAGGAAGAGTTTGCTTTTTGAGATCCACTGTTCTACCTCTGTGAACTGGTCTTGGAGCACTGCCTCAAGCTGCGGCAGATCGGGTTTGTTTGCATAGATTACCGTGCCGTCTGCTTACATGTGTACAGTTGACGATTTGCAGACATTTGGCAGATCATTTATAAATAATGTGAATAGTAGGGGGCCAAGAATGGAACCTTGGGGAACACCACACGTGACTGAGAGAGGGAGGGAGTCACTGTCAGAAATGGAGACATACTGTGATAGATCTGATACATATGATAAAAACCAGGTTAGCAGATGATCACCAATACCTGAGTTTTTTAGTTTGAGCAGTAGTATGTCGTGGTCTACTGTGTCAAAGGCCTTTGCAAAATCAAGAAAAATAGCTCCAGTTAGATCTCCTTGTTCCATGCCAGTTTGAATGTTGTTGCAAACTTTTAGAAGGGCAGTTGTAGTGGAGTGATTCGGGCGAAAATCTGATTGAACAGGGGTCATATAGCTAGATTGTTGGTAATACTCACATAGTTGCGTATGGACGCATTTTTCTAAGATTTTTGACAATACTGGGAGCAATGATATTGGGCGATAGTTAGTAACCATGGTTAACTCACCACTTTTATGGATAGGCACTACTCTTGCAGTCTTCCAAAGTTTGGGTATGTATCCAGACACCAAGGATTCGTTAATTAGGGTTGTGACAGGTTTAGCAATTGCTGACTAGTGATGTCGCTAACTGAAAATTTTCCGTTCACGAACGGCGAACGTGAACATCCGCAACCGTTCACGAACGGGCGAACTGGGCGAACCGCCATTGCCTTCAATAGGCAATTCGCACAGGGACTCTTTCTGGCCACAATAGTGATGGAAAAGTTGTTTCAAGGGTACTAACACCTGGACTGTGGCATGCCGGAGGGGGATCCATGGCAAAACTCCCACGCAAAATTACATAGTTGATGCAGAGTCTGGTTTTAATCCATAAAGGGCCTAAATCACCTAACATTCCTAAATTGTTTGGAATAACGTGCTTTAAAACATCAGGTATGATGTTGTATCAATCAGGTAGTGTAAGGGTTACGCCCGCTTCACAGTGATAGACCAAACTCCCCGTTTAACGCACCGCAAACAACCGCAAACAGTCCATTTGCACAACCACGAGATAGGTTTGATAGATAGATAGATAGATAGATAGATACATAGATTAGATAGATAGATCAATAGATGAAATATACATTTGATAGATACGATAGATAGATTTGATAGATAAATAGATAGATTTGATAGATAGATAATTTCCCAGACAGAGAATTACAAGACGTGCGGTCTGGGACCCATGGTAAGGTTCCCTGAGGCAGTTGCAGCGCCAGGGGACGTGTATATGGCATGGATTTTAGAAACCGGGAGATGGAAAAAGATGCTTGGTTGGTCCTCCTACTTCAAATTTGGGGCACTGCGCGTGCAATCTACTGTGCCACCAGATATGAGTGGTGTGTTAAGTAGTACTATTCTGATCAGTTTAATCCCTGTTACGCCCCCTATCAGGGGACGTGTATATGGCATGGATTTTAGGAACCGGGAGATGGAAAAAGATGCTTGGTCGGTCCTCCTACTTCAAATTTAGGGCACTGCGCGTGCAATCGTGGCTGGACATTTGGCCGACGGACGAAACACAAGTGGCTGTCACAAAACAGTCCGGCCACGATAGATAGATTTGATAGATAGATACATAGATTAGATAGATAGATCAATAGATGCAATATACATTTGATAGATACGATAGATAGATAGATTTGATAGATAAATAGATAGATTTGATAGATAGATAATTTCCCAGACAGAGAATTACAAGACGTGCGGTCTGGGACCCATGGTAAGGTTCCCAGAGGCAGTTGCGGCGCCAGGGGACGTGTATATGGCATGGATTTTAGGAACCGGGAGATGGAAAAAGATGCTTGGTCGGTCCTCCTACTACAAATTTCGGGCACTGCACGTGCAATCTAATGTGCCACCAGATAGGAGTGGTGTGTTAAGTAGTACTATTCCTATCAGTTTAATCCCTGTTACATGCCTTTTTTTGGTTTGGTTTTTGAAGCCACAGTGCAGCACCAGAGGCCAGAAAAATTTGGCATGTACACATGCCTGAAAAATTAGGTATTGTTGCAGCCGCCAGAAAAATTTATGTTTGTTTCCCAGGCAGAAAGTGCCCTAAAACATTGCGGCTTGAACCGTAGTTGGTGGCGGATAAGTCAGGCTCCGTTTAAGCCTATGCATTCTATAGATATTAAGTTGTTATCTTGGAAGGTTTTGTTTCTTATTGCTATCTCTTCTGCTCAGAGAGTTTCGGAACTCTTGGCTTTGCAGTGTGATTCGCCTCACCTTATCTTTCATGCAGATATGGCTGTTCTTCATACTAAATTGGGTTTTCTTCTGAAAGTGGTTTTCGGATAGAAATATTAATCAGGAAATTGTTGTTCCTTCTCTCTGTCATAATCTTTCTTCTCATAAGGAACATCTGTTGCACAACTTGGATGTGGTGCATGCTCTAAAATTCTACCTTCAGGAGACTAAGGATTATTGCCTGTCTTCTGCCCTGTTTGTTTGTTTCTCTGGAAAGCGTAAGGGTCAGAAAGCTACTGCTACTTATCTTTCCCTCTGCTTGAGAAGTAGAATTCGTTTTGCTTATGAGACTGCAGGTCAGCAGCCTCCTGAGAGAATTACAGCTCATTCCACTAGGGCTGTCTCCTCTTCTTGGGCTTTCATAATTGAAGCTTCTGTGGAACAGATTTGCAAGGCTGCAACTTGGTCGTCTCTGCATACTTTTTCCAAATTTTCCAAATTTGATACTTTTGCCTCAGCTGAGGCCTCTATTGGGAGAAAGGTTCTTCAAGCAATGGTGCCTTCTGTTTAGGTCTGCCTGTCTTGTTCTCCCTCCCTTTTCATTTTGTGTCCTTTAGCTTGGGTATTGGTTCCCACTAGTAATTGGAATGAGGTTGTGGACTCTCCATATCTTAGGAAAGAAAACAAAATGTATGCTTACCTGATACATTTCTTTCCGGATATGGAGTCCACGACCCCACCCTTAATTAAGACAGTTATTTTTTACTTAACCTCAGGCACCTCTACACCTTTGTGTTATTCCTTTTTCCATTTCCCTTTGGTCGAAAGACTGGGGATTATGGGTAGGGGAGTGACACTTAACAGCTTTGCTGTGGTGCTCTTTACCTCCTCCTGCTGGCCAGGAATGATATTGGTGATGAGGTCAAAGTATACAGGAAGAATGCAGCATATGTTTAAACTTTAATATTACGCCTAATACAAATCAAATGATTCTGTTTCTGTGAACTGTACCTTAAAATCGCTGTTATTTTTCTATGCATAGGTTTTCCTTTCAGAGTAATTAGAGTTTTGAGTAATTTGATAAAAGCTCGCTACCTTGTAAGTTGCAAGAAAAAACTGTGAGATTTGTAGGGTGAAATGCTTACAGAACTACACTGGGATTTGAGTGACAATTTCATATTTATCCATGGAACGCCCATTTTGTACTTGTAAGTATGAATTTCTATGTGTTTTTTGCACAGCCACGATTTACACTGTGCATCTTTAATACGATTTAATTTACATACAAATTTTACATTTTTGATCAAATAAATTGTTGATGAACAACTTTGTTAGAATTTTTTATTTTAACAATACAACTATTTTTGGGTGGATGGTTCAATTTTTCAATTTGTATAATATTTTAAATTATGATTTTTATTGTGCACTTTTGTAATGTATGCATCTCCTTCCCATATGAAAATGCAGTATATGCCCCTTAGCAAGACACCCTGTTTTCAGGGTAAACATAAGCACATATGCTGTGAGGGCCTTACACAGTATGTCTTCACAAATGCAATACACACCACAGCCAGCTCTCTGAACAGGCATGCTGCTTGAATATTGGTGCACGGCCCTCACAGTATATGTGGGTATGCCACTGAAAAACAGTATTAACTTTTACTAGAAGCATTTTTTTGCTAATGGTAAAATGCTTCTATTTGAACTTGCAATGCAAACACGCACATTTAATGTTTTTAATTTGTTTACCCCTTTAAAGAATTTCACCAGCCCAGAGAGCTTTATAGAATAAGACCCTAAGTATAGGACTTTGGTATACAGACAGAGATAATATAAATAAGCATTTGTGTGTACAGAAAATGATAAAATAAGGAAATCTGATTTTCCTGCAAGCTCAAACCATTTAAATGGGTTGTGGTTTAAAAGAACAAAAATAGCTATTTCATAATAAAAATAAACCAAAATAAGTAATTTTTTGCATACCCAGGACATACTTGAAAACGAAAACAAGAGAAATCTCAATGTTTCCTTCCTGGTAAAATTTTATAAATATAAATAATAGTCTATACACTGCAGTTGGTGTAGCAAGTCATTGGAAACACTTTAAATGGACAGTTTACCCCAAAAAATTATCCCCTTTTAATTGTTTGCAATGATCCATTTTACCTGCTGGAGTGTACTAAATTGTTTACCAGTAGCTCGTTTCCCTTATTTCGGCATTTAAAATAGCTGATTTAGCCTGTGGTATCCCCACTTGTACTAAAAGTTTCTCGTCTTAAAGGACCAGTAAATACAGTAGATTTGCATAATAAACACATTCATGATAACAAGACAATGCAATAGCACTTAGGGGTAAATTTAACAAGGGCAGCATTGCCCTTGTTCCCCTTGTTTCCGCGCAAGGCTTCAATGTGTGGCGGACATGATACGCTAGATCGTATCATGTCTACTCGCACTTTAATAAATCGGCCCCATAGTCTGAACTTAAAATGAGTAGCAGATTTTTTTCTGATAAATGTCAAATTCATGTCTATTTCCACTCCTCCTGTATCATGTGACAGCCATCAGTCAATCACAAATGCATATACAGTATACATATATTCTGTGAGTTCTTGCACATGCTCAGTAGGATCTGGTGGCTCAAAAAGTGCAAATATAAAAAGCCTGTGCATATTTTGTTAATGGAAGTAAATTAGAAAGTTGTTTAAAATTGCCTGCTCTATCTGAATCATGAAAGTTTAATTTTGACTTTAGTGTCCTTTAAAGTCAATGCTATTAACAGGCAATGTAAACACAGCCAGCAGAAGAAATGACACTCCCAGTGGGGTGTAGAAGATATAACTAACACAATGATAATTTTTCCATTGTTCTCTCTGTGTATTGAGCTTTGGATCACAGACAAATATAAGATAAGGAAGCATGTGTGTGTACACAAAGTGATAGCATAATGAGATCTGATTTTACCTGCAAACTCAATCCATTTTATGTCTAGATTATGAGTGGAGCGGTAGTTTACCCTCCAGTTTACATGTTAACTTTGCTAGACGGAAGCTTTTTGCATGCATCAGGTTGCACTCTTATTACAAGTTGAAAGTAAAAAGTTTTCGATTGCATACTTACCTGGGGCGCCCAAAAAGCCAAACTTCAAATATCGCTTCCACGTTAACATATTCCCCCATAGACTTCAATGGAGTGCGAAAAGTGGAAAAAAACTAGCACCCTTATTCATGCTCAAACCCAATGGCATTTTCTCAAGTCCGCTCACCCGACATGAAACATGAATATTTCACATTCCAATGTGCTTCATTGTGTATAAACACAGGAAAATATTTTATCACTTATGAATATTGCGTATATACACTTTTACATGTTTTCAGCTACTTGACGGCAAAGGGCTCCAATGCACATATGCATATATATAAGTATATATATATATATATATATATATATAATATATATATATTTATATATACTGTGTGTGTATATATATATATATATATATATATATATATATATATATATATATAATATACCAGCTGTTGCAAGGGAATTAGTGATGGAATGGGTATCAGAGGGCTCCTCTAGTGCATGAGGGTTTATTAATAATTAAATAAAGAAAAAAAGAAAAAAACTGAACCCTTATCCAGCACAAACCCATAATCCAAATAAAAAGTAACCATATGGTAGTGGATCAATAAAAGGCATAACACAACAATAAACAGTTGCAAATCAACAGAATTATTTATTTAATCACACAAATATACCTGTGGATAAATGGTTAGAATTCAAAATATGACACCTTCAAGAAACAAATTCTGATAACACAGTATAACTCCCTACAAAACTCCAAAGTGATTCAATTCACGAGTTCATAGTGCTGCATCATTCTTCGCACGCAAGTTGAAATGATAAAAGCACATTTGTGAGATATCATTACACAGTCTATTGCAAAGATTGAAAGTAATGCGCTGTCAAGCAAAAGAAGAGCCAAGCAAGGCAGACTGGTAAGTATGATGCTTGAGAGTTAGTAAGCAATGTTAGGTCTTTCCATTAGCAAAGCAATATTGCAGTCAGTGAGTTATAAGGTAGCGGTCCCAGGTTAATCCCACCTAAATGCCAGTACAAATAGAATGTCCTCCTAGAGTGGAAATCATGTACCCAGCTCACCAGACCTCATAGGTGTTGTATACTTCCTGAGTTAATAATATGCGGCTTCATTCGTTGCAGGATAAAGCAAGTTAGCAAGTTAAAGGGATAGTAGACCACAAAATTTTCTTTTATGATTCAGATAGAACATACAATTTTAAACAACTTTCCTATTTAATTCTATTATCAAATTTTCTTCATTCTCTTGTTATCCATTGCTGAAGGGACAGCATTGCACTACTGACAGGAAGCTAAAAATATCTATTTTGCCAATCACAAGAGACAAATGTGTGCAGGCACCAATTAGCAACAGCTCCCACTAGTGTATGATATGTGAATATTCATTTTTTAGCAAGGAATACTAAGGGCTAGATTTATCAAAGCTGAGGTGGACAGGGGCGTGTATACGCGCCCCTGTAGGCCTCAGCTCGTCTGTGGCGGGGCGAAACTACCCGCAGGTATCACCATTGCACACGAGTGCACAGCCAATCACGCGCAGACAGGAGCTGTCGGTCGGACTCAACCGCGGAGATTGAATTTCGCCATGGAAGAGGTTAAGGAAGTGGCGGTCTGGTGACGCTGCTTGTTAAATTACGGCGAGCAAGTTCTTGTGAGAACTTGCAGCCGTAGGGCTTTGATAAATCGAGCCCTAAGAGAACGAAGCACATTTGAAAATAGAAGTGAATTTAAAAGTTTCATAAAATGATATGCTCTATCTGAATCATGCACTTTCCTATCCCTTTAACCACGGACAGGAGCTCTGTTAGCATGGACTCTGTTTGGTCCATAATGGTTTTCCTGTATGCCGTACTTTGCTGTAGTACTTGGTCCGGTGAATGGAACAGACCCAGAAGCTGAGGAAGTGCTGCTAGTCAATCCGGATAAGCAGAGAAATTCACCTTTGTTACTCCTGCAACGGATGAAGCCGCATATTATTAACTCAGCAATTATACAGCCCGTATGAGGTCTGGTGAGCTGGGTACATGATTTCCACTCTAGGAGGACATTCTATTTGTACTGGCATTTAGGTGGGATTAACCTGGGACCGCTACCTTATAACTCACTGACTGCAATATTGCTTTGCTAATGGAAAGACCTAACATTGCTTACTAACTCTCAAGCATCATACTTACCAGTCTGCCTTGCTTGGCTCTTCTTTTGCTTGACAGCGCATAACTTTCAATCTTTGCAATAGACTGTGTAATGATGTCTCACAAATGTGCTTTTATAATTTCAATTTGCATGTGAAGAATGATGCAGCACTATGAACTCGTGAATTGAATCACTTTGGAGTTTTGTAGGGAGTTATACTGTGTTATCAGATTTTGTTTCTTGATGGTGTCATATTTTGAATTTATCCACAGGTATATTTTTGTGGTTAAATAAATAATTCTGTTGATTTGCAACTGTTTATTGTTGTGTTGTGCCTTTCATTGATCCACTATCCTTTTTATTTGGATTATGGGTTTGTGCTGGATTAGGATTCCAGTCTTCAAAAACTGTAAGTGGATCTTCGGGGGGTAGTGTTAGTTTTTTTTAAGGGTTTATTGGTGGGTTTTATTTTTAGATTAGGAGTTTGGGCAAAGAAAAAGAGCTAAATGCCCTTTTAAGGGCAATGCCCATCCAAATGCCCTTTTCAGGGCAATGGGGAGCTTAGGTTTTTTAGATAGGATTTTATTTGGGGGGTTTGGTTGTGTGGGTGGTGGGTTTTACTGTTGGTGGGGTTGTTTGTATTTTTTTTACAGGTAAAAGAGCTTATTTCTTTGGGGCAATGCCCCCGCAAAAGGCCCTTTTAAGGGCTATTTGCAGTTTAGTTTAGGCTAGGGTTTTTTATTTTTGGGGGGCTTTTTTATTTTGATAGGGCTATTAGATTGGGTGTAATTAGTTTATTTGATCATTTCTTTTTCAATTTTGTGTAATTTAGTGTTTATTTTTGTTGTAATTTAGTTAATTGTATTTAATTAATGTAATTTATTTAATTGTAGTGTAATGTTAGGTGTTAGTGTAAGACAGGTTAGGTTTTATTTTACAGGTAAATTTGTATTTATTTTAACTAGATAGTAAATAGTTAATAACTATTTACTAACTAGTCTACCTAGTTAAAATAAATACAAACTTAGCTGTGAAATAAAAATAAAACCTAAGATAGCTACAATGTAACTATTAGTTATATTGTAGCTAGCTTAGGGTTTGTTTTATAGGTAAGTGTTTAGTTTTAAATAGGAATTATTTAGTTAATGTTATTAATTTTGATTTAGATTTATTTTAATTATATTAAAGTTAGGGGTGTTAGGGTTAGACTTAGGGTTAGGTTTAGGGGTTAATAACTTTAGTATAGTGGCGGCGGTGACGTTGGGGGCGGCAGATTAGGGGTTAATAATATTTAACTAGTGTTTGCGATGCGGGAGTGCGGCGGTTTAGGGGTAATATGTTTATTATAGTGGTGGCGATGTGGAGAGCGGCAAATTAGGGGTTAATATTTTTAATATAGTGTTTGCGATGCGGGAGGGCCTCTGTTTAGGGGTTAATAGGTAATTTATGGGTGTTAGTGTACTTTGTAACACTTTAGTTATGAGTTTTATGCTACAGCTTTGTAACGTAAAACTCATAACTATGACTTTAGATGGCGGTACGAATCTTGTCAGTATAGGGTGTACCGCTCACTTTTTGGCCTCCCAGGCAAACTTGTAATACCGGTGCTATGGTAGACCCATTGAAAAAGGACTTTTTGAAAGGTGCGGTAGTTACGTAGCATTACAAGCCAAAAAAGTGTGCGGTACACCTATTCTGACAAGACTCATAATAGCGGTAGTGAAAAAGCAGCGTTATGAGGCTTTTTCACGCAAAACTCGTAATCTAGCCGTCTGTTCTTTGTCTTCCTATATTCAGATTGTATGCATGTGTTAATAATGGGAAGTTACGAGTGCCTTCCCCTGTAGCCACGTTACCTAACAAGTAAATGTTAAAGCGAAATCAAATGGTTTCAAACTGATTCTGCCGTTAACCCACCATTACCAACTGGAAGATAAATAAACCACCATTAATCAACGTTCTAAAAAAGAAAAAGTGTTGGAGCAGCGCTAAGTGATATAAAACTTAATAATTATAAAATGAAAATAATTATAAAATGAAATAACTAACTATCCTGTTGTATTCCATTGTATATATAGAGAGCAGTTGAGAGATAGTTAAAGTAGGTCTTATTATAGGTGTAGAGTATTTCATACAAATTGTGCAAAAACAACAATCTAATGGTATAAAGACACCCTATTTGGAGTATCAAAATAATACCTTCCCACCTTCAAAAAGACAATTGCAGAAAAGAGGTAATCAACACAGAATGAGGGTATTTCTTCCCTCTAAATTACAGTCCAAAACGTACAAATAGTATTAATATGTCCACAGTACAATTGTAAGTTGAATTAAAACATCCAGTAAAGAGTGTTTGTGGAGAGAAGCATAAATCCCCGTCGGGGTTCCTACTTACATTCTTCAACCTCAATCTTATGAGGTAAGAGCCGCACCATAAGGAGAAACCCTGTACTGGGGGGTCCGATCAACTCCACTTAGTGAATCCAGAGGGTGATTAGATCTTTCGGTCTGTACTTGCTTCGGTTCAATTGGGGAATGGTAGACTCCTCCTCCACTCCTCTCACCGAATCCTCCTCCACTCCTCTCACCAAATCATAGAATTTAATAATGAGAAGAGGGAAAGATAGTGTGATACCGTAAAGTTTATTGCCCCTTGTACAAAAACCCTCCAAATACAAGCTGGTTACAATGTATGCCCTCAATACATATGAGGTAATGTGTAGTAATAATAAAAACCAGTCCAGCTGGTAACTGCGAATCTCCCTTTGCACCGTTGTAACAGTTCACTTGGGAATCAGATATATAATAAGCCATTCTGAAAAAGGATCCTTACGCGTTTCAAAGGCTCTTGACCCACAGGTCCTTTCTTCGTCAGAGGAAAACTTTGAAAGACCTATGCCAGAATAGCATCTATAACGAGCATAGGAAATGTTAATGACCAGGATTGTGGATATTACACTTAACATATATCGGACATATAAGTGGCCTAGATTATAATTAGTGTACTCAATACAGAGTATAGATATTTTTTAACAAGTGATTTAAAGGGATATCATAAGGGACATGAAAATTTTAACTTTTAAAACATTCAAGAGCAACTAACACTCTCTGGTCTCTAACATATACATGACAAATATTAAGACTATCAAGTGCCTTGTATGGTTGAAGACTACGAATAGACATCGACATCCTAGGTCATTTATATTATAATCACTGATAGATCTCTCTCTATATATATAGCAGGAGCCAGAGCTTAGTGATTTGCAATCTATTGATTCTCCCGCTTTTCCACGCCACCATATCCTTACCTCTTTTAGGTTTAGAAGGCATTCCTGTGTTTTTAACATTGTTGACAATTATTTTAATTTGCCCTAATAAAAGTTATATTTTGTATCAATTTTTTTCCTTGAAAATCTGCCACTTGTTGCTCACAAGGTCTAGTAATTTATAAGGGAATCAGAGTGCTTCCTTTGCAGTCTTGTACTGCTTTTCTGTAAATTTCTCATACATTGTATACTCTGCAACCAGTATAATAATTCACTGAAAATACATTCAAGGGATTGTATACACCAATTTTCATATAACTGCATGTAATAGACACTACTATAAAGAATAATATGCACAGATACTGATATAAAAATCCAGTATAAAATATTTTCAAAACTTACTAAGAACCTCCCAGTTTAGCACTGTTAATGAGTTTAGGCTGGGACACCCACTGAAAGGTACTGGGAAACTAAGAAGAGCAGACTTTCCCCCAACCCCCGTCCCATGCATATGAAAAGACCCATTAAACAACAAGGAGTCTATAGACATTGGTATACATCTAAATCTTTGGGGCTTGGTTAGGAGGAAAATCAGCACAATGTTATTTATAAATAAGCAAAACTATACAATTTTACAAAACACTCAAAGATGGGCTATATAAATGAATCATCTACAAAACATTTAGGCAAAGAAAAATCTAGTGTACAAAATCCCTTAAAGGGAAAACAATTTTACAGTATGCTGCCCCTTTAAGGGGAAAACATTTTTACAGTACACTCTCCCTTTAATATATTAAAGGCCAGATTACAAGTGGGACATTCCAGTCAAAATGTAAATGCACATAGATTTATTGCATCTTTGAATATAAATATATTTGCAATATAAATGTATTGGCAAAAATGCTTCTAGTAAAAGTTATCACTGTTTTAGTGTTAAAGGATTACTTTCTGTTATAATTTTTAAGCTAAACAAGTAACATATTAAAGTTAATAAACATTAATTAAAACCTACTGACCTATATTTTCTCCAAAACGAAGTTTCATAACGTTCTAAAAGTTATATCTTTTATTCGCCGATGATGTCACGTTATCCTGCCCACTATTTTCAGCACTGCATGTTCAAAATACTTAAAACCAATAACTTTGTGTTTAAGGCGCCATTTTGGAACCTAGGTATTGTAAACGGATTGGTACAGAGCAAAGGATACCCACGGAGTGGGTGTGGAAAACAATTAAATTTGCAGACAAGATTTCTGATATACGGTAGAGATATGTTATTGATAAAAAGCGTATTTGGGGTAGTTAGTTAGTAACAGGCATAGAAAATATTTACTTACAGTGGCCCTTTAACATTTTTCTCTGCACGTGCACGTGCACGTGAAGCATAGCTAGATATTGTCACTGCACCCACATTTTAAATAATGCAGCTGCTTAGATAATCAGTGGGGCTTGTATATTGTTAGCAATTAACAAATTGAGTCATTACCAGAAGGTACAAGCACCTTAGGTTCTCTGAGCAAGTGCTGTGTTTAAAATGCTGGTGCACGGTGCATACATAAATACACTTTTGAAACAGCTATAGCTTTTATTAGAAGCATTTTTGCTATAGCATGTATATTACAAAATTGCTTCTGTTCCATACCCAAATGCACCCATGTGGTTTCCAATTTTGGCTGGAATATCCCTTTAAAGCTCCTGCTCATGAGCTAAGCTTTTTGCATGCGTCGGATAGCGCTCGTATTACAAATTGAAAGTAAACTGTTTTCGCACAAGCGATAACCCGATGAGGAGAGAGAGAGAGAGAGAGAGAGAGAGAGAGAGAGAGAGAGAGAGAGAATTAAAATTAAATATAACACAACACGGCCCGTGTGAACGGGCTTTAGGACTAGTAATTAATATTTCACATTCCAATGTTCTTCCCATAGCAGAATATGTTCTATTTATTCATAAATACATATTTCTACATATACCTGATGGTATTTTGTCCAAATATATATTTATACCTATATATATATATATATATATATATATATATACACACACACAGTATGTAGGTATAGATATTTACATATATATACTGTATATATATATATATATATATATATATATATATATATAAAACAAACTCCACTACTCAAAAGTAAAGACTTTTTGTTCTTATCTTGTAAGGGTATAGATGCTTTTTGGTTGTTTAATTGTTTTATACTTATATGGTTTTGTATGGGGGGTTTTTTGGGATTTTTTGGGGGTTTTTTGTTTTGTTTTTTTTTCTTCTTCTCTCTCTTTCCTCCCCTCCCCCTCCTATTAAGGATTCTTAGAGATAAGTAGTTCATATTAATTGATGGACGTTAAGATAACCTCCTGGAATGTGGGAGGAATCTCTTCGCCTTCTAAACGTAAACTTATTATTAAACTCCTAGCAGGGAAGAATCCTGATATTTCCTTCCTTCAAGAAACTCATCTGGATGGCCATGAAGCCAATAAACTTAAGATCAAATGGGTAGGGGAGGTAATTGCATCTTCAGTCAGAGGTAGGAAATGTGGGGTTGCGATTTTGATAAACAAGGCGCTTGATTATAAGGTTATTCAGACGGAGATAGACCCAGAAGCCAGATTCATTATTTTACACATTTATATAAATAAGACTAAATTTATTCTGTGTAATATTTATGGCCCCAACAAATTTAATCCTGAATTTTGGGATAAAATTAAAATTAAGTTGTTTCCATATACTAAAGAGAACTTGATAATTGGGGGGGACTTCAACATGACCCTATATCCGGAAGTGGACAGGCTTTCTGCTAAAAACATGTCAGTAAATAAGAGAAGTTCAAAATATTTGTTAAAATTTTGTCAGAAGTTACAGGTTCATGATGTGTGGCGGGGGTTGAACCCGGATGTACAAAACTTTACCTGTGAATCTAAAGCGCACAGGACGTTTTCTCGCATAGATTTGTTTTTGACTTCAATCTCTTTTTCCAGTGGCAAATTAGAGGCTGAAATTGGTGAGATTATGATCTCTGACCATGCAATAATCTCTGTCTCGCTGCGCTCGCAAGATAGGTGTGGCAGTAAGAGCCATAGATTTTTCTATCCCAGGTTTTTATCTAACTACCCTAGATTTATCTGTTGGTTAAAAGGAAAATGGGATGAATACGTAGGGTTTTATTCAGCATACCAGTATAAAATTCAAACCTTTTGGGAAGCTGGAAAAGCGGTTTTACGGGGTGAAATAAAGGGATTTCTGCATACTAGGAATAAGAAGATCCGGGCTAGAGATGTCCAGCTATCTAACCAGGTCAGAAATGCTTTTAGGAATTTTCGGGGTCTACCTTCTAGGAATAATTGGAATTTATATATAAACGCCAAGAAAGAAAGAGATTCCATCCTGCGACAAAAGCATCAGGAAGAAGAGCTAAAAATGAATTTACGATATAAGAGCATTCATGGTAGTTCAGCCAAAAGTTTGGCAAGATTAGTCAAAGCCGAGAAAAATAAAAATCTTATTCCTGTGATACAGCACATGGGTAGAGGCACCTCAGATACGGAGGAAATAGCAGGAATTTTCCATGATTTTTTCCGATGTTTATATGCTGAAGGAGATTTTAATTATGACAATGAAATAAACTTTTGGTCCTCGATAGTGGTACCTAAAATTCAATCAGAAGAGTTAGATATATTGAATGCCCCTATCTCAGCCGAGGAAATTAGCAGTGCAATATCCCGGGCTAAGTTGAACAAGGCAGCAGGTCCTGATGGGCTCCCAATAGAATTTTATAAAACATTATCTGAGCTGCTTGTTCCTATATTAGAAAAGCTATATAATTTTATTTTTCTATTACATATCAGGCAATATACCTTCCTCGTTTTTCTCGGCTGCCAATATCTCCTTAATTCTTAAAAAGGGGAAAAATCCGGAGGACCCGGCTTCTTATATGCCTATCTCAGTCCTTAACGCAGACTATAAAATCCTGGCTTCCATTCTATCCTGCAGATTGGTTCTATGTCTGGAGAGACTCATCCACACGGACCAGGTGGGCTTCATGCCATCTCGGTGCTCTTCTAAGAATATAAGGAAATTAACAACATTGCTTGATTTTATCTGGAATTCAGAACAGGGTAGGGAGAGGTCTGATATAAAAAATGTAGCGGTTCTTACATTAGATGCAGTCAAAGCTTTTGATTGCATCTCTTGGAAACATATGTTCTCAGCTCTTGGCAAATTTGGTTTTATCGGTAATTTTCCTGATTTTGTTCGAAAGATTTATCAGAAACCTATCTCATACTTATTAGTTAATGGTACCTATCTCATACTTATTAGTTAATGGTACGATTTCCCCCGAGATCCCTTTACACAGAGGAACAAGACAGGGTTGCCCTCTCTCGCCCCTGCTCTTTAACATTGTATTAGAACCTCTGGCTATCAAGTTTCGTGAGATTCTCCCTGGGATCCCGTTAGGAGGTCAAAATTTGAAAATACTTCTTTATGCTGACGATATTTTACTTTTTCTTAATAAACCAGCTGACACTATCCCAAAGGTGATATCTGCGATAAATCAATTTAGTACCTTTGCAGGCTATAAGGTCAATATGGAAAAGAGTGAATTGATGTGGCTTGGGACACAGTGCCCTAACCAACCTGTAACAATCTTCCATAAAGTAGATGCTATTCGATATTTGGGATTAGAGATTAATAGAAATCCGAAACTTTGGTACCAGGCCAACTTCGGTTGGCTATTTCAGAAAATTCATGAGGATCTTAAGATTTGGGCAGCATTCCCTTTATCACTTACAGCTTCTGTAACCTTGATTAAAACTATAATTTTTCCTAAAATCCTTTATTATTTGCAAAATCTACCTCTCCTGATTCTGAATAAGGATTTGAAGAAACTGGCAGCCTGGTTTTCAAAATTCATTTGGAAAGCCAAAAAGCCACGATTATCGCTTAATAGGCTTACGCAAAAATATATTGGTGCGGGCTTGGCTTTGCCCAATATCAGACTATACAATTATGCTGCTTTGGTCAAGATTATTTTTGATTGGGTCTCCCGGGCGGAGCTAGTGACTACCTTGGAGCTTGAGTCATATTTTGTGAAACCATGGGCGCTGGAAGCCCTGATTCATTGTACTCCCCAATCTCTTCCGCCGGAGGTATCCGTACTAAGGTCATTTAGGAATATTATTGTAGCTTGGAATAGACTTTGTAAACTGCTCAAAATTGATTCTTCCTTTTCTGAATACCTTCCGATCAGGGGGAATCCCCAGTTTCTTCCGGGCGTAGATCAGAAATGTTTTTATGAGTGGCAGGTTAAAGGGTTAGAATATGTTCATCAACTAGTTAATGAAGACTTACTGATGTTCCCCTGGGAAACATTATGGGAACAATTTTCTCTGTCCAGACAGCATCGGTTCGCATATTTTCAGACTCGACATTTTATCAATGCTCAGAATTGGCACTCTGGTGAGAGAGGTGACTGGTTTGAGCTTAAGACTTGTATTAGAAAATTTATTCTTGGTGATTCATCAATCTCACTAATTTATGACATTATGCTGACTAAGCAAGGCATGCTGGAGGAAGATAAGCGGACTAAGTTCTGGCTTCCATACATTAGTTCTATAGATCCAGAGGGAATAAGTGATAGTCTTGCGAGAGTGGCGAAACTTCTGGTGCCTACAAATTGGAAAGAATCTCATTTGAAATTATTAAATAATGCTTATGTATCGCCGGCCTCAATGGCCAAATATTTTCCTAATAAAAATTTTCAATGTGAACATTGTGCATATACCCGGGCTGACCTCTGCCACATGTTATGGGCCTGTCCAAAGATCTCTCAATTATGGTTGAAAGTCCAATTCTGGTATAATAGGGTCTTTGCAAGCTCTATTGTCCTCTCCCTTGAAAAGATAGTATTGCTTTTTCCGGAGATAAGAGGAAGGGAGAGAATGCATACCCTAAATACAATTATTCTAACAGTTAGGTACAATATCTTTAAAAAATGGATTGCAAAGAGTCCTCCCAGTTTGACACAAGTCATAGGGGATATCCAAGCCCAGATTATTTTTGAATCCTTTCATTCTCAGTTTGTATCTGAAAGGAAAATTAAGGAGTTTTTAACAGGCTGGGCGCCGGTTATTAAGACTTATCCAAGTGCTGTACAGAGACAGATTCTGAGACCTTTTTTGGCTTCAGTTAGTTTTCGCGGAATTAGTTCTACATGGCGAATTTCCTGATACTTGGATTAGAAATAGGATTTCGGTGGAATAAACTTTGACAAAAAAATTGATATCCTAGATGCTGGTTAGTACTCTTGGCCATGGGAGTAGGAGAGGTGGATCTCTTTTTTTTCACCTTGTTTTTTTTTTTTCCATTCCTCTTTTTTTTTTTTTTTTTTTTCTCTTTCTTCTTCTTTTTTATTTAGTTTTGAAAATTAGCTTCTTTATTACTTGATCGTAGTCGTTGTTGAATCTAGAAAGATCATTAACATTGTTATGACTGCCTAATATTGTTTTTGTATTGATACGTCAATGATTTATGCTGGTCCTGCGAGATCATGGTCGTTCTGCGTGACGTACATATGCAGAACAGATGTTATTTTCTTTGTTTTATTTTGATTTATTCTGTCAGTTAAATGGCGAAGTCTAATAAAAATATTTAAAAAAGAAAAACAAACTCCACTGAGTGAATCCACCCTACTGGGTCACCCCCCTGCTAGCGGCCGATTGGCCGAGAATCTGCAGGGGGCGGCATTGCACCAGCAGTTCACAAGAACTGCTGGTGCAATAATAAATGCCGACAGCGTATGCTGTCGGCATTTATCGATGTGCAGCGGACATGATCAGCAATATCGGATCATGTCCGCTCGCACATTGATAATTCGGCCCCCAAGTGTCAAAGGTTTATTCAATAAGCCTTTGACACTTTGAGGCCCATTTATCAAGATCCGTACGGAGCTTGTGGGCCCGTGTTTCTGGCGAGTCTTCAGACTCACCAGAAACAGCAGTTATGAAGCAGCGGTCTAAAGACAACTGCTCCATAACCTGTCTGCCTGCTCTGAGCAGGCGAACAGGAATCGCCACAATTCAACCTGATCGAGTACGATTGGGTTGATTGAAACCTCCCTGCTGGCGAGTCTGCAGGGGGCGGAGTTGCACCAGCAGCTCTTGTGAGCTGCTGGTGCAATGCTGAATACGGAGAGCGTATTGCTCTCTGCATTCAACAAGGTCTTGCGAACCTGATCCGCACTGTCGGATCAGGTCCGCAAGACCTTTGATACATAGGCCTCTTGGAGTGGAAGTCCTGAGAGTGCATTATTTTGCTATATATATATATATATATATATATATATATATATATATTTATATATATATGAATATATATTTATAAACACATAGAACATGTTCTACTATGTGCAGAACTTTAGAATGTCAAATATTTAGAGTAAATACACAGTATAACACTTTATTAAATATGAATATTGCATAAATATGTTTTTACAAGTTTTCAGCTACTTAAAGGACCAGTCAACACTGTAGATTTGCATAATCAACAAATGCAAGATAACAAGACAATGCAATAGAACTTAGTCTGAACTTCAAATGAGTAGTAGATTTTTTTTCTGACAATTTTAAAAGTTATGTCTATTTCCACTCCCCCTGTACCATGTGACAGTCATCAGCCAATCACAAATGCATACACATACCATGTGACAGCAATCAGCCATTCACAAATGCAAACACACTTATTCTTGCACATGCTCAGTAGGAGCTGGTGACTCAAAAAGTTTAAATATAAAAAGATGTGCACATTTTGTTAATGGAAGTAAATTAGAAAGTTGTTTAAAATTGTATGCTCTATCTGAATAATGAAAGTTTAATTTTGATTGAGTGTCTCTTTAACTGCAAAGGGCTCCAATGCACACTTATTTATATGTCTATATGTGTGTACATATGTATTTATGAGTAATATTTTTTTTTATCATTTTTAAAAAATAGTGTTATTATGAGTGTAATAGTACTTTTGTAATGTATTTTTATGTGTTTTGTGACACTTTGTTGCTTGGCAAAACAGCTAAAGAGACACTCAAGTCAAAATTAAACTTTCATGATTTAGATACAGTTGAGCAGCAATGTTAAACAACTTTCCAATTTACTTCCATTAACAAAATCTGCACAGTCTTTTTATATATACACTTTTTGAGCCACTAGCTCCTACTGAGCATGTGCAATAATTCACAGAATATATGTATATGCATTTGTGATTGGCTGATGGCTGTCACATGATGCAGTAGGAGTGGAAATAGACATAACTTTAAAAATTAAAAAATTGTCAGTAAAAAATCTATTTCTCATTTGAAGTCCAGGCTAAGTGCTATTGCATTGTCTTGTAATCATGCAGTTGTTGATTATGCAAATCGACTGTATTTACTGGTCCTTTAACCACAGCTCTGATGACGTGCCATCCCGATGCACGTTAACTTCAATTGCACTCAATCGATCATGTTTACTTTCAACTTGTAATGCAGGAGATAAACCAGACAAACGCTTGCACATAACTGTAAGCGCTTCACTTGTAATCTGGCCCTAAATTAATGCATTTATACCTTTTTGTTGCAATTGTTTTTCTATAGCCAAACTGCCCCCCCACCACTTGTTTGTTAGCAAACCCTCCATTGTTTTGTAGTTTGTAATCTTTTCATATCTGCCAAAGCCAATTAGAAACAGATAAGAGTTCATTGTATTTAAAGCAGGTGCAGGAACACCCTTTAAAATGTCTGGGCCACAATTTTAAATTAAATTACAGGAAAAGGAAACAAAATAAATAACAAAAGTATACTGCAAAGTTGTTTTATTATGTACAATATTTTTTTAAATAAACTATTTGAACTAAAACCTAAATGTTGTTATCTACAGTACAAACTAATAATAAAAGAGAAATGAATGCCCATAACATTGTTGCATAACATAATATATAGAACTTATTTAAATCCACCATATATAATAAATAACAGGAATGCAATATTTAAAAGTATGTAAATTTGAGACGTTGTACCAAGAGCTTGGAAAAAAAGCTTTGACCAATCATATTGCAATATCTCAGCATGGTCCCATTTCTTATTGATAGTAAAGTGGAGTTTATCTAGAGATATAGAGGCCCATTTATCAAGCTCGGAATGGAGCTTAAGGGCCCAAAAACTCGCCAGAAACAGCAGTTCTGAAGCAGCAGTCTAAAGACCGCTGCTTCATAACCCTGTCTGCCTGCTCTGATTAGGCGGACAGAGATAGCCACAATTCAACCCGATTGAGTACGATCGGGTTGATTGAAACCCCCCTGCTGGCAGCCGATTAGCCGCGAGTCTGCAGGGGGCGGCGTTGCACCAGCAGCTCACAATAGCTGCTGGTGCAATGCTGAATACGGAGAGCGTATTGCTCTCCGCATTCAGCGATGTCTGTCGGACCTGATCCGCACTGTCGGATCAGGTCCGACAGACATTTGAAAAATAGGCCTCATAGTATAAGAGACTAGATTTAACCACTCCATTACAGAAGGAATATATAGTAGCTTCCAATACTTTGGTATCAATAATGGCTATAGAGATGTATTGCATATGTATGGAAGAGAAGCTGGACCTTTAGCAAGAGCATTACAAGGGAGTTATCTAATGGGACATTAAAGGGACAGTCAACTCAAAAAATTGTATTGTTTTAAAAGATAGATAATCCCTTTGTTACCCATTCCCCAGTTTTGCATAACAAACACAGTTATAATAATATACTTTTTACCTCTGTGATTACCTTGTATCTAAGCCTCTTTTGACAGCGCCTGATCACATGACTTTTTATTTATTATCTATTCACTTTCATTTTAGCTGTGTTGTGCACAACCCACGGGCGTGAGCACAATGTTATCTATATGGCCCACAGGAACTAGTAGTCTCCTGCTGTGAAAAGCAAATAAAAAAGATAATAAAAAAAACCGTTATAAAGTATATTAATATAACAATGGTGGGTTTGCAAAGCTGGTGAATGGGTAGTAAAGGTGTTATCTATCTTTTAAAACAACAATTTTAGTGTTGACTGTCCCTTTAAGGGCTTTTTGACTATGGCTTTCCAAAAGGATTGTATGAATGAGCATCGCCTATATATATATATATATATATATATATATATATATATATATATATATATATATATATATATATATATATATATATATGCAATAGGATTTATCTCTACCTGCAGCTTCACCAACACAAGTCCAATGTGGTGGGCCATAAATAAAGATTTTATATTACATTCTCAAGGTGTATACTCTACCTTTAAATCCCCACTCAAACTATAAGTATTTCCCCAGCCTAAAAGAACATAATAATATAATATGATACTACAATACATTCTTTAATAGAGGAGTTTATTTTTTTAACCCTTGATTGGGATCTAGGTCACAAAATGCTCTCACTCATGTTTT
This sequence comes from Bombina bombina, assembly GCF_027579735.1. Classification (NCBI taxonomy): domain Eukaryota; kingdom Metazoa; phylum Chordata; class Amphibia; order Anura; family Bombinatoridae; genus Bombina; species Bombina bombina. The sequence continues at coordinate 364,667,288 of NC_069499.1, read as the reverse complement.
TGTGTTTATTAGTCAAAAGCCATGTGAGTGTGAGTATGTTGTGGACTACATACATTTATTTCTGTTTAGGACCCTGGCAAGTCATCTCATACAATACGAAGAGTGTGAATCTTAGAGTAGTACTATATAGTCCACTATGAGACAGATGGAAATTGATCAAGAGGGGGGAACAAAAGAGTTGAAAGGAGTGTGGACAAAAGACTGATGAGTGTTTGATGAGAGACTTTAGAGAGTGAGATTTAAGAGGGAGACAGAGAATAAGAGAAGAAAGGGGAGACCCAGTGGTGGTTTTACAAAGGTGCTGGGGTGGTATAAACCTATTTTTTACTGTAAAACCCCATATCTCAAAGGTGCCTGTGACCCTGAAATTTAAAGGGAGAACTTTTTACATGTTCAGTTCTTTATGCAGAGCAATAAGAAGAGAGAAATGAAATAGGCAATACAAGTAATAGCCCTCACTGGACAACCCTGCAATCAATTGTTCTGCACCCCAAAATGTTATGGTTTAGAACCACCATTGGGGAGACGGGGGAGGGAAGGAATGAAAGGGGGAGAGCTCAAGAATAAAAATGCAGGTAGAACATTGGAAGATTGTTGAAGGAGATTTTCTTTTTAGAATGTTCTAGAGTGTTACAGGTGAGCTGCATCTTACATGCAAGTATGGCTTTTATATATTTACTAGTCCTAAAGCCCGTTCACACGGGCCGTGTTGTGTGTTTTATTTTATTTTTTTTTTTTTTTTCTCTCTCTCTCTCTCTCTCTCCCCCTCTCTCTCTCTCTCTCTCGTCCTCGCGCTGCTGTTATTCACCCCTGCGCGTGCGATCAGCTGGGCTCTTTCACTTGCCAGGTCCTCGCGCTGCTGTCGGGTGGGTGCGCGTGCGATCAGCTGTCTAAGGCCAAGTGTTTGTCTGTACTGCGCATGACGGCTTCAGACAAACACTTGTCTTTTATAATATAGGATAAGCTATGCTCACAAGCTGAATTGTCACAGGTCATGCGGTATATTAGAATTGTATAGCAATTATGGCCCCACTTTATATTCTTTTAATATAAAAAAGAGCCCTAGATCAAGAAATTAAAAAAAAAAAAGTGTGCACTTTGCTAAACGTTCAAAGCTGGTATATGTTTAAAAAGTTTTATTCCATTAAAGGCATAATGGACTATAATTTTTCAAGCTTCAATAATCCAACATATAATCAAGAGAGGATAGTGTGTCAACGAACAAGTAAAACTTCCGTCACAGGATGAAAAAAATTGATGCCAAAGAGGGAATTTAATCAAACAACTTTATTGTGACATTATTTAAATCAGAATAAGACACCATGCTATATAATATGCCGTCTATACTTAATTAAAAATTAACTTAAACAGATAGGATTTTCCATAATTATGTATCATTAGTAGTAAAGCATTGATATAATTTCTAGTACAGTAATGGTCAAATTCTAATGACATAGGGCAGCCATCTTAAAATGTGCCACGCACATAACCTAATATTGTTGTTAAACCTAGCAGTTAAAAAATCAATAAATCATGCTTTCATCCTTTTAAAAATGTAAAAGGCATTTGTGTGCTAATGTATTAGTTGTGTATACTTCTTGCATGCAAATAATTATTGATAAAGGTGTTCTAACAACTACAGTAGTATACTTGTAGTATAGATAGGCATGGGCATCTGCTGATTTTGTAAAAATGTCACAAGCACGCAGTTAAAGGACCAGTAAATACAGTAGATTTGCATAATCAACAAATGCATGATAAAAATGCAATGCAATAGCACATAGTCCAAACTTCCAATGAGTAGTAGATTTTTTTTCTGACAAATTTCAAAGTTATGTCTATTTCCGCTCACACTGCATTATGTGACAGCCATCAGCCAATCACAAATGCATATACGTATATTCTGTGAATTGTTTACATGCTCAGTAGGAGCTGGTCACTCAAAATGTGTAAATATAAAAAGACTGAGCACATTTTAGTAATGGAAGTAAATTGGAAAATAGTTTAAAATGGCATGTTTACCTGAATCATGAAAGTTTAGTTTTGACTTGAGATAGTTGTACAGGAGATAGTTGTACATATGAGTTGCACATAATTTTAAATATGAAGGTTCACTTGCTTTAAAACAATGACTCAAGTAGGTGTTTACATGTGGCTTTAATACTTATGGGATGAGGTATATGCACCATATTTACCCCCCTCTAGACACTCTTGCAGACAGGGGTAAATTAATGACTAAAATGCACCAAGCCCCACAGAGATAAGACGTGCATTTGACAAGCATTGAACTCTGTCAGTTCCTGAATTACAGCTTTCACAGCACACCTGATCACACACCAGGGATACTGAGTGGTATCTATCCTACAGCAGGCCATCTGCCATTCATGTCACAGCAATCCCATAAGCTCACAACTTGTCACTATTAAATAACCCTTTCCTTGCCATGTGGCTTGTGCTTTGAGTTTACTACAGTGATAATTTGGTAAATTGACAGAGGCTGTGGTAGATTCATTCTGAGTAAGTAATCCTATTTATGAAGAGTTTTTAAAACCTCAAAGATGTTTTTTAGGCATAAACTGAGTAATAATTTTGTTATTCTCTTACCTACAAATCCAGCCTTCTGGATATTTATACAAGATACAGATTTGTACAGAAAACTTGTCATGCGAGGTGTTATGTTACCCTTAGGAAAACATATAAGTAGACATATAATCCTTTCATTACCATTGGGTACATTGGAATAATATCCATCCTCCCCTGGGCAGAGGCAATGTCTAATTCCTTCAGGACAAGCTTGATCTTTCAGTGCCAGAGGGAGGAGCAACAAGCCAACACCGGTTGGATGCATTGACATGTAAATGTGGTTTTGCTAGGGAGAAAGGATTTATATTATCTTATATTTTTCCCTTTTGTCGAACACTAATGATATTATGAATTTCACAAATCTCCAGACTGCAGAATGAAATTTACATGTCCCCAAAGCCACCTTATTGGGGAGAGTAGGTGTGAGTTTCAGCCTATTGTTCTCAGCCTGCATGAGGTTTCATCACAGATGCTGCAGTTTAGTTATAATAATAGTAATAATAATAATTATTATTGTTATTATTATTATTGTTAGTTATTTTAGTTTTTTTATAATCAAATACTACTTTTATAAATTATTATAGACTGAGTACATGCATTAAATTTACTATTTTTCATCAAATACACAATTTTTGTATATTGATCCTAATTTATTAGCTGAGCTGTCTCATGAAAGCAACAGGCAAGATAATAGCAGAAATATTTGTTTTTCACGTTAAGTTAAAGATTTGGAAACTATTTTCTTGTTTAATAATAAGAAAAAAATTAATATACACAAAGAAGTCATGAAATATCTATTTGCATTTTGTTGTAGATATGCAAAATTCTTTAAGGGGATCATTAAGTCATTTATTAAAATTGTTTGCATCTTAAAGGGGATAATATGTCATGAACAAAGGATAGTAATATGTGCTGAAAAATAAACAATATTTTTAGTTGGGTTTTTTTCAAAATGAAATCAAATAATTTTAACTTAAAGGGACACTGTACCCAAAAAAAAATTCTTTTGTAATTCAGAAAGAGCATGAAATTTTAAGCAACTTTCTAATTTACTTCTATTATCAAATTTTCTTCATTCTCTTGGTATCTTTATTTGAAATGCAAGAATGTAAGTTTAGATGCCGGCCCATTTTTGGTGAAAAACCTGGGTTGTCCTTGCTGATTGGTGGATAAATCCATCCATCAATAAAAAAGTGCTGTCCAGAGTACTGAAACCAAAAAAAAGCTTAGATGCCTTCTTTTTCAAATAATGATAGCAAGAGAACGAAGAAAAATTGATAATAGGAGTAAATTAGAAAGTTGCTTAAAATTGAATGCTCTTTCTGAATTACAAAATAAAAAAATTGGGTACAGTGTCCCTTTAACCCTTCTCATGTCAAAAATAGAAAGAAAGATAGATAGATAGTGGTGGGGGAAAGTTACTAGTCCACTTAATCTTAAAGATAGGAAAATTGTCAATATTTTATTCACCTGCTTCTATTTCTTACTCGTTCAGGACAAGTGGAAATGTCCAGCCCTATATATCAAATAACATTATTAAAGGGCCATAATAGTTGACACGTTACATGCTCAAATTTGTTATAGCATGTAATTTTTAGACTAGTGACCCTGCACTACTATGTGTTTACCCCCCCTGCAAAGGGGTGAGTAAGTTCAGCTAGCTCCCAGTAGCGCAAGGATAACACGAGAAAGAAAAAGAAAATTGGCTAATAAACATCAAATGGAAAGTTGCTTAAATTGTATGTTCTCGCATGAAATCATGAAAGAAACATTTTGGGGTTGTATGTCCCTTTAATGTATCTCACTACTGTCTGAAAACATTTACTCTGAGAAGCTTCTCACAAAGCACCACATGTATATTGATTGATTTTACTTTCTATTTTCTTTATAAGGAATATTTCAAGAAGCTTCTGGTTCCCATATCAGTGATGATACCCATGTTTACTTCATTTTAGTCTGACATCAATGCACAGGAGACAGAGGTTTCTAAAAATGGATATGGTACTTGAGCCCAGGACAGAAATTAGCATAAAGATAAGTAATTCCATTTAATGCAGTTATTTGTTTACCCAGATATTGCATTAAATGGACATTATAATGGCAAAATAGCATTAGCTAAAAAAAAAAGTAATTTTTGTATTGCTTATACTAGATAATCATGTGTTTAACCCTGCAAATGGAATAAACACATAGATAAAGTAAAAGTTTGAGAATTTCCTGCAGCTCCAGTGCAAAGCAGAGTTGATGACTAGCAGGTTGCATGACACTACTAATTGACTCACCAAACGTGCTCTGCATGGGAGTTGCAATGGTTGCGTGTCCAGAGCAGGACTTTAACAATGTGTTTAATCTTTTTGTTAATATTATACAAAAAGGGCTAGATTACAATTATATCGCCAATTTATCACATGCCCACAATAAGTGGCTGGATATTGCTACCGCAAGCTCGCGGTAGCAATTAGCGCTCTGAAAATTAACAAGAGGTCAGACCTCTGGTTAATTTTAAAAATGTCCCCCAATTACCCCCAAAATTTAGTGTAGTGTGCATTATAAAAAAAAATGTAGCATCTGCAGGAGGCAGGAAGGGATAAAAGTTTCGGGTGTGGGGTGTTAGAAAAAACATTGCAGTCTATGGGGACTGTGTTCCCTGTAAATATATAATGTATGCAAATGAATATATAACACACAGAGAAAGTACAGCACTCGCTTACATGCTCTCAGCTAAATTAAAAGTAAAAATGGAAGAGTTAGTTACTGCATCTGGCCAAAAGGGACAAGCCAAGGTACCACGTCAAGGTCTCTTCTAAAACCTGATCCCTAATACAGCCATACAAATGCAAGCTCTTAATAAAGCAACGTGGGAACAAGTCAGGTTCACAGACTTATGTACTCACCCTAGACATATACAAAACAAGGAAGGGGACTGCACTCTCAGACTGGACTGGGTACACATCCCATGACCCTGCAACATGCTCCGCCCTGGGTGCTATAGCACTCTCAGGAAGCTGTGCTGTCTCCAGTGCCACAGGCAGTTGACCCCCAGAAAAGCCTGGGTGCAAGGACCATAGGGAAAATTACAAAATAAATTAATACAACATACAGAGAAAGTCCAGCACTCGCTTACAAGCTCTCAGCTAAGATTATAAGCAAAAATGGAAGAGTTAGTTACCGCATCTGGCCAAATGGTAGAAGCCCAGGTACCACGCCAAGGTCTCTTCTAAAATCTGGGTCCCTAATACAGCCATACAAATGCAAGTTCTCAATAAAAACAAAGTGGGAACAAGTCAGGGTTTACAGACTTCTGCACTCACCCTAGACATATACAAAACACGGAAGGGGGCTGCACTCTCAGACTGGACTGGGTACACATCCCATGACCCTGCAACATGCCCAGCCCTGGGTGCTATAGCACTCTCAGAAAGCTGTGCTGTCTCCAGAACCACAGGCAGTTAACCCCAGACAAGCCTGGATGCAAGGCCCATAGGGAAAATGACAAAATAAATTAATACAACACACAAAGAAAGTCCAGCACTCACTTACAACAAGCTCTCAGCTAAGCTAAAAACTTGACTTGTTCCTAGTTTGTTTGATTGAGAGCTTGCATTTGTATGGCTGTATTAGGGACCCAGGTTTTGGAAGAGACCTTGACGTGGTACCTGGGCTTGTCCCATTTGGCCAGATGCGGTAACTAACTCTTCCAGTTTTGCTTTTAATCTTAGCTGAGAGCTTGTAAGCGAGTGCCGGACTTTCTGAGTGTTGTATTAATTTATTTTGTCATTTTCCCTATGGACCTTGCACCCAAGCTTGTCTGTGGTTAACTGCCTGTGGCTCTGGAGACAGCACAGATTCCTGAGAGTGCGATAGCACCCAGGATTGAGCATGTTGCAGGGTCATGGGATGTGTACCCAGTCCAGTCTGAGAGTGCAGTCCCCTTCTGTGTTTTGTATATGAATATATACATATATATTTATGTGCTAATATGTGTATACACATATTAACATATAAATATTTATATAAGAAGAGAGAGGCGCCAAGGCATAGGACAGTACCGTCGGATCAACAAAGAGAAAGTGATCCCTCCCCAGGTGATCAGAATACTCACAAGCGTAGCGACACTATCGTGTCGGTATGGGCAAACCAGAACTATTATATATATATGCTGTGGCTATATGACAGACAGGCTCCTTGTCCAATCACGGTATCGGTTCCTCCCAATCGCTCCCAGCAGTCTTATTGAAGTGCCGAAGCTACGGGTTAGCTCACTAGCTAGAGTGAATATATAATTATTGAAAAATACGCCTCTATAAATATTTATGTATATGTTTATATATATTTATATTTGCTGCTCATCGCTGCATGACTTACCCCCTTTGCTTCCGTGCAATGTGTGCACTGGTATTATTATGTTGAGCACTAATATGCTTTCACTGAAGCAATATTTTGCGCTCAACTTGTAATCTAGCCCATAGTTTTCTAGGGTCAGCAATGTATAAAATACATACTCTAAAAAATATATTTTAATAGATTTTAGCTTTAGTTAAAGTAACCAGTAGCACCATTTTTTTAAAATGCATTTTTAATGGGGTCGGGATTGTCAAGAACAAAAATTAAGCTTACATTCCTGTTGGTTGACACAGGAATCAAGTAACTGACAAGTATATTGCTATTTCCCAGAAATAACCCATTTCCAGAATAACCAATCAAACTCACCTATATAACAGGTGCCTTTCTGCTATGAATGCTCACTGTCTGATAAGAACAACTCCAACAGCATTAACAGTTACAGCATTAATAATCAATAAAAACATACACATTTTAGTTTATTCAGGGTAGAAATGTGCATTAAAACTATAATACATTCCAGTGTCTACTATAGTTGTCAACATTCATTTCTAACTCTGTAGAACAGTGATTTGCAACCTTTTTTTTGCCGTGGCACACTTTTTTACATTAAAAAATCCTGTGGCACACCACCATCCCAAAATTTTACAAAATCACACATTGTAGCCTAATACAGGATATATATATATATATATATATATATACTGTACTGTACTGTGCTGTCATGCCATGCCTCCTTCAAACTATACATGACATATTGACATTCATTCACAAACAATCATAATGATTGTCTGTGAATGAATGTCAATGTCATGGTTGTAAATGATGCCTGATGAGCCTGTCACATACCTCCCAATATTTCAAAATTTGAAAGAGGGACACCCCCGCACTGTTGTCAGTCTGCCGCGGCACACCTGAGGATCTCTCATGGCACACTAGTGTGCCACGGCACACTGGTTGAAAAACACTGCTGTAGAACAGTGCTTTGCAAACTGAGTGTCGTGACACATTAGTGTGTCGGCAGCAGTGTGTAGGTGTGTCCCTGCTTCAGCACAATTTTTCTTTATTTACATTTTTTTACATTTTCTTTTTTTGGTTTCCAACTTTCTGCCTACCTGCTACGCATATCACATGGTTGACACATGATTTATACCTAGTGAGTTACAGATCATCTTAACCTATTGGCGCAGCTTAGTGGGAGCTGAAACTATTCCATTGGTGGCACATTGGCTCCTCACTGCACGTGTAGTCTCCTTAATCGACTTATGACTGCATGTGTAGTCAGTGAGTGGGACAGCAGTGTGTTTGCAGCATGGGCAGTAGTCAATTGGACTCACCAAGCTCTGAGGACGGCAGCTTAAACGCTGAGCTGAAGTCAGAAGTCAAAGTGGGGTGTTTTTTTGCAAGTAGCTCCCAGTAGTGCATTGCTGCTCCTGCTCTTGATATATGGATAGGAAGTGGAAGCTTAAAAATGCTTGATGATAAAATGCGAGTATCATTATCTAATATTCGACCAAATATTCAGAAACTGTGTTCATCCCATCAACCTCATACATCCCATTAAAAAAGTAAGTAGCTATTGGTGTTACTAAACTTTTTTTTTAATTCTTGCACATACTTACATACTGTTACTTGCATATACATTTCATTATTATATAATTTATGTATGTGTCCGTATCTCTTAAAACAAGTTAGTTTAACCTCCTTTTTGGTAGTACAACTGAATTACTGTGCCGCAAAATGATGAAGGTCTAAAAAGTGTGTCACCAACATGAAAAGTTTGGAAAGCTCTGCTGTAGAACAAGATTTCCAGCTCTTATCTCCAAGTGATGTCACTTTTGGTTACTGAACTAATTATGCTAATTACTAGAGCCAGGATTTATTTTTCAACAAAAGAGGCAATTCTACCCATAGTCGCCCCTTACAAGGACCATGGGCAGACAATACAACCTCATTTACAAAGTCTAAGTCTGCCCTGACCCTTTGTGAGTAACATACAAGTGTTATTCATCTTTTGTATGCAACCAGTTTCGCCAACATCTTGCACCTTGCAACTTGTTTATTGTTGTTTTTCCTTCACTTTCTAAACCAATTAACTGAAAATAATGTTTATTGTTGTTGTTTTTTTTTTTGCTCTGTAGGGTGGGATGCTACATACCTTTCTAGTTACACTACTTGAATTGCCATAGTTAAAGGGACAGGAAACCCAACTTTTTTACAATTTTACTTCTATTATCTAATTTGCTTATTTCTCTTAGTATCCTTTGTTGACGAAGCAGCAATGCACTACTGGGAGCTAGTTAATGATCTAGGTTATCCAATAACATGAAGCATATATGTGCAACAACCAATCAGCAGTTACCGAGCCTACCTAGGTAATCTTTTCAACAAAGGATAACAAGAAAACAAAACATAGTAAATGATAAATTTGTTTAAAATCACAAGCTCTATCTGAATTATGAAAGAAAAAAAAATGTGTTTCATGTCCCTTTAAAATCATGTAGAGGTCAATATTATAATTCATTTATATGATGCTGCCATATGTTCTATTAATCAAAGCTGACTGTAACCACAGAGTTTAGAAGAACAGTAAAAAATAAAATTTATATACAGTAAATGCAGATTTGTAAAAATCCAAAAGCTGAACTATTTGGACAAGTTACACAGGAAATGTGTTTTTCAAAAGGTATAAATGTACAATAGGAATTGGTTTAAATACAAAATATCAATATCATTTGTATTCTTTTTTTCCCTCAAGTCAATATGACAATGAGAAAATATTAAAAAAAAAAACAATAGGGTATATGATAATTACTAATAGCCCTGTTCCCTAGCCCTCAAAATCATGAAAAACCAAAGAGCAGCAGCACAGTTTAGCATTTTATTTAATCTTGTGCAACAAAATAACATGCAACTTGTCGGACCTGCTAGTCCTTAAAGGGACAGGAAACCCCAACATTTTCTTTCATGAATTGGAGAGAACATTCAATTTTAAACAAGTTTCCAATTTACTTCTATTATCAAATTTGCTTCATTCTCTTATTATCTTTTGCTGAAGGAACAGCACTGCACTACTGTAGCTAGCTGAACAGATCTAGTTAGCCAATCACAAGAGACAAATGTGTGCAGTCAGCAATTAGCGGCCAGCTTCCACTAGGGTAGGATATGTGTGTATTCTTTTTCAGCAAGAGATACCAAGAGAATGAAGCACATTTGAAAATAGAAGTTAATTGTAAAATGGCTTAAAAATTACATACTATATCTGATACTTGCAAGTTTAATTTTGACTTTCCTATCCTTTTAATCCTGCAAATTTAAAGGGACAGTACACTGTAAAATTGTTTTTCCATAAATGTATTTTAAATGACTTGTTATACCAACTGCAGAGTATAAAATATTTGAGAAATTGCATTTTCGGGTTTATTTGTGTATCTGAAGTAGCTGGTTTTGTGCTTTGAAACCACAGCCTATTACAATGGGTTGAGCTTCAGGTAATATCAGATCTCATTTTGTTATCACTTTGTGTACACAGACCTGCTTCCTTATCTTATATTTGTCTGGAACACCAAAGCTCAATACATAGAGAGAACAATGGAAAATTATCATTTTATTACTTAACTATCATGCCCCCCCAGTGAGGGTGTAATCTCTTCTGCTGTCTGTGTTTACTTAGGCTTGTCAATAGTGTATACGCCAGTATCAAAACTTTCAGTATAGGTTGGGAAACCACAAGCTAAATCAGCTATTTCAAATGCTGAAATATGAGTAAAGGAGCTTCTTGCAACCAATTTAATACACTCTAGCAGGTTAAAAGGATCATTGGGAATAATTTAAAGGGGAGAAAGTTTTTGGGTGAACTGTCCCTTTAAGGACTAGCAGGTTGCATGTTATTTTGTTGCACAAGATTAAATAATGATTTGTGGCATCATGGTAGTATATCATGGTAGTATAATTTGATATATAATTTTACCTTTTTCATTTTCATATCTTCTTCGACTTTACTCATAGGTTTGCTTTGCTATCATCCCTTTCTCTGCCATACATTATTTCTATGACATCTTTACATTTGTCACTCAGTCATGTGATTTCCTCTGAACCCTTTTTACATTCCACCCCACCCCCCACCATCACTACCCTCTCCCCCCTAATATATCCAACCTCTCAAATGGTTTTACAGCCTATGGTGCTATAAAATGTAGTCTAGCATATCAGGAAATACATGTTATTACCTATGTAGTATAGATCAGGATAAAATAAATGATTAGCAGTTAATGAAGCTTGCAATCCTATTTCCAGCCCACATTGAAATGGGTGTGCTTTACATACATTATTCAGGTGGAACTAATGTCACATAGCTTATTACCTAACACATTTACATTTCACATGCAAGACTTTATAACGTATCCAATAATTATTATTATTTCTCACTTAAATTAGGGCTTGAATTCCCCCAGCATCACAGCTTATACCTTTTTCTTTTATTCTACATATATAAAGTGTCTCTATGTTTTCAATATTCCGTCTGTCTCTTGAATTTCATTATTTTTTAACACCTAAGCTTTTTGTTTGTTGGGTTTAATAAATTGGATTTTCAAATCTATTACTTTTTAAACAGAATGGTAAGTAGCCTTAATACAATTATTTTATTTGGGGAAGTCTGTCTCTGTTTACCGGTTGAGCGGTGGGAGTAGTCCTTGTTATTCAGTGAGCAGGTCTTTCCAAACCTGTCCCTAAAATGTGGTGTGCACAAACATGTATTTCCTGTTAGTAGCAACAACAGTTTGAATAGTTTTAAATTAAGTGATGCAGTCTTTTGAGTACACTACATTTTGGTGTATTTGTGTACCTTTAAATATTTTAAATGCATGTTTCATTATAGCTTTTATGTGATACTATATTATACATTTCTAAATACAAAAAGTTAAATGTTCATGTGTGCTATTTGGTACAATGTTTACAGGATTACACATTTGCATAAGTAAAACCACAGACTATAAAGTTCAGTTCTACTGCAATCTACAGTCTCTGAACTGTTACAGTGATGTGAGAGCAAACCAGTCCTATCAGGCAACATCTTCCAGTTTGAAACAGAATCTTCTGAAGACCATTACAGTGAACATAAAGTAACAAACATACAATCACAAACACACTAAAATATGAATTAAGGACTTTACAGATTGTAACAAAACTACTTTTCTTTAATCATTATCTGTCCATCAAAAGGATTTGGGGAACCCTGCAATTTATTGCATTGCTGATTTAAAAAAATAAGATATATATATGTATCCAATCAAAAGTTGCTGGAAAGAAAACACTTTCCAAAAACGAAAATACTGATTTAATATTATTTTTTTTGGTGGAGGACTAGCAACCTAAATATCAGGGTTTATTAAAGAGATATTAATCTGGGAATGCAATAATAAATTAAATCAGTAAGGTCATCTAATACAGGAAATTGACTTAATCATACCAAAACTGAGTAAATGAGTGACTGACATTAGAGTGTTTTATCATCAGTGAAAAATAGGTTAATGATTGGTAGTCTGATAAGTAGGGCAACAGATAAGCGTCAATACAAGAAAAGATCAGCATTGTTCTTGTTAGCCTGTAATGTATTACTAAACTATACAATGTAATGATGGTGCCTTTATATACCAGTTTAGAACGTGTGTAGATGTATGGGGGGGCGGGGGGGTGCAGAGAGTGCAGTGCAATCACCCACCACACACTTCTGTTTCTATTATGGGTCTAAGGTTTAGAAAATCAGTGAGATGGATTTATGTGTTGCTGGTGTCAGGAGAAAATGTGCGTATTAAATACTCCTTGTACTTATCCCTCTCGTGTTTTCATAGACTTCTAATGCCATTTTACTTTTGTAACCCATCCTGCATTATCACTTTTGGTAACGCAGAGTTAAGTAAAGTGCATTAATTAGTCTGTCTGGTAATTCATTTAGTGAACTGGAAAAGAAAAGAAAAATGATCTCCCCAACCCTTTTGATCAAATTAAGTAAATGCTAAAGCTGATTTGCTATTAGATGAGGGGGTCAATTGAAAATTACGCTGGAGCAGTACAGGTTTTTTTTTTACATATGTAAATGGTAAACTGAAGTTTTTAGCATAATAAAGAATCACAACACACACACACAATATATCACGTGAATATCGTATTGTAAGCATCATTTTAATATTAACACATAATAAACGCTGTTTGTTGTGTGCCATTTATGTATAAGCAGCATATATCTTTATACACTTGTTAAGGTGCAGCTGCAGATCTCGCACTGATGTTGTTTACAGATGCAGCTTATCGTGACAAACAAAGAGCCTGTCTCAGTGCCAGCTGCGCGGTTCATAACAGGATTCCGTGTCTGCACTGGAGGATTCCCCCAAACGTCAAAAGCTCGCACGCATGCGCAGTGCTGTATAGGCGCTTATAAAGCTGTGCTGTTCAGCGCTAGAGCTCAGATCTTTGTTACAGCGCGCACTGAGCTAATCATTCATTTCTCATTATCGTGACCTCTGGTGTCTGCAAAGTTGGCGGTCCCATCAGCTGCAAGCATGGAAGTAAGTAATAATAATATCATAATGCCTGGTTATATAATGCAGAATACCGTGTGAGGGAAAGATTGGGTGTTATACACAGTTGTACCTTTTGTGGTGCTGACGGAGTATTGAGCTTGGTGACATAGAGCGTGTTGTGTTTATGTACTGGTTGTATTTGCTTTTTGTGCTAAGAACAGGGGCACGACAGGGGTTAGTATGTTGTAAATGCCATGAACCATACACCTGGCGCTGTATGCTGGTTATAATGGGTTAGCTGGGTAAACTGTGTGTGGTGTGGGTTATACAAACGATGGAAATAAAAAGTAAAATACAAATAACGTAATCATATGATACCGTCCCCTATAGCTAAACTGTTCCTTTCACTGCATCCTCCGATTTGGTATCTTTCTGCCTCAGTGCTGGGCGCCCCGTACCCCCCGGACTGGGTGACACTGTCAGCCCCATGTGTGCCCGTTAGTAACGTGCATGTGCCCACGAGGTCACTATGTGCCAGTACTAGGTGGGTATTTGTTCGCTATATAGTCTTTATAGTGATGTGATAGGTACGGGGTACGGTGCCAAGTGTGCGCTCCTGGCATTACTCTTTATAGTGATGTGATAGGTACGGGGTACGGTGCCAAGTGTGCGCTCCTGGCATTACTCTTTATAGTGATGTGATAGGTACGGTGCCATGTGTGCGCTCCTGGCATTACTTGTTATAGTAATGTAATAGGTACGGGGTACGGTGCCAAGTGTGCGCTCCTGGCATTACTCTTTATAGTGATGTGATAGGTACGGTGCCATGTGTGCGCTCCTGGCATTACTTGTTATAGTAATGTAATAGCTACGGGTACGGTGCCAAGTGTGCGCTCCTGGCATTACTCTTTATAGTGATGTGATAGGTACGGTGCCATGTGTGCGCTCCTGGCATTACTTGTTATAGTAATGTAATAGGTACGGGTACGGTGCCAAGTGTGCGCTCCTGGCATTACTCTTTATAGTGATGTGATAGGTACGGGGTACGGTGCCAAGTGTGCGCTCCTGGCATTACTCTTTATAGTGATGTGATAGGTACAGGGTACGGTGCCAAGTGTGCGCTCCTGGCATTACTCTTTATAGTGATGTGATAGGTACAGGGTACGGTGCCAAGTGTGCGCTCCTGGCATTACTCTTTATAGTGATGTGATAGGTACAGGGTACGGTGCCAAGTGTGCGCTCCTGGCATTACTCTTTATAGTGATGTGATAGGTACGGTGCCAAGTGTGCGCTCCTGGTATTACACTTTATAGTGAAGTGATAGGTGCTGGGCACAGGGTACAGTATCACACGTGCTGATTATTTGCAGACAAACCCCCCTCAGATTCATTTCTAGTACATAAATGACAAAACAAAAAAATGTGTGAAATCCCCTATAGTCATCCCGTGCCACAGTTTCAAATTCCCACCAGCCTGAAGATAGAGTGAAGATAGAAATGAAATAAAACGTCAGTGACACAGGACGTTGTGGTTGCAAGTTGTTGTACCCAAGGGGTTCGCTATGCACCAATGGGTATTCTTTATTGTGGTACAATAAAATTCCTTCCTCTTTTTATAACGCTCACTCTCACACAGGAGACCCAGAACCGTTAGTGGTTAGTAAATCTTACTTTCCTCTTCAATACAGCATCACCCATTTATATTTCCCAATAACCCAACCTTCTGTTTGTACCATAAGCTTAAAGAACTATGATTCATTTTACTGACCATGAAAACATAGTAAAAATTGTGTCAATGAACTATATGTACTCAGAAGCCATATATTTTTGTAACCTTAATTTCACAAATAAGTTTGCTTTTTTTGTATTCTCCATAACAAAAAAAAAAATGTAAATAAATACTATCAAGCAGTGTGAAATGTATATTTCTGAAAACGATTGTGGGGTGTTTCCTAGTTTTTCCAATATGTAACTATACTAATATATTTTCTTAAGTGCATATCTGTTCCTCCCTTTGTCCCTCTGGTTACAGATAGAGATTACATGGCCATTTGCTGGGTATTTCAGCAACACATTCCTCTTAAACTATAACATATACATTTGGCACAACATCTTTGCACATGATTTTAATGAAGTAATTTAAAACTGACATGATGTTTATTAACATATTTTTTTTTTCCTCTTAGCATTTCTCTGGTGGTGTATACTTCAGTATTACAGATGACAACAACACAGATCTCAATGAAACAGATGATTTCATGTACATGCCAGAGCCTTGCTTCAGAGATGAGGATTTCAACCGTATCTTCCTGCCAATTATCTACTCCTTCATCTTTCTGCTGGGCATAATCGGGAATGGATTGGTGGTAATAGTCATGGGATATCAAAAAAAGTCCAGAACTATGACTGACAAATATAGACTGCACCTTTCAGTTGCTGACCTTCTCTTTGTGTTCACGCTTCCTTTCTGGTCAGTGGATGCAGTCCAAGGATGGTACGTTGGTGTGTTTCTGTGCAAGACTGTTCATGTAATCTATACTGTCAACCTCTACAGCAGTGTCCTAATCTTGGCATTCATCAGCTTAGATCGATACTTGGCAATTGTCCATGCCACCAACAGCCAAGGTTCAAGAAAAGTCTTAGCTGAAAAAGTGGTGTATGCTGGGGTGTGGCTTCCAGCTGTGCTGTTGACAGTGCCTGACTTGGTCTTTGCCACTGCTACTGTGAGTGAAGAAAGTGGACTGGCAATGTGTGATCGCATCTACCCATATGAGAACCAAGAATATTGGACTATTGGGTTTAGGTTCCTACACATCACAGTTGGACTGGTTTTGCCTGGACTTATAATTTTAACATGCTACTGTGTAATCATTTCAAAACTCTCTCATTCCAAAGGTCACCAAAAACGTAAAGCTTTGAAGACCACAGTAATTCTCATCCTGGCTTTTTTTGCATGTTGGCTCCCATATTACGTATGTCTTACAATGGACACATTTATGTTACTTCAGATACTGAAATATGACTGCAATTTGGAGAAAACCTTGCACAAGTGGATTTCTATTACAGAAGCCTTGGCCTTTTTTCACTGCTGCCTCAACCCAATTTTATACGCTTTTCTTGGCGCTAAATTTAAAACCTCTGCACAAAATGCATTCAGCTCTGTAAGCAGAGGATCCAGCTTAAAAATATTATCCAAAAAGCGTGCTGGGCTCTCATCAGTATCGACTGAATCTGAATCTTCTAGTTTTCAGTCTAGTTAACAGTATATCATACACATGGACTGCTTCTTCCATTTGAAGCTACAGACTTTTCTCTTTGTACATATTGTATTTTATTTGCTATATGGATTTTTATTGTCTTTTTATGATTATGAACTTTCATTGCCTTATTTATAAGAATGTTTTTCATGTTTTGTATATCTTTGTAGGCAGGCCCTGTGGACTATTGATTGGTTCTTAATAAATTTGTATATTCATTTCAGTGCCAATTTCTGTCTTTAAAACTGACTTGTGCCACACATGAAGTTTTCTTTTTTTTTTTTAGTAAAACACATGACCTGTATTTCCAGTATTAGTCCTAGAACATTTTTTAACATTCCATTTGGTGGAAGGTATGTGACATCAATTAGCTTAGTACCAAATAATATACATCAACCCATTTGGTGGGAGCTGTGTGATATTACATAGTATAGCACCAAGTTTTTATGGAACAAGACATTTGGTGTGAGGTATGTGATATCAAAGAACATTGTACTAGGTGGTATGCAGAAACCAATTTGGTAGGAGGCCACCCCAATACAGACTGTCAGTATATGCATATGGCATCAATGTTTTGTTTTCTTTTTGTTTCTAAGTATCCTGCTATTTTTATAAAACATTGTTATTAGCTGCTTAGAAGTAGAATACAAGGGACATATGAGCAAAGATAATTGTCTAGGAAACTAGTGACTAGAAATGCTAATCAGTAAATCAGTTAGGTTCATTTGATTAAAAGAGTGGCCTATAAAATGTAGCAAGATATTTTATTGTAAAATAAAAATGATCAGCTTGCCTTTAAGACAAATACTTCTGGGAGTTCTGAAATTCTGAAGCCAATGGATTTATCTTACAAATAAAACTGGCACTGAAATTTCAACTCCATTTTGGATGGGTTGTTGTTTATGATCTATAGTACCTTTCAAAACAAGTTCTCCAAATTAATCAGTTTAGTCCAATTGGAAATTATTTATATAAGCAGAAAAACATGAGTAGGTTTTCACTTATGTTGCAAATGATGGCACTTAAAACAAAAAAACCTTCATAACAATTTTCAAACAGTATTCAAACTACACCAGTTTCTAAAGCAATTCAAAAGGGTGAACACTTTAATAAAAATGTGTATGTTTTGTTTGTTAATAAAACATTATGAATTGAAACCTTCGCTTGTTCTGTTTTTTTTCCTTTGGACATCATGTTAATAGCACAATTAACATTTTTCATACTTTTAAAGTACATCATACGTGTAGTAATTTTATAGTGCAATGGTTCACAGACTTCAATAACATTTTTTGCATTTTTTTCCCAATTTAAAGCATAGTTGGGGATCAGAACATATTTATTCAATGCATTTATATTATTGATATTCAGGTCATACTGCTGGTTGCAGTGCAATGGGTGAATCACAACAGTATATGTTAATGTTTTAATACAATATTTTAGCGTCTGTTTTTTCATATTGATATTTTCTGATATCTAGTCTCTCCCTATGTACAAGTATATACATCTAGTAGGCTGGGAGACTCATTTTATGGGGGGGGGGGATCCTGCATTAAACAAAAACCAAAAAATCACACAAGCGCATCATCCTACTCAGATGAATCAACATGCATCAATAACGACAAAGCAAATGGAAATTGCATCAGGTGATTTCAAGGAATATGAAACCCAAATTTTTTCTTTCATGATTCAGATGGACCATACAATTTTAAACAGCATTTCAATTTATTTCTATTATCTAATTTGCTTGATATTTTCTGTTGAAGAGGCAGCAATGCACTACTGAGAGCTAGTTAATGCACTGAACCAATAACATTAAAATATATATGTGCAGCCACAAATCTGCAGCTACTGTGCCTAACTAGGTATCATTTTCGATAACGGTTTTCAAGATAACGAAATAAATTAGATAATAGACGTAATTTGGACATTTGTTTAAAATCATAAGCTTTATCTAAATCATGAAAGACAAAATTTGTGTTTAATGTCCCTTTAATGTATAAATGCTATCTATAAAATGTTACACTTTTCTGATGATACACTTTAAATAAAATATTGTTTATACCATTTGCCATAGGAATTCAATGTGAAAATAAAATGCATACAAACCTCTAAAAAGAAACATAGTACATATCACTTTTTGCCCCAAAAAAAAGTAGCTTCTAGGGAAGAGTAAACAAAATAGCTTTAAAAGAACTTAGACATTTAATTGTGTTTTCAAAATGCAAATGCAGTGTTGTAACCCCTTTTGAAAAATATATTGTGAAGGGCAGACATGGCTTGTTACATCTCTGTATGATCGTGGGAAGTGAACTATCCATGAACACATTACCCCCAATTAGGCATAATGAAGATACATGCTATATCCTCATGTTACAAGCTTGTATTCTTTGTGAATCCAAATTATATAAGATGCAAATGATGAGATCTGTTTTACTAAATAGGGAAGTGGGCAGGTTACATCATCTAAAATTGCTGCTCTGTCACGGTTCTGCAGTTGTGCAAAGTATCATCAAAGGTTTTTCATTATCTCGTGTAACAAATTGAATTTACAGAACTCGTTCAGTGATTTGTCTTAAACACACTTGAATATGTACAAATTAATAGAGTTGCAGAGTTTGCTTGTCATATTCTATGCTGTTACAATGCCATAGAATTTTATTATTCATTATTTGCTCCAGTTTGAAATTAATGGCTTGAAGAGGCTACATTAGACTTCGATCCTGAGGTCATCATCCTGGGAGTAATAGTCTAATAACTGCTACTACCACTGCAGTGACAATATACTCTGAGTTCACTTTGTGTAGTCCAGCTGGCCAATCTACTCATGTAAGCCTCTTCTATGACGCATATGAACAAGAGTTAAATCTTTCAACCAAGCTTGAAAACAATACCATGGCAGTGACTGTCCTTTTATACTAGGTTACAAGTACTGATTGGCTTCTCCAAATCACACAAAAGGAGGGTGGAGCTTTGGCAGTTGAAAACAATTTCAGCAAACAAGATGTTAATGCATTAAACTCCCTAATCTTCTTTGTTAAAACAGAAAACAACAGAGGGGCGCCTCATGTGTAGTATCTTGGTGATGACAGAAATATAACTGAATAGCCAAATGGGTACTCACATACTCCAAAAGCACACTTATGTGCTGGTAGGGACAGGCTGTAGATTTGTATAGGTGTAACAGCTCACCCATTCTGGGATACTTCAATACTGTAGTGCTGCAGCAAATGTGAAAAAGCAAACAGAAAGCACTATATGTGCAGACCATTAAAGATAAAACATAGGTGTGTACTTAGTAGCAGAAAGTGGGTACTCACATACTCCCAAAGCACACCAACGTGCTAGTAGATGCAGGCTGCAGATTCAGACAGGTGTGGCAGCTCACCCAAACAGATAATGCTTCAAGTATTGGTGCAGTGAGAAGAAAATGCAGGCTTGGTGCTCCACAGTGGCTGTATCCTTCTCAGTGGTAATAGGCAGATGGTTGGAAATGAAATCCACTCCAAAGATAGAAGTTTAAAAATATTTATTAAAAACACGTTAAAAAATTAAAATTGAACAACAACACCAAGGTTGTTACAAAGAATGGATTACAGGGTCACCCAGTTGGCCCCAATAATTGCAACGCGTTTCTTGGTTGGCAAACCGTTTCATCATGATATTTTCACATTTGCTGCAGCACTACAGTATTGGAAGTATCCCAGAACGGGTGAGCTGTCACACCTATACAAATCTACAGCTTGTCCCTACCAGCACATAAGTGTGCTCTTGGAGTATGTGAGTACCCATTTGGCTATTCAGTTATATTTCTGTCATCACCAAGATAATACTACACATGAGGCGCCCCTCTGTTGTTTTCTGTTTTATAGTTCTTCTCTGGATCATCTGGTGAAGAGGAGGCAGCCACTATCAACTATCAGTCCATTAAATAAAAATACATTTTTTTTCTCTTTTTTTCTATACTAAAAGAGACTTACACAAAGTTAACCATATTACATCTAACAGGATTTTATTGGTCTGTTTTAAAATCTGTCTGTATTATCTGTTTTAGCTGTAAATTGCCTTTAGGGGCCAATACTGACCACTATCCTATTATATATAACCTTGTGCGCCCCCTCCACTGTGATTGTATCACGTATTAGATTTAATCTTCTTTGTTAATTTATTTCAAGGCTGTATGCAAATCTTGTAACTGCAGTTTGTTGTCCCTTTAAAGCTGTTTACTTTGGTTGTATGTATGTGGTATGTGTTCTCCTTGGGAGAATGTATAAACGCACAACAAGCAAGGAAAACAAATACTACATGTGGCCTTCAAGGCCCTTCCCTTGAGCCCTGATTCTCTTGCCATAAAAAGGAAGGTATGTCCTATTAATAGAACCCTTTAAATAATCTTCTCATTCTCGTTTTGCAATATTAAAATTATAGGAAATAAAAATAATTATATACATAAAACAATAAAGATATACATTTGGTTTGTGGTTTGTGTACCACACGTGACCCTTGACCTCATTTGTACTGCTCTGTCCTAGAATATGAGGTTATGCCCTTAAGGTGTACAATAGAAAACATAGAACAATTAACATATTTATTTATATGTTAAAAAATATAAAGTCAGACAGGTCTAAAACGTAAAATAAAATACATCTATCTAAAAATAATCTTGTATCTGCTCTTAAACTATATTTCCAAGTGTTTTACTCCTCTGTACAACATAGACATAGCTCAGATCTTTATTGTTCAGATCTTATTTGCATAATCATTTAAGTTTCCCCCAATAAATACACACACAGTGCATTATAATGATTGATTATAGTATCTGCATGAACAGAGGCATAACCATATTTTTTTTAAAACAATATAATTTTTCCCCTTGTACTAAAAGAATTTTGCGGTAACTTGCATGTTATTGTCACCGCTCACTTACCTACAGTGCTGGTATTACAGGTTTTCATAAACCCGGCGTTATTAGGCAAAAAGTGAGCGTAGAGCAAAATTGAGCTCCATACCGCACTCCAATGCTCCAATAGAATGCAAGCTCAATCCTATTTGCTGATTGGATCAGCCAATAGGATTGAAGCTCAATCCTATTGGCTGATTGCATCAGCCAATAGGATTTTTTCACCTTTAATAATGATTGGCTGACAGAATTCTATCAGCCAATCAGAATTAAAGGGATGCCATCTTGGATGACGTCACTTAAAGGAACATTCATTCGGGAAGAAGACTTCGTTTGAAGAGGATGCTCCGCGCCGGATGTCTTGAAGATGGACCCACTCCGCTCCGGGATGGAGGAAGATAGAAGATGCCGTCTGGATGAAGACTTCTTCCCGTCTAGAGGACCACTTCTGCTGGCTTGGATGAAGAGTTCTCCCGGCTTCGTTGAGGACTTCTTGCTGCTTCGATGAGGAATTCTCTTGGCTTTGTTTAGGACTTCGTTACAGTCAAAACTGTAAGTGGATCTTCGGGGGTTAGTGTTAGGCTTTTTTAAGGGTTTATTGGGTAGGTTTTATTTTTAGATTAGGGGTTTGGACAGCAATAGAGCTAAATGCCCTTTTAAGGGCAATGCCCATCCAAATCCCCTTTTCAAGGCAATGGGGGGCTTAGTTTTTTTTAGTTAGGGTTTTATTTGGGGGGTTTGGTTGTGTTGGTGGTGGGTTTTACTGTTGGGGGGGTTGTTTGTATTTTTTTTACAGGTAAAAGAGCTGATATCTTTGGGGCAATGCCCTGCAAAAGGCCCTTTTAAGGGCTATTGATAGTTTAGTTTAGGCTAGGGTTTTTTTATTGGTGGGGGGGTTATTTTGATAGGGCTATTAGATTAGGTGTAATTAGTTTAAATATCTGATAATTTGTTTTTTATTTTGTGTAATTTAGTGTTTGTTTGTTTTTTAATTTAGTTAATTGTATTTAATTTATTTAATTAATTTAATTGTAGTGTAAGGTTAGGTGTTAGTGTAACTCAGGTTAGTTTTTATTTTACAGGTAAATTTGTATTTATTTTAGCTAGGTAGTTAGTAAATAGTTAATAACTATTTAGTAACTATTCTACCTAGCTAGAATAAATACAAACTTGCCTGTAAAATAAAAATAAACCCTAAGCTAGATAAAATGTAACTATTAGTTATATTGTAGCTAGCTTAGGGTTTATTTTATAGGTATTACGTTTTAAATAGGAATTATTTAGTTAATGATAGGAATTTTTATTTAGATTTTTTTAATTATATTTAAGTTAGGGGGTGTTAGGGTTAGAGTTAGACTTAGGTTTAGGGGTTAATAACTTTAGTATAGTGGTGGCGACGTTGGAGGTGGCAGATTAGGGGTTAATAACTGTAATGTAGGTTGCAGCGATGTTAGGGACAGCAGATTAGGGGTTAATAATATTTAACTAGTGATTGTAAGGCGGCAGTGCGGCGGTTTAGGGGTTAATGTGTTTATTCTAGTGGCGGCAATGTCGGGAGCGGCAGATTAGGGGTTAATAATATTTAACTAGTGTTTGTAAGGCGGCAGTGCAGCGGCTTAGGAGTTAATATATTTAGTATAGTGGCAGCGATGTCGGGAGCGGCAGATTAGGGGTTAATAATTTTATTTTAGTGTTTGCGATGCGGGAGGGCCTCGGTTTAGGGGTTATTAGGTAGTTTATGGGTGTTAGTGTACTTTTTAGCACTTTAGTTATGAGTTTTATGCTACAGCTTTGTAACGTAAAACTCATAACTACTGACTTTAGATTGCGTTACAAATCTTGCGGGATAGGCTGTACCGCTCACTTTTTGGCCTCCAAAAAAAAGCTTGTAATATCGGCGCTATGGAAGTCCCATGGAAAAAATACTATACGAAAATTGCGTAAGTTAATTTGCGCTAAGGCAAAAAAAGTGTGCGGGACAGCTGTACCTACAAGACTCGTAATAGCAGCGGTAGTGAAAAAGCAGCTTTATAACCCATAACGCTGCTTTTTTACTCATAACACAAAACTCGTAATCTAGCCGCAAGTCTTTAAACCCTTCAGAGATGTTTTAAAATTCACCCTCCTCTTGAATAGCCCACTGAATATTAAATCCAGTCACTGGACAAGCCTATTTGTTCTAAATATATTTACATAAATCATTAATTCACCCAAAGACAGAGTATCCTTGACCAGTCTCAAGGACAGGGTATATCTTTAGCATCAGAAACCCAGTGATTTATTTGTTGTTAATACTAAAGTCCAAGGGTATATGAGGATATAACTTTGTGAACAGACAGGAGACATTATACTATTTAGAGATTGTATATTAAGTATAAATAATGATAGATACAAAGACATAGCCAATCAATATTTGTCTTAAATAAACATGTATTGTTTCACATAATTATACATTTATTTAAGTGTATTTTTACATATTGTATATAGGACATACTTTTTAAAAAAATGCATATTATTTTATTCAAGCACAGCAATTTCCATTATTATTTTTTTGTTTGTTTGTTTATTGTATTTAGTTTGCTTAAAACTTGACATGCTATTTAAATCCCCGTAACAAATGTGATTGTCTATAAGGTAAAATTTTTGTGCTCGCCAGGTTGCGCTGGTATTACGAGTTGAAAGTAAAAAGTTATCGCTCTTGCGCTAACCTGACATGCTCAAAAAGCTGAACAATATCGCACGCGCTATAACCTATTCCCCCATAGACGTCAATGAAGCAAAAAAAGTGTGTGTGGGGGGGGGAAACTAACACCCTACTCGCGAACGCATATTCTCATGTGCGCTAACCCGACATGAAAATATGAATATTTCACATTCCAATGTTCTGCACATAGCAGACTATGTTCTATTTATTCATAAATACATATATATATATATATATATATATATATATATATATATATATATATATA
This sequence comes from Bombina bombina, assembly GCF_027579735.1. Lineage (NCBI taxonomy): Eukaryota > Metazoa > Chordata > Amphibia > Anura > Bombinatoridae > Bombina > Bombina bombina. The sequence goes on along the minus strand of NC_069499.1, from coordinate 364,642,718 downwards.
TATATATAAAAAGGTACAATATATATCTATACATGTGTATATATATATATATATATATATATATATAGATGATTATATATAGGTATTGATATATACCAATATATATATAGGAATATCTATTTATAAATACTTAGAACATATTCTGCTTTGAGCAGAAAATTGAAATGATAAAAATGTAAAGTAAATACACAGTATAACACTTTATTAAATATGAATATTTCATAAATATGATTTTACATGTTTACATCTAATTAACTGCAAAGGGCTCCAATGTGCTAAATTGCTAGCGCATACATTTGCGCTCCACTCATAATCTGGCCCAATGTAAACCCACTCAGCATAGAAACATCCAGTATTCATTAAAAAAATATTGATTTGAATATACCAACTTTAATAAGTAGCTTAAACATACATCTCTTGCTGGTTGTCCCATGCTGTCTGGGAGAACAAAAAGCAAAATCTGTAACCTGCAAATGTTGCAGATCATATAGTTGATTTATGCAATTAGCAGCATTTTGAAAACTTATGTTACTTTTTAGTTTTTTCGTCTCCTAAGGGAGTGTGGGGCAAAGGACAATTTTTACACAAAAGCAAGAGAGCAAATAAAAAATACATTGAACATTTCTAGCCATTAAAATTGTAAAAAATGTGACTGGCCCACACAGCCTGGGAGAGCAAAACTCAAACTCTAGTCTGTAACCTGAAAATGCCGCTGCTCACATAGTTGATTTATGCATTTTGCAGCATTTTGAAAACCAATGTTGCAATGTTTGCTTTTTGGCCTTCCTAGTGTATGTGGGACAAAGGTATTTAACGTCCCTTTAATAAGCCTTCCATATTTATTTAAGTAGTGGCAGTTGTAATGGTTGTCGGGGGTGTTATGCATCCACATTCATTACTGTAGCACAACAAACCTCAAATGTGCCAGCTGCCCTCATTTTGCAAGATAGTTCCACTTTTACATTTCTGATGTGCTATAGAACACAAGATGAGCAATATAGCAGGAAAAGGGGTATTTAAAAAAATAAAGGTAAGTATGGGTATTAAGCTTTGTTTTTTGTTGTTTTTTTTACATCTTCAAAGGTTATGGTCCAGAACCTCTTCTGCATTTAAGGAGAACTGCTTGTTGAGCGGTGTTAATGTGTCTCCTACCTCCTTCACTTGTTATTCTACAGTCAATTATATTGATTAAATGAACAAATCCCATGCAAATGGTCTCCGTGTATACCCATTTGTTTCAGGGAACAGCAGAAAAGAGTCTTTGTTTGAAGGGACATTTATTAAATCCAAAGAAAAGGTAAACATTATGAACATACATAGATATAGCTACATAAACATGTTTCATTGATGGCTTTATTGTTTTTTATAATGTGACTCTCCATAAAATAGATGTCTACAAATTATTGTCAAAACACGCTCTTTAATTAATCAAGATACCAGTATAAAGTCATGTCATAACCATATGACCCAGATGATACCAAATTTTAGACTATCATATCATTTCTGAATCTAATTCTAGATAACCATCATTTTTATTAACATAACTATTTTATAATCAATTAACTAGAATTATCAGACACATCTCAAATATACCTAAAATCATATTTTATGACTAAATTATTTAAATTTATCACACAAAACTCATGAAAAACCAGTTCCAAAATGTAATTTATTAAGTTTAAATAGACAACACAACTTCCTTTGTATGTTTAGATGCTTACTAGTCAAAACAGTGTGACAATTTGATTTATACTCTAAATAGAATAACACAGGAAGCTCTCTAATTTATCTATTATAAGATAAGCAGGAGTCTATAATGAATATGATCCTTAGATATATATTTTAATACGAAATCAAATATTATTTTAATTTGTCCAGACATATTTGTTAAGGGGGTGTATACTAATAAAAATTATTTCATTTGAACTGATCGGTTTAAACTTACTTTAATTTTATTAGTCTCCATAACATGACTTTGCTATCAATACTATTAAACAATCCATATAGTAAGTCACAGATCTTCATTTAAACAGATCTTTCTTTTTTTTATTGGTTTGGGAAAGGAAATAGCCTGAGGAAATTGTTCTTTGAATAGAACATAGCTTAAAAAATACTTTTCAGTCACTCAACAATGGTGCCCCGTTGTACAACGCCCTTTCATATAACACAAAGACCCGAAACTAGGGAACATGTTTAAGGCCACACTGTTTGTTTTTGTTTTTAAGCTATTACTCCCTCCAGTTATTTAAATGGGGGTGGCAAAGTTTAACCCATTCACTGCCACAAGTGACTACAACACTGGCAGTTAATCTTCCCCATGATGATTTTCCCTGGAGTCATTTATTTTATGGTGCTTGATACGCTTTGCTAAATTCCCAATAGGTCTTTACCATTTTTAGTGCTCCATTTGAAATGGCTTTAATTTAATTCCATGGAGGATGGACCATGATAATTTTAAATAAAGCTGAGCATTTATCAAACATAAATAAGTCTTTTCATTGTCTCGTCAAACTTATTCAGCACAAATACTTGTTTAAAAAGTAGTATCACAGTAAGATCCAAATGAGCTAAGTGTCTTTGAAAAGATATATGATGACATTTAATTTTTACATTTAGTTATGACTTGAAAATATTGCTGAAATGGACTAAAGGGACATTTAACACAAAAACATGTAATGTTTATAAAAGGACTAAAATCAAACATGTTTTTATTTTGTTTTTGTTGTTTTGCTTTTTTATTTATTTATTGCATAAAATTTCGGTTAAAGGGACAGACAAGTCCAAAAAAAACTTTCATGTTTCAAATAGGGCATGTAATGTAAAACAACTTTCCAATTTACTTTTATCACCAATTTTGCTTTGTTCTCCTGGTATTCTTAGTTGAAAGCGAAACCTAGGAGGTTCATATGCTAATTTCTTAAACCTTGAAGGCCGCCTCTAATCTAAATGCATTTTGATAGTTTTTCACCACTAGAGGGCATTAGTTCACGTTTTTCATATAGATAACATTGAGCTCATGCACGTGTATTTACCATGGAGACAGCTCTGATTGGCTAAAATGCAAGTCTGTCAAAAGAACTGAAATAAGGGGGCAGTCTGCTGAGGCTTAGATACAAGATAATTACAGAGGTAAAACTTGTATAATTATAACTCTGTTGGTTATGCAAAACTGGGGAATTGGTAATTAAGGGATTATCTATCTTTTTAAACAACAACATTTCTGGTGTTGACTGTCCCTTTAAAGCTGTTTAAATTAGTATAATAATATAAAAATGCTCTATTTCATAAGAGCATTTTATTTAAAAAAAAAATTAATTTCTTTTACAATGTGTTTAACCCCTGCAAATGAGTGAAATACGTAGTCAGAGCTGAGCTCCAAATGAAGATACATCTGATGAGAAAATGAGAGGCAGAAGACATATATTCATGTGCTCAGATGAAAGGGCTATATTCTTATTTGGAACAGAATAGGGGTTTTCCAAGAATGCAACACTACACATACACGTAAACACACACATGCATGCAACCCCACAGACACACACATATACATACACACACAAACACATACATACACACAAACACATACACACAGACATACATGCACCCCACACACACACACACATACAAACACACACACATATACATACACACACACATACAAACACACACACACATATACATACACACACATACATACAAACACACACATACACACATGTATGCACCCCCCACAAATATATACACACATACGCACACATACACGCACACATACATACAAACACACATACACTTACATACACACATACATACACACACATATAAACAGACATACATACACACACATATAAACACACACACACACATACATACATAAACACATATACATACACACACACATACATACAAACACACACATACACAGGACTTGGAAGGCCGTTATGCACAGGGGCTGTTATAAAACAAGTCCACCTACACATAGATGGTAACACCCCTGGAATAAGTACAGTGAACTGACAGGAGAACACAGAAATATTTACTCCTGGTTTGTGAGTAGTTTACTAGCTGTTTGAAGTCATAGCTCTGCTAGACTTTTTAAAACACCATTGCAATTCTCACTAGTGTTCAAATAAATTACATTTCATTATCCATAATGATTTCATTTGTAATAGAGATTCTTTAAAAAAAAAAAAAAACTTTAACTGAAAAGAAGTAAAACCATGCCACATTTTGGTTTCGGCTTAGTTTTTTCAAGGTAATGTGCTTTCTCACTTTCCATGACCTCTGTATATTATTTAGAATTCAGCAGATAAAAGAGGAAATATGTTTTTAACAATGCCTTTTATTATATTATATTTATTTAAAATGGGTTTAAGCTCTGAAGAAGGATTTCAATCTTGTACAAGTATTTGTCATATCACTATATAAGTATAAACATTGTAATTTCAGTAGTTTCCTCCTGATAAATATGCTGGGGTACTTTTAATTATGGGGCAAGTTTTGGGAAGAATGATTTAACATTAAATAAATGTAGTGGGTCTTTAGTATAATACTGGGTGGGCGTATTGGAGAAGACACTTTCTGTATGGCCAGTGAGTACCCTGCTCTTGTACATATATATATTAGATTTTATATAGATTCCCCTGTTACAATGACCATGGCATTTGGTGCATAGATACAAGCCAGTAGAAGTTATGAGCAGCTTGGAGGCTACAGCATCTTATTAGTGAGCAGTAAGCATACTGACAACCAGCTAGACTCCAGAGCATTGTTACTGTAGAAAACATGGAATATGTACGTCCTCTGTATCAGGGCTGCCCAAACTACAGCCAGTGGACCACAGCCGGCCTTTCATGTGTTTTATGTGTACCTTAGCACCACTGAGCAGAAAACAGATATCAGTAATTAGCTTTAAAATGCTTGTTTCACACCACTTATTAAGCAATTAAAGTGACATTGTAGTGCTAACATTACATGCTCTAATTCATTAAAGCATGTCATTTTTGCATTACTTTCAGTGGAACTCTATGGGCCAGATTATGAGTGGTGCGCAAATGATAAGGGGTTTTATCACAAGTGTTTGTGCTCGTTGGGTTTATCGCTCATATTGCAAATTGAAAGTAAATGCAATTGCTTGAGACATATATATAAGTACATTGGAGCCCTATGCTTTTTTTTTCTTAATCATCTTTATTGAGGAAGCGGGGGCACACATAAGAACAGATAAACATACCCTGGCGTATACATTTGGACTCTGAAATACATCATACAAGCATAGTAGACAAAGCATGCGCATATGTGTACAGGGATAGCTTTTCTTAGTCCATGTATCGAGTCCAGAAGAAAGTTCTCGCGGGTATTTTTTTTTTGTGGAAACTACTATCAGAAAAATAGTTTGCATGAGACCTGGGCTTAGTCCAATGCAATATTCATTTTTAATAAATGTTTTAACTATGTATTTACTGTAAATATTTAACATTCCAATGTTCTGCATATAGCAGAATATGTTCTAAGTATTTATAAATAGATTTTCCTATATATATATATATATATATATATATATATATATATGTATATGTATATCTATACCTATATATAATCATCTATAAATATAGGTATAAATATATATTGTACCAAAAAACATCACATATATGTAGAAATATTTATTTATGAATAAATAGAACATATTTTTCTATGCGAATAACATTGGAATGTGAAATATTCATATTTTCATGTTGGGTTAGCGCACATAGTATACTTTCAACTTCTAGTATGAGCGCAACCCGACACGCACGAAAACTTACTTCTTCTGCAATTAACACTCAAGCAAGAGTGTTAAAGGGAAAGTCTACAACCTAGTCATCTTAAAGTCTTACCTTAGAATCAGCTGCAAATAGCCTCCTGCACCTTTACTGTATCATGCAGAATGAATTGTGAAAAAGTTATTTTTAAATTAATATTGTTTTTGGTTTGGTGGTTTTGAAATGGCTGCCAAGCTCCACCCACTGATGACATCACAATCTGGGCTGCATATGGCATCCAATCATAAAAGACTCAACAAACTGTCAATGCTATTCAGTAAGACTTTAAGATGACTAAGGTGTAGACTGTCCCTTTAATTAGCGATCCACTTGTAATCTGGCTCTAGGTTTAGCTTTTAACTAAGAATACCAAGAGAACAAAGCAAATTTGATGATTAAAGTAAATTAGAAGGTTCTTTAAAATGTCATGCCCTATCTGAATCATGAACGTTTAATTTGGACTTTACTATCCCTTTAATAATATAGCACAGAACTACATGAAGAACACTGCTACTTGCGCACCATAGTGCACACACTGCCTAGAGCACTATCAACTTAGTGCTCCAGTTATATCCAAAATGAATTTTACTGCGCTCCCCCATAGAAGTCTAATTTCTAATGTCATTTGTACCTGAAAATGTGACAACAATTTTATAATAAACCATTATCTTTAGCATGAGTCTGTGTATATTGTAATGTGGCCCCTGTACAATCCTGTCATTAATGACTGGGCCTCCTTATAAACAAAGTTTGGGTCCTCATGCTCTAGATTGTAAGCTCTTTGTAGCAAGATGCACCTTCTCCTGTGTATTTTTTTCCTTTCTAATATCTGTGTAGTAATTCAATGTAAATCAAATGTATTATATGCCCCCATCATCATGAACCCAGGGCTGCCGAATATTCTATTCACACAATATGAGTGATATTTTGATTTTTTTTTTTATAAATAATAATAATATTTGAATACATTAACATCACAAATATTTGTCTAGGTGACATTCTAAACAGAAATATGAGTAGTAACAAAAACATTAAACATTAAAGGAGATTCTAGTAACTACTTGTTCATTTTACAAGTGGACTACAATCTAACCCATTTAGTCTTTAAATATACTGACATAAGTAAAACCATTATTGCATTTCTACAGGAACTTCCTGTTGTGATGAGGAGTCTTCGTTTCACCTACTAGTAGAATTACTGAGTCACAAGGCTTTGAGCAAACTGCATCTTGGCACACTTTCCTGGAAGAAGCGCCTGTTGTTCTTTTTGCATCCCTGCTGGCATTTTAATGAACTATTCCTTAAACTGCAGCCATATGTCTGCTTTGCCTTTTGGCTACTGTGGAACAAGGCTGAGCTAGAAAACAAGATGCATAGGAAGGGAAGGTCATAGAAACAAAGCAAATCTGTAAACAACATAGTACGTTTGAAACATTTAATGAAAAGTTTTTATAAAGAAGCAGCTGTAGTTATTACTAATGTTACACTACCAGTTGCTGCATTGTATTTTCAAATAGAATGTGCAATAGTTAAACTGACTCTTTTTGGATGGGTTGAAAGTGCTTATACAAATATAATACACCTGAAGGGGCTAAATTCCTAAAGCAGCCAAATGGTGTAATTGACTGATGAGATCCTGACTGCCTGATGCTGCATTAATATAGTGGTGCTCTGCATTATTGTGTTAAAGAAACATGGAAGGCAAAATCAAATTTTCATTATTCAGATGAAGTGTATAGATTTAAAAAAAATCCAATCTGCTTCTATTATGAAATGTATTTCCCTCTCTTTGTGTCCTTTATTGAAACATAGCTCCTTTCCTGAGAACATATGAGGTAGTATCAGAAGAGTACAAGTGCCATGCATACTATAGGGCAGTACGATTTACAACAATTACTGGCATTTAATGCTCAAATCAACTGCACACTCCTGTGAATACCTCAGTATGTTCTCATGGAAAGGACTATCTGAATAATGAATCTTCATTTTCACTTCCATGTCTTGTTAATACAATGGTGCTCATATTTTCTGGCAAGCATTTAACAGTTTTTTTTTTACATGTGGAGTAGAGATGGTTTTATATCTTTAAAAATTGGGTGTGTCAACAACATTTTCCACAATACTACATATCAAGGATTGAGGGCCTTTTTGTTAGGGGTGGTCCATTATTTTCCCATTTAGATCACTCTTCATTCTGACTAGTGCAAAGGATATGGCTGTTGAAACGTGGAGAGGTTTAGCAGTGAGTCACTCTATGCTAGCGCTTTCAAAAGTATACGTTGCTCCTTGTGTTTAAAGTGAATGTCAATTTTGATACTAAAGTGCCCAGTTTTTAAAAATTCAATTAAAAACAGGGGCACTTTAATTAATCAAAATTTACATTTCACTCTTGTTGTGAAAAAATACTTACCTTTTAATCTTCACAGCAGCTCCAGCTTCCTCCGCCCATCGCAAAGCCTCTTCCTAGGTCTAAAATGAGGAATCCGGCTTCCTCCAATCACGGCATTGAATCAGACATGATTGGGGGATGACCTATCCATCATTTCTGACCTCAGAAATGGCTTGCAACGACCGGAGGAAGCTGGAGCTGCTGTGTAGATTAAAAGGTAAGGTTTTTTTCACAACAGGAGTGAAATGTAAATTTTGATGAATTAAAGTGCCCCTGTTTTTAATAAAAAATTTAAAAACTGGGCACTTTAGTATCAAAATTGACATTTACTTTAATAATATGTGCCTCTGCTGGACTACAAACACATTATTTAGAGCAGGATTGGCCAACTGGTTGCTCATGTGCCGGATGTGTGTCATAGTTTTTGTGGCCACAGGGAAAGGCAAACTAAACTGCAGACAGGAGTTACCCTGCAACCTTACCTAAAACCGGTACTGCTGCATTTAGGAAATATACAATTATTTGTGTGTTTTTTTAATGTGGTCCTCAAGGCTTCTAAAACATCAATCTATTTAAGAAGTTGGTCATCACTGATGAAGATTATGCACCAAGTATAAATCCTCAGTCATCTTTTTTTTAATTAGATTTATTAAGTTTCTCAAAATAACAATATAAAATGCAATCAAATAAAGTTAGTTCAGTAGAAGACTTTGCAGATGTAAAAATGCATAATGAATATTAAATTTTTAGCAAGGTGCAAAGTAAAGTCCTAACAGAATGCAGACAGATAAATATAAAGTAATAGTGTCCTTATAGTCCTCACCAAGTATTGAAGCATCACATTTGAAACCAAAGAAGCTTCTTTGAACAGATCCTGTTTTTTAAGTAGAGGGCGAATGTTAAAAGTCTGATATGGATTTTGCTTATTTATTATTTATTTATTTTGGTGCTGCTTAGCATCCCTCTAAGAATACCAATGATGTGGGACCACATTTGAATTTTGTATTCACTTTGGAGGACTGTTGAGCAGATTTTGGAACCACTGCCAATCAATAAGAGAGGTTTATTGGATATTCACTTTGAAAACAAAATATCCAAAAGGCATCAATCGGAGATAAAATGTTGATCTATTTGTGGATTAATCCCTACCTATTCCCCCATATTTTTTATGTTTATAAGACCATCTCAGTATATGGAATAATTTATTGTGGATCTCATAAGTTATTGACACCTATACATGTTCATCGTATTATTTTATAACATATCCGTCATGTATATGATATTATTTCACGTTTAATTGTTTTTTCATTTATAGTTACAGTTTTATTTTCTGTAAATACTCTACACAGATGCTGGTAGTCTCAATAACTTATGAGAGATTTAGCAGCCGCATCTATGTAGAGACACAGGTAAAGACATTTCTCACTCACTCACTGAGGGCTTGAAAATTCAACATCAAATATTTTGTTACGTATATTTGTACCGTTGTGTTTTATTCATTTGTTATTTGCTTGTTTGTTTATCATTAATTTTATTAGCTTTTTTCCCTTATTGAATAGGGATGTGTAGTATCCAACACTCTTAACCATCCTAGATCAACAGTTTGGGGCAGAGTTAGCTTCTGTAGCTAACAGGAAGGCAGTGAAGGAATTGGCAGTTTCTAGACAACTTCCCTGTGTCGAGAATCTTCTGATCAATAATTTCACATGTGAGTACATCTTGTAAAATTATATTTAACTTTAATTATAACAGGTTTCTCTAAGGCTGTCAAAATGAAGACTATGGCCTCTATTTATCAAAGTCTGGCGGACCTGATCCGACAGTGCGGATCAGGTCCGCCAGACCTCGCTGAATACGGAGAGCAATACGCTCTCCGTATTCAGCATTGCACCATCAGCTCACAAGTGCTGCTGGTGCAACGCCTCCCCCTGCAGAATCAGCAGTTGGGTGTCAATCGACCCGATAGTACTCGATCTGGTTGAATTGCGGCGATGTCTGTCCGCCTGCTCAGAGCAGACGGACAGGTTATGGAGCAGCGGTCTTTAGACCGCTGCTTCATAACTGGTGTTTCTGGCGAGCCTGCAGGCTCGCCAGAAACACAGAGCCTCAAGCTCTATCCGGAGCTTGATAGATATGCCCCTATCTGTCTGTGTAACAAGTAGCTACTGAAGTTCATATGCAAGCAAATGATCACTGTCTGTGGCTTATTGACCTGCGTTGTCTCCCAAGATAACAAACACAGAGCTCCTGTCATTGCGCCTTAGCTGCACTATCACAGGGAACCACCAGCGTCGGAGACTTTGAACCATTACTAAGATTACAAACTACAGCAGATTATTTTTGTTTGCATTGACATCCATGATAAAATTTAAACATTTACATACCCCATCTTGCTCTTTTACTCCTTTGGAAACATGAAATTCATTAAGAGACCTCTAAATTCTCTTCACACTCTTTCAGTATCTTTCAGCCTCCATATGATAATTGCTCCTATGTGTTTATGTGCAGCCTAGTTACTAAAGCTCATTCATATCTACATTGTTTAGTGTTTATTTTATATATATATTTCTATATATATATATATATATATATATATATATATATATGTGTGTGTGTGTGTGTGTGTGTGTGTGTGTGTGTGTGTGTGTGTGTTACGGGTAAAGTAAGAAATCCGGGTAATCCTAGGATTACCCATGTAAAACGGACATTACCCAAGTGGCTGTGGGTAAAGCCCCATGTACTGTAATTCCCCCATCTACACTATTTATTTTGCCTCCGCCTTGAGGTTAAAGGAATTGCCCCGCTGATCCTCTGGCATCCACCCCAAGTGAACCTTGGAGAATGAGGTTTACAAGGGGGACTTTGAACCACCCAGGAGGAGGAAATAAAGGTAGTGAAGATGGGGAAGTACAGTGCATTTTATATCATTGTTGAATTTTTATGTAGTGGAAGGTTTATCAATTTAATGAATCACTGGACACAAGAGAAACAAAATCCATTGCCCTAAGAGTGTGAGTGGTTTTATATCTTTAAAAATTGGGTGTGTCAACAACATTTTCCACAATGCTACATATCAAGGATTGAGGGCCTTTTTGTTAGGGGTGGTCCATTATTTTCCCATTTAGATCACTCTTCATTCTGACTAGTGCAAAGGACATGGCTGTTGAAACGTGGAGAGGTTTAGCAGTGAGTCACTCTAAGCTAGCGCTTTCAAAAGTATACGTTGCTCCTTGTGCTTAATAATATGTGCCTCTGCTGGACTACAAACACATTATTTAGAGCAGGATTGGCCAACTGGTTGCTCGTGTGCCGGATGTGTGTCATAGTTTTTGTGGCCCCAGGGAAAGGCAAACTAAACTGCAGACAGGAGTTACCTTACAACCTTACCTAAAACTGGTACTGCTGCATTTAGGAAATATACAATTATTTGTGTGTTTTAAAGCCATAACTTTAATGTGGTCCTCAAGTTAGTTCAGTAGAAGACTTTGCAGATGTAAAAATGCATAATGAATATTACATTTTTAACAAGGTGCAAAGTAAAGTGGTAACAGAATGCAGACAGATAAATATAAAGTAATAGTGTCCTTATAGTCCTTACCAAGTATTGAAGCATCACATTTGAAACCAAAGAAGCTCCTTTGAACAAATCCTGTTTTTTAAGTAGAGAGAGGGCGAATGTTAAAAGTCTGATATGGATTTTGCTTATTTATTATTTATTTATTTTGGTTCTGCTTAGCATCCCTTTAAGAATACCAATGATGTGGGACCACATTTGAATTTTGTATTCACTTTGGAGGACTGTTGATCTATTTGTGGATTAATCACTACCTATTCCCCCTTATTTTTTATGTTTATAAGACCATCTCATCCTCATTATAAATAGAACATTTAGAGTATATGGAATAATTTATTGTGGATCTCATAAGTTATTTATACCTATACATGTTCATCATATTATTTTATAACACATCCATCATGTATATGATATTATTTCACATTTAATTGTTTTTTCATTTATAGTTACAGTTTTATTTTCTGTAAATACTCTACACAGATGCTGGTAGTCTCAATAACTTATGAGAGATTTAGCAGCCGCATCTATGTAGAGACACAAGTAAAGACATTTCTCACTCTCTTGAGGGCTTGAAAATTCAACATCAAATATTTTGTTACAAATATTTGTACCGTTGTGTTATATACATTTGTTATTTGCTTGTTTGTTTTGCATTCATTTTATTAGCTTTTTTTCCCTTATTGAATAGGGATGTGTAGTATCCAACACTCTTAACCATCCTAGATCAACAGTTTGGGGCAGAGCTAGCTTCTGTAGCTAACAGGAAGGCAGTGAAGGAATTGGCAGTTTCTAGACAACTTCCCTGTGTCGAGAATCTTCTGATCAATAATTTCACATGTGAGTACATCTTGTAAAATTATATTTAACTTTAATTATAACAGGTTTCTCTAAGGCTGTCAAAATGAAGACTATGGCCTCTATTTAACAAGCTCCGAATGGAGCTTGATGGCCCCCGCTGCTCCATAACCTGTCCACCTGCTCTGAGCAGGCGGACAGACATCGCCGGAAATCAACCCTATTGGCCGCGAGTCTGCAGGGGGCGGCATTGCACCAGCAGCTCTTGTGAGCTACTGGTGCAATGCTGAATACGGCGAGCGTATTGCTCGCCATATTCAGCGAGGTCTGTCGGACCTGATCCGCACTGTCGGATCAGGTCCGACAGACCTTGATAACTTGGGGACATTTTCTGTCTGTGTGACAAGTAGCTACTGAAGTTCATATGCAAGCAAGGAATAACTGTCTGTGGCTTATTGACCTGCGTTGTCTCTCAAGATAACAAACACAGAGCTCCTGTCATTGCGCCTTAGCTGCACTATCATGGGGAACCACCAGCGTCTGAGACTTTGAACCATTAGTAAGATTACAAACTACAGCAGATTATTTTTGTTTGCATTGACATCCATGATAAAATTTAAACATTTACATACCCCATCTTGCTCTTTTACTCCTTTGGAAACATGAAATTCATTAAGAGACCTCTAAATTCTCTTCACACTCTTTCAGTATCTTTCAGCCTTCATATGATAATTGCTCCTATGTGTTTATGTGCAGCCTAGTTACTAAAGCTCATTCATATCTACATTGTTTAGTGTTTATTTTATATATATATATATATATATATATATATATATATATATATATATATATATATATATGTGTGTGTGTGTGTGTGTGTGTGTGTGTTACGGGTAAAGTAAGAAATCCGGGTAATCCTAGGATTACCCATGTAAAATGGACATTACCCAAGTGGCTGTGGGTAAAGCCCCATGTACTGTAATTCCCCCATCTACACTATTTATTTTGCCTCCGCCTCGGGGTTAAAGGAAGTGCCCCGCTGATCTTCTGGCATCCACCCCAAGTAAACCTTGGAGAATGATTTTTACAAGGGGGGCTTTGAACCACCCATGAGGAGGAAATAAAGGTAGTGAAGATGGGGAAGTACAGTGCATTTTATCTCCTTGTTGAATTTTTATGTAGTGGAAGGTTTATCAATTTAATGAATCACTGGACACAAGAGAAACAAAATCCATTGCCCAAGAGCAATATATTATGCTTACAAATGTTGAATTTCATTTGAGGCAAACAGAATTGAGTCAAGCAGATAGTAATAGATAGTATCTAGAATGGTCAATATGTAGGGACATCAGACTCACAAAGTATTGTATTTATTTTGCAAAGTTATTATTTTTATCTAAAACTAATGATCTGGGGAACACTCGAAAATAAAGTAACAAATAAAAAGAAAAATGTGTTATGAACTCAACTCCAATACTGCCACTGGAGGTTAAAAATAGCATACAAACATATTCTTTTGAAACTGAAAATTGTTATAGTACAATATTTGTTTAAACAAGAAAAAAGAAAAGGCATTTTTATAACGGATACAGAAGATCAGAACTGCTATGATTGTGTTTCATTGTTACTATTTTGAAGCCAAAAGCAACTAAGTGCTGCAACTGTTATTATGATCTACAAATGATCCGCATTGTCTCAGTACAGTTGATAAATTTGTTTCCAAATAAAAGGATTCTTGTATTCATGAACATCTTTGATACTCGTCGGTTTGATCTTATTTCCAAATTATGCATAAAACCTCTTAAAAGAGCCCTTTCACAGCGTAGCCTGAAGGAACTGCTGTGAGAACAATGTCCAACTGAATCCAGTGATGCTCATCAGGGCTTATTTTATCAAATCTGTAGGACTGGAATTATTTTTAGCCTGCTTAAAAGTTACATTTATTTACTTTTGCATATAATATAATGAAAAATGTGCATTATACTGATATTATTCTTTTTTCCTATATATATATATACATAGCCCTCAGAACATATTCTTTTGATGCTCATTATTATTTTTTTTGTGTGCTGAAAAATAAACATCACACTTTTTGTGTTTATTTATTTAAAATTTGCTTTGGGAATGTGTTACTTTCCACCAACATAAGTGTGAGAGTTTTCATTAGGTCAGTGAGTTTTAATTGCCTGGGCCAGTTGCACACGTAACATACACTTCCTGTTGCTTTCAGTATCAACTTTAATAATACTTTTTAACATATCTAAATTGTGATCTTACATATGCAAAATAAAAGTATTTTCAGTTTAAACGCACTGTGATTGTTAAAAAATATTAACATATTTATTTGCACTTGTATATAGTATGGAGCAAAGGCTCAAAAGGATTTCCACTCAAATACCTTAAAACGTGAAAAATCATTTTTAATACACTTTAATTTGTAATAATGTGTTTTACTGTGTATGTACTGTAAATATTTTACATTTTAATGTTCTTCACATAGAAAATGTTCTATGTATTTTTAAAAAGATATTCCTATATATATATATATATATATATATATATATATATATATATATATATATATATACTGTATATATATATATATATATATATATATATATATATATATATATATATATATATATATATAAATCCAAAGGAAAAAGACAAGTGGCTCCAGCACTGTTTCATAAAAGTGGAAAAACCTTTATTGAGGTGTCATCATGAAAAGACAGCGACGTTTCGGGTAACACAAACCCTTAATCGTGCTCTGATGAGAGCATGATTAAGGGTCTGTGTTACCCGAAACGTCGCTGTCTTTTCATGATGACACCTCAATAAAGGTTTTTCCACTTTTATGAAACAGTGCTGGAGCCACTTGTATGTTTCCTTTGGATTTATATATTGGAGGTGAGCAGGACCCTCTGGCTGCCGTGCACTTTGCTATCTATTTATGAACTGTTGACTTGTGCTGGACCTGTAAATACCTATTTATATATATATTTTGGCCCCCCTGGTAATATATACCAGTGAGACCCCCTCTCCAGAGGGGCGTGGACAGAATTATCCACTCCCCTCATTTACCATAAAAGGTTGTAGTAGGACACCACCCCTTCCTCCTCCTAGTTCTGTTCAGCCTACTAGGTGGGCAGGGCTAGGAGTCCCTCTCAGTTTCTACCTTCTGGGCTGCAAGATTTTTTATCTTTGTGCATACGGCTTACTTAGCTGCATATTTTGAGCTGATGATCCTTCCAGCTGTCCGGTGCCATGGTTTCTGTGACCCTGTCACTGATATGGCGATAGGTGGTGGGAATAACGTTCCTTACGGTTTACTTGTGGGGGCCGCCATGTTACTGTAACGTCATTGGTAAGGGATGTTGCGGGGGCCACGTCTGAGGGTTGTCATGATCGCGCACACTCGCAAATCCTTTAGAGCCTTGGCACAGCCTTTAACAGAGAGCGTTTCTCCTTCTTCCCCTTAAAAGTATTGATACTTCCTTTCAGCTTTGAGAACCGGCATCATAAATCTGCATTCCGGTATGTGCTATAGCACTCGCTTTTGGCACGAAAATACTTTATAAAGAAAAAGGGAATAATTTGTTTTATAAAGCTTCTGGGGCTTAATATATTTTATTATGTGTTCAGCATTTAACATGGAGGATGAGAATGATCAGTCTCAGCACCAGCCTCATGCCGTTACAGCCTAGGAGGAATCAGGGGCAACTATAAGGTATAATTTTTTTTCTATGTGTGTATCTTGAATGTCTTATAGTACATACTATTTATTTATTTATGGCTGGTTATGCTTTTTTATTAGTGATACAGCTCAGCCTATGCCCACCTGTTCCCTTTGTGCTAATCCTTGCTAGCAAGACAAGAAACTGTAAAGTGTATATTGGGCAGATTTATGGTGGAAGCTTTTCAGAATCACCCGAGTGTTCTGTGAATAGTTTGCTAAATGCTGATTGTGCCTCTGATGGTGAAGATTTAGATTCTGACCTTCCTATGGTGTTTGACACTGCAAATATTTCTGAGTTTATTAAAGGGATCATGAGTTCCCTGGGCATTGAAGATGAACAGTCTCAAGGACCATCTGATTGGTTTAATACAGGTTCCACCCCAGATCAGTCCTTTCCTGTTTCTGATAACTTGAAATCTATATATTTAAATGTCTTTACTAAGCCAGATAAACAGTCTGCTGTTCCTTATAAAATATAAAAGAATATTCCATTTGAAAAGACTTTGCATGCCCAATTTGTTTCCCCTCCTAAAATTGATGCTGCAATCGCTTGAGTTTTCCTGTGGATGATGCAGGATCATTTAAAGATGTCATGGATAAAAAAAAATTGCAAAATTTAAAGAGATTTTATCTTCAACAAGGGGCCTTATTTCATCCTCTGCTTACTCTTTTTTCTACCCTTAAAGCTACTGAGGTGTGTGGTCTTTTAACTCGTCTAATGCTTTGCAAGAAAATAAAAATGTAGCATCTTTTCTTTCAGATTTAAAAATGGTTACTTCCTTCTGCTTATCAGCCTCTGCCAATATTTTGGAACGTAACGCAAAATCCATGGCTACTGCAAATCTTGTAAGAAGGGCCCTATAGCTACAACATTGGGAGGCAGACCCTTTAAAGGGGATATGTTGTTTGGCAAGCAATTAGAAGCACTGATATCTAAAAGAACAGGAGGTAAGAGTCATTTTCTCCCACAGGTTACCAGAGGCTTGTGAGGGTTTTCATTTGCCCACAGGCAATGTGGTCAGTATCAAAATTTTAATAGTGCCTCTCGAAGATACTTTTTTCAACCTCAGGAGGGAAGATCTAACTTTCATGTTAGAGGCAGGGGGCATGCTAAGTCTTTTCCTTCCTATCAGTCTAGAAAACAATGATGGTGGGTCACCCCAGACCTGGCCACTAGGAGGAAGGCTACACTATTTCAGAGAGGTCTGGGTATCCACTGTATCAGACCAATGGGTTTTGGAAATTCTTCTATCGGGCTCTCATCTGGAGATTAAAAAGAAACCAGCTCTGCCATGCTTGGTAAAATCTCCACTCCCCAGATATCCTGTAAAACTGAAGGTAATTCACGAGTTTATCAGCAAACTTTTGTACAACGTTGTTATCCAACAGGTACCAATTCAAGCTCAAGACAAAGGGTTTTATTCACCTCTCTTTCTGGTATAAAAGAAGGACAGTTCCCGGAGGCCTGTTCTGGATCTTTGTGTTCTCAATACTTTTCTGAAAGTTCAAAGCTTCAAGATGTAGTCTGTTCTTTCAGTAATCAATCTCATCCCTCCAAGAACCTATTTGCTTTCCATAGACCTCAAGGATATATAATTCCATATTCCCATTGCAAAAGTGCACAGAAAGTTCCTTTGTTTTAAGGTCGAAGACCGCTATTTTCAATTTTCAGCTCTTCCCATCGGAATCTCTACTGCTCCAAGGGTCTTTACAAAGGTTTTGGTGCCTCTCATAGCAGAACTTCACATCAGAGGGGAGCACATACCCCTTGGAGGTGTCTCCAAGCTTCTAAAGGAGGTGTCTCCAATCTTCAAGTGGGCTCAACACCACATTCAGTTCCTCTCTGCAGTCCATGTTCCAGGGTCAGAGAATATTCAGGCCAATTACTTAAGTCAAATTCTTCCAACAGAATGGCAACTAAACAGGTGACTGTTTCAGAGGATAGTCAGTTTCTGGGGACCTCCAGAAATAGATCTAATGGCCTCTGCCTTGAATCATCAAGTCCCAAGGTTTTTCAGCCGTTACCCAACACCTCTTTCCATGGGAGTAGATGCCTTTCTTCACAAATGTTTCTTCACAAACAGGTGAACAACCTTGCTTGGTTCACCTGTTATTGGCTGGACATATCTAGGAGGAGGAAGGGGTGGTGTCCTACTACAACCTTTTATGGTAAATGAGGGGAGTGGATAATTCTATCCACACCCCTCTGGAGAGGGGGTCTCACTAGTAAGTATTACCAAGGGTATGGGCTAAGATATAGAAATTATATATACTGTATATATGCGTGTATATATATATACAGGGAGTGCAGAATTATTAGGCAAATTAGTTTTTTGACCACATCATCCTCTTTATGCATGTTGTCTTACTCCAAGCTGTATAGGCTCGAAAGCCTACTACCAATTAAGCATATTAGGTGATGTGCATCTCTGTAATGAGAAGGGGTGTGGTCTAATGACATCAACACCCTATATCAGGTGTGCATAATTATTAGGCAACTTCCTTTCCTTTGGCAAAATGGGTCAAAAGAAGGACTTGACGGGCTCAGAAAAGTCAAAAATAGTGAGATATCTTGCAGAGGGATGCAGCACTCTTAAAATTGCAAAGCTTCTGAAGCGTGATCATCGAACAATCAAGCGTTTCATTCAAAATAGTCAACAGGGTCGCAAGAAGCGTGTGGAAAAACCAAGGCGCAAAATAACTGCCCATGAACTGAGAAAAGTCAAGCGTGCAGCTGCCAAGATGCCACTTGCCACCAGTTTGGCCATATTTCAGAGCTGCAACATCACTGGAGTGCCCAAAAGCACAAGGTGTGCAATACTCAGAGACATGGCCAAGGTAAGAAAGGCTGAAAGACGACCACCACTGAACAAGACACACAAGCTGAAACGTCAAGACTGGGCCAAGAAATATCTCAAGACTGATTTTTCTAAGGTGTTATGGACTGATGAAATGAGAGTGAGTCTTGATGGGCCAGATGGATGGGCCCGTGGCTGGATTGGTAAAGGGCAGAGAGCTCCAGACCGACTCAGACGCCAGCAAGGTGGAGGTGGAGTACTGGTTTGGGCTGGTATCATCAAAGATGAGCTTGTGGGGCCTTTTCGGGTTGAGGATGGAGTCAAGCTCAACTCCCAATCCTACTGCCAGTTTCTGGAAGACACCTTCTTCAAGCAGTGGTACAGGAAGAAGTCTGCATCCTTCAAGAAAAACATGATTTTCATGCAGGACAATGCTCCATCACACGGGTCCAAGTACTCCACAGCGTGGCTGGCAAGAAAGGGTATAAAAGAAGAAAATCTAATGAAATGGCCTCCTTGTTCACCTGATCTGAACCCCATTGAGAACCTGTGGTCCATCATCAAATGTGAGATTTACAAGGAGGGAAAACAGTACACCTCTCTGAACAGTGTCTGGGAGGCTGTGGTTGCTGCTGCACGCAATGTTGATGGTGAACAGATCAAAACACTGACAGAATCCATGGATGGCAGGCTTTTGAGTGTCCTTGCAAAGAAAGGTGGCTATATTGGTCACTGATTTGTTTTTGTTTTGTTTTTGAATGTCAGAAATGTATATTTGTGAATGTTGAGATGTTATATTGGTTTCATTGGTAAAAATAAATAATTGAAATGGGTATATATTTGTTTTTTGTTAAGTTTCCTAATAATTATGCACAGTAATAGTCACCTGCACACACAGATATCCCCCTAAAATAGCTATAACTAAAAACAAACTAAAAACTACTTCCAAAACTATTCAGCTTTGATATTAATGAGTTTTTTGGGTTCATTGAGAACATGGTTGTTGTTCAATAATAAAATTAATCCTCAAAAATACAACTTGCCTAATAATTCTGCACTCCCTGTATATATATATATATATATATATATATATATATATATATATATATATATATATATATGTGTGTGTGTGTATATATATATATATATATATATATATATATATATATATATATATATGTGTGTGTGTGTGTGCATAACACACAGAGGAAGTCTAGCACTCACTTACAAGCTCTCAGCTAAGATTTAAAATGGATAGTTACCGCATTTGGCCTAATGGGACAGGCCCAGGTACCACATCAAGGTCATTTCCAATACCCAGGACCCTAAAACAACCACACAATGCAAGCTCTCAAATCCAAACAAACTGGGAACAAGGGTATTTCCCTATGGTTCTTGCACCCAGACCTGTCTGGGGTTAACTGCCTGGGACTCTGTGGACAGCACAACTTCCTGTGAGTGCCCGTGAGCACCCAGGGCTGAGCATGTTACAGGGTCATGGGATGTGTACCCAGTCCGGTATGAGAGTGCAGTTCTCTTCCATGTTTTGTATATGTCTAGGGTGATTACATAAGCCTGTGCACCCTTCCCTTGTTCCCAGTTTGTTTGGATTTGAGAGCTTGCATTGTGTGGCTGTTTTAACTGAGACCTGTCTGGGGTTAATTGCCTGTGGCTCTGTGGACAGCACAGCTTACTGTGAGTGCCCGTGAGCACCCAGGGCTGAGCATGTTACAGGGTCATGGGATGTGTACCCGGACCGGTATGAGAGTGCAGTTCTCTTCCGTGTTTCGTATATGTGTGTGTGTATATATATATATATATATATATATATATATATATATGTTTACTTTTTCCAAGTGGATCAGGCACTCCAAACAAATAAAAAAGTCTTGCTATATGTTCATATTCTAGAGAAGAAGACTCAGTATTTCTTCCAAATCCAATGTTACTTTATTTTCCAACGTTTTAGGCCACACTTTCTCTGCCTCGTTACCACTTTCTGTTAGGGTACCGCAAGGCTCTATCCTCAGTTCCCTTCTCTTCTCAATTTAAACGTCATCTTTAGGTTCCTTAATAGTCCCATGGGTTTCTATATCATTTGTATGCCAATGACACCCAAATCTACCTCTCTGCCCCAAACCTATCTCCTTCCTTGATAACCCGTGTCACTAACTGTCTTTCTCACATCTCATCCTGGATGTCCTCTCATTACCTTAAGCTAAATCTCTCCAAAACTGAGCTCCTTATTCCCCCCCCCCCCTTCTTCCAAATTCTTAACCCTGCATCTCTCTATAACTGTCGACAACTCCATCACTACCCCTACCCCGCATGCCCAATGTCTTGGGGTCACATTTGACTCAGATCTTTCTTTCACTCCTCACATTTAGTCTTTGGCTAAATCCTGACCTTAAAAACATCTCTAAAATTAGACATTTCCATACACAAGACACAACTAAGATTTGAATCCACTCTTCTCATCCTTTCCCGCCTCGACTACTGCAACTCCATCGTCTCTGGCTGTCGCCTAGCTCCTTTACAATCCATAAGGATTCCTTACTCGTCGCTCTTCATCTGCTGCACCTCTTTGCCAATCCCTTCACTGGCTTCCTCTTGTCTCCAGAATAAAACACAAAATTTTCACTCTGACATACAAAGCCCTCAACTCCACTGCTCCCCTCTACATCTCAGACCTTGTTTCCAGATACTCTCCCTTTCGTCCCCTTCGCTCTGCTCACGACCTCCTACTCACCTCCTCTCTTGTTACCTCCTCACATTCCCGTTTACAAGACTTCTCCAGACTGGCTCCCATCTTGTGGAACTCTCTGCCTCTCTCCACAATACTCTCCCATAGTTTTGAAAGCTTCAAGTGCTCACTAAAGACTCTACTGTTCAGGGATGCATACAACCTACACTAACTTTTCCTAATACCAGTTCCTCTCCTCCATTGCTATACCCTTGAACCCCTTACAACAGTGCAACTCTCATGAGGGCCCTCTTCCCATTTTATCACTATAAATGTTACCTTGTATATCATCTATATTTATAGCGCTGCGGAATCTGTTGGCACTCTACATATAAAAATATTAATAATAATACGTATCTATTAAGTAAAATCCACTGCTTAGTGCTTTTTTTATTACAACACTGAAACAGACTGTTTTATATTCCTTTAAAGAAACACTGAAGTCATTTATTTATACATGGTAGTACATGCATAGTATACAAGCATTGCATTGAAAAAGATCTGCATAAATAATAAATGTTTAAAAAACACAATTTTGTTGGCAAAATGTACATTGTTTTTGCAGTTCATGGAAAGACCCCTTGTAAAGTTGGCAAAAATAATGAAAATATATTACAAACCTATTTTTAATAAGTTTGATTAAACATTTAAAATTTTAAATGTGCTATGTTAAAAATTAATTTAAGGGATCTGTCAGTTTACTTCTATGATCAAATTGACTTTATATCTTTGTTGAGAAAGTATACCTACATAGGCTTAGTAGCAGGAACACACACACATGACTTGTTTTATTGACTCACCAGATGCGTTCAGCTACCTCCCAGTAGTGTATTGCTGCTCCAGAGCTGATTTAATTATGTGTTTAACACCTTTGCAGAAGTTAACCTCATAGATATATGCATGTAATGGTTCAATAATGCTCTAACACACAATGTTCATATGTTTATTAACAAAATTAAATCATGAGGAGAACAAGCATAAAAAGCACCTTGCAAAATAACCTACTTTAATATAATAATTACATATATCAGAAGTAGCAAACCTATGGCACATAGTGGCACTAATAATACAACTTTGCCTCTTAGCTACTACCAAACTGCTTAGCTTTATTGGCTGCAAATTAGGCAACCAAAATAATTTTTTAGAAGATTGTCTCCAGTTTGAGTACACACTTTTAAAAAGGTCCACCTCTCCTGATACATAACAATGGCAATTAATTGACAAGGCATTTGTTCTAAAGAGGACTGTATTGCTTTTTCTATACAATGTGAAGGTGCAATATTTAATATATTTTATTTTAATGAATAAAATATATATTTCTATCTATCGCTCTCTCTTTAATATTTATTTATATATATACACATATATATATATAACAGCCTATAATCCTGCAAAGACGAGTGTTGCTTCCCTCTCATACACTATGTTGATTGGGGTCTGGAGGATTACTAGATGTTTGTATATTCAGACTGCACACTCTGGCAAGATGTCTCCTATACTGTGAGTGCTGTGCTTATATTGTTATATATATATATATATATATATATATATATATATATATATATATATATATATATATATATATATATATATATATATATACATAATTGGGTTCCAAAGCAAGGACATTGGAAAAAAACACAAACGAACAGGAGTTTGTCAAGAAATCACTGGTAAATTATTGGTTTTAGCAGAAAGACATAAGTCATGTCTAATAACAGTAGTGTTTTCTTTCAACAAGAGAGATTACACTGTTGGAGCCTAGATTGTTGGCACATAGATTGTAATTTTCTGGACCTTGGACAAAATTGTCATTGGATCTACAAAGCCAGCATTTTTCGTATCTTGTTTGTCAAACACTTCAATGCTCAGGCTAGCAGCTCTTTGGAAAATGGCCCTGCTTTCATGTCTGAGTTTGCCATTCTGGCTCCTCTCCCACTCTATGGTCTTGGATTTCCCTTAGGATTATGTTCTGAGTTTTTATTGTAAAGCTTTTTGTGCACGGTTGCTGCAGTAAGGGGATACGATAGTTACTTGGGCTATAATAACTCCAGGTGTTCTTGGATAATAGGAAGGTAGATCTTGTGTAATTTAACCACATTATTATGGTCTACTAAGAGCACAACTTGCCAGCGCAGCATATTCTTCACAACTTCAAAGCAATTGTTTGATTACAAAAGGTTTATTGGTTAAAAATAAACATTCAAAAGATTTCTTAATCTTAAAAAACACAGTTAAGGTAAAGAAAGGGAAGAGGGAAACAGAGTAGAATTAACCAACAGCTAAACTATATTCCTGCCTATGGGCACCACACAATTAGAACCCTCTGAAAAACAGAAAATTATTAAAGGAACAGTCTAGTCAAAATTCAACTTTCATGATTCAGATAGGACATGCAATTTTTAACAACATTCCAATTGACTTTTATCATCAAATTTGCTTTGTTCTATTGGTATTCTTTGTTTAAAGTTAAACATAGTTTGGCTCATATGCTAATTTCTAAGCCCTTGAAGGCCGTCTCTTATCTCAGTGCATTTTGACAGTTTTTCATAGCTAGACAGCACTAGTTCATGTGTGCCATATAGATAACATTGTGCTCACTCCTGTGGCGTTATTTATGAGTCAGCACTGATGGTTAAAATCCAATTTTAAACAACTTTAAAAAGAACTGGGGGAAGTCTGCAGAGGCTTAGATACAAGGTAATCACAGTCTGCCGGGCGGCTGCGAAGTTCCAATCTGCTGTGATTAGCACCCTTTAGGTGTTTTATGTTTTGGAAGTATTCTGTACACTATCAAACCATCACTGGTACATTGCTGTGCTGGGCCATGTTCTTTTGCACCTTCCTTACATAGGAAATTACGAGTTCACTGTCAGTGGATATCCATACTTGCCACTGTTAGTTTGCTGGACAAATGAGAGGCTCCAGCCTGCGTCTACAGCACGTGAGAGGTGCGCTTTTTTTGTGAGTTGAATTACCCCTAAAAAAACCTATATTCTATTAGTACAGCTGTGCTAGGCCATTTGGTGCCTTTGTGTTATTGTTTTCTAGATCTAATAAAAGTTATTAAAAAAAATATTGCACAAAAAAGTTATAAGGGCTCAAACATACGAGTTCTCAGGTGTTGGGGAAAAAATGGCACACAAAGGGCTTAAACATTGAAATACATATACTGAACATGTCTAAATATACATGTAAATGAAAATATGTAAAAACATCTTTATGCAACACTCATATTTAATAAAGTGTTATACTGTGCATTGTTTGTAAATTTTTCACATTCCAATGGGCTGCACATATCAGAATAAGTTCTATGTATTTACAAATAGATATTCCTGTATATATCTGTATATATCTTTACCTATATAATCATGTGTATATATATATATTATATATATATATATATATATAGAAGTCCAATTACAGGTGCCCTCAACCAATTCATGAGCAACAGCCAGGGTGCTGCGTAGAATAAATATAGCAGTTTCTTTTATCCTTACATAGAATAAAACGCTGCACTCACCGGTATATATGAAAAAAGATCCAATTGGATCTTTTTTCATATATATCGGTTAGTGCAGCGTTTTATTCTATGTAAGGATAAAAGAAATTGAGATATATATATATATATATATATATATATATATATATATATATATATGTATAAATGTGTATTAATGAATAAATAGAACATATTCTGCTATGTGAAATATTCATCTTTTCATGTCAGGTTAGCGCAATTGAGAATATGCAATCGTGTTTGTGAGCGAGTAGGGTGTTAGGTTTTTTTTTCAACTTTTTTGCTCCATTGACTTCTATGGGGAAATAGGTTATCGCACGCACAATATTCTAAGTTCGGCTTTTTACGCGCATCGGGTTAGCACGTGAGCGAAAACAGTTTATTTTCAACTTGTAATCCAAGCACAACCCGACGTGAGCAATAAGCTTACTTCTAGCACAGTTAATGCTCTGGCAATAAATAGGCCTTTAGTCTTATATATGTTTTGAGAATATACTGTATATCTCTTTAATACCAGTTAGTCCTAGTCTCAAAAAATACACAACTGTGTATACAGAATGTAGCCTAAATGTGCCGAAATTGCTAAATATGCAAAAGAATCTAAACATTTCCAAAATGAAATGCAACATTTGTATATTTAGAAATAATCATCACTTGAATGTTGAATCTCATTGAATATGTCTATAGGAATCCACTTTAAATGTAATTTTTAAATGGTAACTTTTAATATTCAAATGATAACTTTTGTTTTTAATAAACACTCTACACATAGAACAAATGGCAAAGGAAACATTTGTTCTTAATCTGGAATGTCAATAACTCCTTTACTGGTTCCTAGCATAGGGTTTGCATTTAATGTAGTGTAATGGCTTTTTATAGTTATGTTGTAATTGCTGATGAGCTGGGGTAGCTCAAGTTTTATAATTAGGGGTATGGTAAGGGCTAAGTGACAATAAACAGTTTGAGATTGTTATATAAACTGTTTATATATACATAGTAAAACAACTTTTAAATATACTTTAATGATTTATTTTGCCCTCTTTTCATGTAATTTAAATCTGAAAATGGAGGATTTTCCAGTCCTGAAAACTGAAAGAGCACAAGGCAAGCTTCACAAGCCTAATCTTGTCACATTTATATCCCTAATTTGCAGTTCGCTGTCTTATCTTTTCTGCAGACACATCTCCAGACTAAAGTACAGATTGGCTCCTCCAAATGTGGGAAGTAGTGGGTTTAGTTTGACTATTAAAAAAACAATTGCAGTAAAGCTGTTAATTTGTTCTATTGGAAGACTGCAGTCAAATGTAATTATAAGGTGTTTAAAGGGACACTAAGGTCAAAATTAAACTTTCATTATTCAGTTAGAGCATGCAATTTAAAAAAAAAAAAGAAAAAAAAATTCTGTTGTCATATTGTGCCCAGTTTTATTTATATGCACACTTTCTGTGGCCCTAGCTACTGAGCATGCTCTAGAGTTCACAGTATATACATATATGAGTCTGTGAATCACTGATAGATGTCACATGATATAGGGGCAGAGAAGTGGAAGGAAATCTTAAAATTTGTCAGAAAAAAAACCCACTGCTCATTTGATTGTTTTTTAAATACTTTTTGGTGATTATCCAATTCTACTGTATTTAATTAATTCTACTAGTTGTATTTAAGTTACATACGGCTTAGGGTTAGAAGGGGGCTAGGGGGTAAATTTAAAATTAGAACTAAGATTAGGGCTAGATTGAGGGTTAGGGTAAGGGATTGAGCAGGCGGACAGACATCGCTGCCATTCAACCCAATCAGGTTGATTGACACCCCTGCTGGCGGCCAATTGGCCGCAAATCTGCAGGGAACGGCGTTGCACCAGCAGCTCACAAGAGCTCTGCCTGCCGGCTCGCCAGAAACAGCAGTTATGAAGCAGCAGTCTAAAGACTGCTGCTCCATAACCTGTCCACCTGTTCTGAGCAGGCGGACAGACAGCGCCGCAATTCAACCTGATTGAGTACGATCGGTTTGATTGATACCCCCTGCTGGCAGCCAATTGGCCATGAATCTGCAGGGGGCGGCGTTGCACTAGCAGCTCACAAGAACTGCTGGTGCAATGCTGAATACGGACAGCGTATTGCTCTCCGCATTCAGCAAGGTCTGGTGGACCTGATCGACACTGTCGGATCAGGTCTGCCAGGCCTTTGATAAATATCCCCCATTGAAAAATTTATTACGAATAGTAATATATATATATATACTGTATGTATGTATATATATATATATATATATATATATATATATATATCATTATTGATTTCATTATTAATCTGTAAATTTTAGTTTTTCACTGCCTCATTCATTGAAAGTTTAATTGTGCTTACATAATTTTGTAGCTGGGAGACTTACGGCTAGATTTAGAGTTTTGTCGGTAAGGACCCGCGTATCTAATGCTGTCTTTTTTCTGGCCGCACCTTGAAAATAACTCTGGTATTGAGAGTCCACAGAATGGCTGCGTTAGGCTCCAAAAAAGGAGCGTAGAGCATATTTAACGCAACTTCAACTCTCGATACCAGAGTTGCTTACGGACGCGGCCAGCCTCAAAAACGTGCTCGTGCACGATTTCCCCATAGGAAACAATGGGGCTGTTTGAGCTGAAAAAAAACCTAACACCTGCAAAAAAGCCGCGTTCAGCTCCTAACGCAGCCCCATTGTTTGCTATGGGGAAACACTTCCTATGTCTGCACCTAACACCCTAACATGTACCCCGAGTCTAAACACCCCTAACCTTACACTTATTAACCCCTATTCTGCAGCCCCCGCTATCGCTGACCCCTGTATATTATTTTTAACCCCTAATCTGCCGCTCCGTAAACCGCCGCTACTTACATTATCCCTATGTACCCCTAATCTGCTGCCCCTAACACCGCCGACCCCTATATTATATTTATTAACCCTTAATCTGCCCCCCACAACGTCGCCTCCACCTGCCTACACTTATTAACCCCTAATCTGCCGAGCGGACCGCACCGCTATTATTATAAAGTTATTAACCCCTAATCCGCCTCACTAACCCTATAATAAATAGTATTAACCCCTAATCTGCCCTCCCTAACATCGCCGACACCTAACTTCAATTATTAACCCCTAATCTGCCGACTGGAGCTCAACGCTATTCTAATAAATGTATTAACCCCTAAAGCTAAGTCTAACCCTAACACTAACACCCCCCTAAATTAAATATAATTTTAATCTAACAAAATTAATTAACTCTTATTAAATAAATTATTCCTATTTAAAGCTAAATACTTACCTGTAAAATAAATCCTAATATAGCTACAATATAAATTATAATTATATTATAGCTATTTTAGGATTAATATTTATTTTACAGGTAACTTTGTATTTATTTTAACCAGGTACAATAGCTATTAAATAGTTAAGAACTATTTAATAGCTAAAATAGTTAAAATAATTACAAAATTAACTGTAAAATAAATCCTAACCTAAGTTACAATTAAACCTAACACTACACTATCAATAAATAAATTAAGTAAAATACCTATAATTATCTACAATTAAACCTAACACTACACTATCAATAAATAAATTAAATAAAATACCTATAATTATCTACAATTAAACCTAACACTACACTATCAATAAATAAATTAAATACAATTTCTACAAATAAATACAATGAAATAAACTAACTAAAGTACAAAAAATAAAAAAGAACTAAGTTACAAAAAATAAAAAAATATTTACAAACATTAGAAAAATATTACAACAATTTTAAACTAATTACACCTACTCTAAGCCCCCTAATAAAATAACAAAGCCCCCCAAAATAAAAAAATGCCCTACCCTATTCTAAATTACTAAAGTTCAAAGCTCTTTTACCTTACCAGCCCTGAACAGGGCCTTTTGCGGGGCATGCCCCAAGAAGTTCAGCTCTTTTGCCTGTAAAAAAAAACATACAATACCCCCCCCAACATTACAACCCACCACCCACATACCCCTAATCTAACCCAAACCCCCCTTAAATAAACCTAACACTAAGCCTCTGAAGATCTTCCTACCTTATCTTCACCATACCAAGTTCACCGATCGATCCAGAAGAGCTCCTCCGATGTCCTGATCCAAGCCCAAGCAGGGGGCTGAAGAGGTCCATGATCCGGCTGAAGTCATCATCCAAGCGGGAGCTGAAGAGGTCCATGATCCGGATGAAGTCTTCATCCAAGCGGGAGCTGAAGAGGTCCATGATCCGGATGAAGTCTTCTATCAACGGCATCTTCAATCTTCTTTCTTCGGGAGCCATCATCTTCCATCCGACGCGGAACATCCTCTTCTCCTGACGCCTACTAGCCGAATGACGGTTCCTTTAAATGACGTCATCCAAGATGGCGTCCCTCGAATTCCGATTGGCTGATAGGATTCTATCAGCCAATCAGAATTAAGGTAGGAATATTCTGATTGGCTGATGGAATCAGCCAATCAGAATCAAATTCAATCCGATTGGCTGATTCAATCAGCCAATCAGATTGAGCTCGCATTCTATTGGCTGTTCCGATCAGCTAATAGAATGCATGCTCAATCTGATTGGCTGATCGGATCAGCCAATCGGATTGAACTTGATTCTGATTGGCTGATTCCATCAGCCAATCAGAATTTTAGTACCTTAATTCCGATTGGCTGATAGAATCCTATAAGCCCATCGGAATTCGAGGGACGCCATCTTGGATGACGTCATTTAAAGGAACCGTCATTCGGCTAGTAGGCGTCGGGAGAAGAGGATGTTCCGCGTCGGATGGAAGATGATGGCTCCCGAAGAAAGAAGATTGAAGATGCCGTTGATAGAAGACTTCATCCGGATCATGGACCTCTTCAGCTCCCGCTTGGATGAAGACTTCAGCCGGATCATGGACCTCTTCAGCTCCCGCTTGGATGATGACTTCAGCCGGATCATGGACCTCTTCAGCCCCCCGCTTGGGCTTGGATCAGGACATCGGAAGAGCTCTTCTGGATCGATCGGTGAACCTGGTATGGTGAAGATAAGGTAGGAAGATCTTCAGGGGCTTAGTGTTAGGTTTATTTAAGGGGGATTTGGGTTAGATTAGGGGTATGTGGGTGGTGAGTTGTAATGTTGGGGGGGGTATTGTATGTTTTTTTTTACAGGCAAAAGAGCTGAACTTCTTGGGGCATGCCCCGCAAAGGGCCCTGTTCAGGGCTGGTAAGGTAAAAGAGCTTTGAACTTTAGTAATTTAGAATAGGGTAGGGCATTTTTTTATTTTGGGGGGCTTTGTTATTTTATTAGGGGGCTTAGAGTAGGTGTAATTAGTTTAAAATTGTTGTAATATTTTTCTTATGTTTGCAAATATTTTTTTATTTTTTGTAACTTAGTTCTTTTTTATTTTTTTTACTTTAGTTAGTTTATTTCATTGTAGTTATTTATAGGTATTGTATTTAATTAATTTATTGATAGTGTAGTGTTAGGTTTAATTGTAACTTAGGTTAGGATTTATTTTACAGGTAATTTTGTAATTATTTTAACTAGGTAGCTATTAAATAGTTCTTAACTATTTAATAGCTATTGTACCTGGTTAAAATAAATACAAAGTTACCTGTAAAATAAATATAAATCCTAAAATAGCTATAATATAATTATAATTTATATTGTAGCTATATTAGGATTTATTTTACAGGTAAGTATTTAGCTTTAAATAGGAATAATTTCGTTAGATTTAAATTATATTTAACTTAGGGGGGTGTTAGTGTTAGGGTTAGACTTAGCTTTAGGGGTTAATACATTTATTAGAATAGTGGTGAGCTCTGGTCGGCAGATTAGGGGTTAATGTTTGAAGTTAGGTGTCGGCGATGTTAGGGAGGGCAGATTAGGGGTTAATACTATTTATTATAGGGTTAGTGAGGCGGATTAGGGGTTAATAACTTTATTATAATAGCGGTGCGGTCCGGTCGGCAGATTAGGGGTTAATAAGTGTAGGCAGGTGGAGGCGACGTTGAGGGCGGCAGATTAGGGGTTAATAAATATAATATAGGGGTCGGCGGTGTTAGGGGCAGCAGATTAGGGGTACATAGCTATAATGTAGGTGGCGGCGCTTTGCGGTCGGCAGATTAGGGGTTAATTATTGTAGGCAGCTGGCGGCGACGTTGTGGGGGGCAGGTTAGGGGTTAATAAATATAATACAGGGGTCGGCGGTGTTAGGGGCAGCAGATTAGGGGTACATAAGTATAACGTAGGTGGCGGTCGGCAGATTAGGGGTTAAAAAAATTTAATCGAGTGGCGGCGATGTGGGGGGACCTCGGTTTAGGGGTACATAGGTAGTTTATGGGTTTTAGTGTACTTTAGAGCACAGTAGTTAAGAGCTTTATGAACCGGCGTTAGCCCAGAAAGCTCTTAACTACTGACTTTTTTCTGCGGCTGGAGTTTTGTCGTTAGATTTCTAACGCTCACTTCAGACACGACTCTAAATACCGGAGTTAGAAAGATCCCATTGAAAAGATAGGATACGCAAATGACGTAAGGGGATCTGCGGTATGGAAAAGTCGCGGCTGAAAAGTGAGCGTTAGACCCTTTTTTGACTGACTCCAAATACCGGCGGTAGCCTAAAACCAGCGTTAGGAGCCTCTAACGCTGGTTTTCACGGCTACCGCCAAACTCCAAATCTAGGCCTCTGTAAATTATAATTAATTATACAAATCCTTATCACTTGTTTATTTTCACTTTGGGAAAATTATCTTACACCATTTGATTCTTATCTTGCAAATAAGTTATATGGAAAGGCCATAACATTTTATACACAAGGAAATAGTACACTTTGTTTTTTTCCCATTAGTGAAAAAATAAATTATGTCCATTAGGAATTTTTGCCAGTAATTCTCTTGAGAACAAACTGCATACAATCTGCTATGAAAAGATATGATAAATTGCAGAAGTGGTTTGTGGGACTTGCCTGTTGGGTTTAAATGTAGGGCTTTTTTTAAAATTTCAATGTCGTCAGTGACAAACTACTGAAGTAATTGCATTATGTTACAACATTTGTGGCTAATACCACAAAAATATCATGACTGATAAAAAACATTGAGTGTTAAGAAAAACATACAGTCTTGGGTGATTATCTGCAAATAGTTATCCAAAAGACAATAATCAATAATGCTTGTTCTCAGAAATCAGCTTTTAAAAACTGTTGCCCATATCCTATCTTAATACTTTCATAAATGTTTTTAATTCTATTGTAAGAGTAACTTCTCCCACAATGTAATATAGTATTAAATGGATTTTAGAGTAACATAAACGTTCCAGATTTTCTATATAGCATTTCCATTTCCATATTTTAAACATATTTTAGACCACAATGTTTGTGTGGAAAAAAATGTTTGCTCTAAACAGAGCTTTACAATTCTCATGAGTTATGGCTGCTATACATTTACTTCAGACTTCTAACTTTTTGTATTATTCTACAGATATCTCTATATAAAATCTACCAGACACAAATATGTCTTTGGCTCTTTAATATTCTGCAAGGCTCCTAAATGTAATATAGAATAGATTAGTCAACCATTGTTATAATGCTTAGAAGTATTTTAAGGGGAATTATAGTTAACCTTGAAATACACAATGCTTTGTTTAGCCAATCAAAAACAAGACAGTTGTGCATTGTGATGAGGAAAGATAAGGGTGCAGCTTTGCATGCAAGGACTGATTTTGACTGGAGCATTATATGCTACATTTGAAGGGTCAAGATCACTTATTGTTCATTAAAAAAAACCAAAATGTATTAAAAAACAGATTATTTAGGACATTTGAGGCTTTGAGCATATAATTTGCCCTTACAATATTATCCATTAAGGCATTCAATATGTCCTATGAAATAAATATCTTGATGAACTAGTTATATCATTTTATAAAATAATTTTCTATTTGCACTGGCCGCATAAGGCATGATTTGAATATGAATAGTATTTCAGGCTTCAGCATAAACTTGAAGGAACGTTAAGTCAAAATTTAAGGGATACGAATTTTAAGCAACTTTCTAATTTACTCCTATTATCAATTTTCTTCATTCTCTTGGTATCTTTATTTCAAAAGCAGGAATGTAAAAGCAGGAATGTAAATGTAACCAATGTAGCTACCAATCAGCAATCACCACTCAGGGTGCTCCACCAAAATTGGGCCGGCTCCTAAGCTCACATTCCTGCTTTTTCAAATAACGAAGAGAACGAAGAATAATTGATAATATGAGTAGATTAGAAAGCTGCTTAAAATTGCATGCTCTGTCTGAATCACAAAATAAAAAAATTGGATTTCATATCCCTTTAAGCTTTCATGAGTATAACTTGTCAGGCTCAGGTACATGCAAGTGTCTTGATCACCCATAGATAGACAAACAGACAGAAAGATAGATATATAGAGGCATATTTATCAGATGTGATCCAACAGTGCGGATCAGGTCGACAGACATCGCTGAGTGCAGAGAGCAATACGCTCTCCGTATTCAGCATTGCACCAGCAGCTCTGGTGAGCTGCTGGTGCAACGCCTGCAGGGGGGTGTCAATCAACCCGATCGTACTCGATCGGATTGAATTGTGGCGATGTCTGACCACCTGCTCAGAGCAGGCGAACAGGGTTATGGAGCTGTTTCTGCTGTTTCTGGCGAGTCTGAAGACTCGCCAGAAACACAGGCCCTCAAGCTCCATTCGGAGCTTGATAAATGGGCCTCATAGATAGATAAATAGATAATATATAGATAGATAAATAGATAGATGATAGATATATAGATAGATAGATATACAGGTGTGGGAAAATGTCACTATAGTTTACAATTAGAGGATAAAATTCACTAGCCCAGAGGGAAAAGTTACTAGTTCACTTAATATTAAAGATAGGAAAATGTCAATATTTTTACAAACATTATTGCAAACACTGCTGCCATATAATGCTAAAGATTATGTTTAAACAAAGGATATCAAGTTAAATAAATACATTGGATAATAGAAGTGACTTGCATTTTTTTGTATTTCTTTTTTAATGATGATATGGTTTATCTGAATTATGCTTATTGTGACTTCCCCTTTAATACATGTTCGTTTCAAGATAAAGAACAACTATTTTCACTGCTAAAAAGAACATACTGCACAGTAAGCTACAACAGGTGACAATGAACTCTGTATGAAACTTGAGATTCTTGATAAGTGGTGGAAAACAACTCTGATGCGTTAGCCCTTTATAAACATGAAGATCTCTTGTGATTTGTCTCAGTCAGTGTTCTTCAGATGTGATTTTCATTGCATGTGCAATTTTCAGTATGTGACCTACAGCATGCTGGCCTCTTTGTAAGAGCTTTTATGTTTGTGCTATGTGTTTATTGAGGTCGTTCTGCAAAAAGCAGAAAAGGAAGATCTCCTGACTAAACCCTTTATACGTGACCTCTGACATTAAGCGGTTGTCTGGGAACTGCAGCAGAAAAGCCAACTAAAAAATAAAAATTATCGGGGACATCAACAAACATTTTAAGTAAATACAATTGTCTGGTTTCAGTTGATTCTGGAACGTGGACCGGTTTTATAGATTAGATAATAAATGTGAGAGGTAACCTGTTTGTGGGAAGCTAATATATTGCTGCTTTCTGTACAATTTATTGGTGCTTGTCAGTTAAGCCTAAAATAGGTAAAATAAGAAAAAAACAATAGTAGTTTTAACTATGTACAATGTAGCACCTATTTTTATTGCACTTTGCTGAGCCCATAGATATCAGAATTATGATTGTAGATATATAGACATATATATATATACACACACACACACACAATATATATATATATATATATATATATATATATATATATATATATATATATATATATATATTTAGTCGTCTGGAAGAAAGAAAAGTGTTGTTCCGGAAACACTTACTGTCACGTGACTCATCTTATGACATCATGGTTTGTGTAGCAAAGTGAACACAAATCTCATGTTTACACATATCAAAGATTATGGGACGGCTTACAAGTAGAGAGGTATGTAACGGTAAGGTTTTTGTGCGTGACGGGTAGCGCTCATATTACAAGTTAAAAGTAATGTTTTCGCTGCGCACTAACCCAAAGCACTTAAAAAGCTGAACTTTGAATATCGCAATTGCGTTAACGTATTCCCCCATAGAAGTCAATGGAGCAAAAAATGTGGGGAGAAAACTAACACCCTACTTGTGCATAAACCCGATCGCATATTCTGAAGTGCACTAACCCGTCATGAAAATATGAATATAGCAGAATATGATCTGTTTATTTATTAATACATATTTCTACGTGTATCTCTATGTTAAAGCCCTTTGCAGTGTTTTTTTTAACACCTTAGACCTCATATCTTTAAGTCATTATAACTTTTGTGCATTTTTTAAAAATAATTTTATAGGAGGGTGTTATTATGAGTGTAACTGTACTTTGTAATGTATTTCTGATGTATTTTGTGACACCTTTTTCATTTGCAAAACAGTTAACCACAGCTCTGAGGTTGTGCTAACCCGACGTGCTTTCCCAATGAGCGTTAACTTCAATTGCGTTCAAGCAATTGCATTTACTCTCAGCTTGTAATACGAGTGAAAAAGTGACGCGTGCAAACACCCACAATAAACCCCTTTTCACTCGTGCATAACAGAGCTCCACTCATAATCTAGCCTTAGGAATCTAATAACTAAAAACTACCTGTTAATAATTATCATGATATTCAGTGATTAGAAGCAAGATGAAAAACAATCAATAAGGCATCATATGTACAGATGTTATGTGTCCCAGTGTGCCTGAGTGGTTCTATTTATAGCTCATTCAAAAGACACATCAGTAACACACTCAAACTCCATGCAGCCAGTGGTGGGAGTGGTTAATGGCACAACAACTACCAATAGAAATTTGGCACATGGTGTAAGTTGGGTGTGCTATCAATGATGAAACATTCTCTTATTTGCTATGACTCCTGCATGGTCCCGCCCCCCTCCGCTCTTACTATCATAGAGAAAACTTCACAGCTCCATCCAGCAGAAAAAATGTATAGCCTATTAGCATGGTAATATTTAACGGTACGGTTAAAGGAACTAGTCAAAGAAGAAACTGTCTTCCCTATAGCAATGCACCTTAGTGGAAATTAGAATGACGATCAATGGCATTATTATTATTAAGTTAAACAATAAAACCTACTTTAGATTTTACATTTTAATAACGCATTGATGCTTTAAATAGACAGTTGCAGAGACTATTATTCCATTGGTGAAATGACAATCTAATAGAGTTGTGAATATTAAGCCAGGGAGTCTCATTCTATTATGAAGAGTATAAGCAGGAATGATTCAGCCCTCTGAGGCAAAGGACTGTAGTGTTAGGACCAGTCTATATTGGGGCACCTTGTAAGTGGTGACTGGCTATGGCCATATTGTGTGACTAAGATCCCAATTTTATTTTAAAAGAATTGATGTCTCTTGATGTTGTTTGCAGGCAATTTTTTGCAGCAGTTCAAAAAATATGTTGTGCTTTTGAAAATGGATGTGCGCCAATACCTTTTTGTTTGCGTAATTACTGGGTCATATTGGTAGCACTCCCAAAGATGTGTATATAAACTTTTTGTAAGGTGAGCTAAACCAAATTTTGTATTTATATATATATATATATATATATATATATATATATACACACACACTATGGGGCCCATTTATCAAGCTCCGGATGGAGCTTGAGGGCCTGTGTTTCTAAAGACTGCTGCTCCATAACCTGTCCGCCTGCTCTGAGCAGGCGGACAGACATCGCTGCAATTCAACCCAATCAGGTTGATTGACACCCCCTGCTGGCGGCCGATTGGCCGCAATTCTGCAGGGGGCGGCGTTGCACCAGCAGCTCACAAGAGCTGCTGGTGCAATGCTGAATACGGAGAGCGTATTGCTCTCTGCATTCAGCGAGGTCTGGCGGACCTGATCTGCACTGTCGGATCAGGTCCGCCAGACCTTTGATAAATATCCCCCTAAATATGTAGAGAGAGAATATTTATTCTATTTTAGATAGACTACACAATTTTAAACAACTTTCCAATTGACTTCTATTGTCTAATTTGCTTCTCTTAATATCCTTTGTTTAAAAACATACCTAGGTATACAAAGACACACCAATGCATTACATATATGCCTCTTGTCAATGGCTCACCCAAAGTGTTCAGTCATTCACGGCTGCTCCTTTATCAAAGGACACCAAAAGAATGAAGCAGAATTGATAGTAGAAGTAAAATTAAAAACATAGGGTTTCATGTTCCTTTAAGTGCTTTCTGCCAGTCCATAAAATGTTCTTATTAATGTTTCTTCTTTAGATGTCTCCTCTAACCTCCCTTTTTTCTCGTCTCTCTGTTCCTCTACTCGTCTATATTCAGTTTTTCCATTGTACATGTACATCTGTATTCTGAACTGCAACCACTTTATCACAAATCTCCATTCCTTATCATATGACATTTTCCAGAATCTTTATACCTTTAAATTTACATTCTGATACAAAAGTGACATGCTCTAATTAATTAGGGCATGGGATTGTTCACTACTAATCCTAGCTAACTATGGATCAGATTACGTGTGATGCGCTAACAGTTACGCTCAAGTGAAAAGGGGTTTATTGCAGGTGTTTGCGGGAGTTGGTTGTAGCGTTAGTGTTACAAGTTGAAAGTAAATGCGAACGCATGAGCACAATAGCAAATTACACTAGAATGATTATCGCCCACTCTCCAATAAAGCGTAATGCCATCCTAAATTACTTGAGTAAAAAAAATGTGGATATTGTAAGTCTACAGGAAACGCACCTATCGAAACTGGAACACTCAAAAATAAAAGCAAAATGGATAGCAGAGGTCATTAGTTCATCTTATATGAAAGCAGCAAGAGGGGTAGCAATCCTGTTAAACCATAACCTAAAATATAAAGTAAAACAGAAAATAGTTGATAAAGAAGAGAGATATATATTTATCTGTATCAATATAGATGACACTGAATATTTAATCGGGAACATCTATGGCCCAATTAAAACAGATTGGAAATTTTGGGGAAAAATACATAGATCAAAAACTAATAATCATGGGAGATTTTAATGCGACACCAAACTATTTTAGACAGAACAAAGTTACTTCAGTCACATCTAGGTAAGAAAATGCGAAATTCTAAGACAAATAATGAAAACAAGATATTTTCAACTTTATTTTCTTACCACAGATCAGTGGATGTATGGAGATTTTTAAATTGAACAGTTTGGAATAGACTTGTGCTTCTAAATCTCACAACACTCTCTCAAGACTGGATCTATTCTTAATTTTATAATCTTTAATGACAAGGGTCACTGATTCAAACATTCTTTAATTCACTCTTTCAGATCATTCTCCAGTCACTTTAACGTTAAACGGGATAAGTAAAACTAACTATAATGCTTTCTACTTTCCTAGGTATCTCTCCAAATCAGTCAAATTTGGTAAATTTTTGACACAAAAATGGAATGAGTATAATATTAACAATATAGAACATAAAGAAAATATCTTACTATTTTGGGAGGCAGCCAAATTTACCTTGAAAGCAGAGATCACGTCCTACTTAAATAGATTAAAGAAAGCAACCGGGAAAATGTAAAGTTAGCAACTAGTCTCTCGGTAGCATACACACTCTTCAGGAAAAATCCATCTAAGGTAAATAGATATAACTATTTCAAAATCAAAAAAGAATGAGATCTCTTTTATTTAACTGTAGCAGGAAAAATGTTAGACAAAAAACAATCACAGTTTGAGAGATTCAAAAATAAGGCAGGGAAGTACCTAAAAAATGTATTTAACAAAAAGAAAAATTCTATTGTGATAAAAATGAATGGAGTAAAAACTAGGAATAAAGTAGAGGAGATATCTTCCCTTTTTCAAAACTATTTTATAAATCTTTACTCCTCGCAGAATCCTAAGGGAGACAAAATGCAGAGCTTTCTGGAAAATATTAAAACACCAGTGATTTCAGAGGACAATATGGATGCCCTGAATGCACCAATACTTGAACAAGATATAATTAAAACCATGAAGAATATGAGGAAAGGGAAAGCTCCAGGACCAGATGGTCTACCCCTTAAATTTTACTGATTATTGAAGGATGAGATTATTCATGATATAATAGATCTTTATGAATGTTATTATCTTAACAGCCCAAAAAAATGCAATTTATGTCTGCAAATGTAATATTGTTACCAAAGGAAGATAAAGACCCCACTCAAGTAGCCTCATACAGACCCATCTCACTTTTGTATCTTGACTATAAGATCTTGCGGATTGGCTAAAATTAATCCTACCAAAACTTATCCACCCAGACCAGGTGGGTTTTATGATGGGGAGAACCTCAGAATTGAATATTAGGAAGATTCTACATTTGATTTACCACTATTGTGAGATGACTCGGGGGGGGGGGGGGGAATCATGGTCTGCTCTGCCGGAGGCCTTCTTGCTATCCTTGGATGCAGAGAAGGCCTTCGACAGAGTGGAATGGGGATTTATGTTTGAAACCCTTAGGAAATTTGGTATGAAGGGAAACTTTTTAGACTTAGTTGCGAATGTATTCTTCAGATGTAAATGCGACAATTCTGGTTAATAACTTCACCTCCTCCTCTTTTTCATTAGGTCGAGGCACAAGACAAGGTTGCCCCATGTCTCCCCTCCTTTTTGATTTGGTCCTGGAACCATTGTCAATTAGATTTAGGGAGATATTGTTCGGATTTAGATTGGGCAAAGAGTTATTTAAGATCTCACTCTTTGCAGACGATTTACTTGGATATTTATCTCACAGTGAATATAGGCAATTGGTACAATAAAAATGTAATCCCAACTATTCAAAATAATGCTAATAAATTAAAAAAATGGGCT
The DNA here is from genome assembly GCF_027579735.1 of Bombina bombina. NCBI lineage: Eukaryota > Metazoa > Chordata > Amphibia > Anura > Bombinatoridae > Bombina > Bombina bombina. Next base: position 364,602,460 of record NC_069499.1, on the reverse strand, counting down.
TCCCTGCCTCTCTCCCTTTCAGGCAAAGTGGCAGCATTCAAGATGTTTATTCTTCCAAAGATTTTATATCCCCATAGGATGCTCCCTCTTGCAATAAAAGCATATGATGCTTACAAATTCTTAAAAGAACTGAGATATTTTCTATGGCAAGGGAAAAAATCCAGGATCAGATTAGATAAACTTTATCTTCCCTTTTCGAAAGGAGGTTTGGCCTTACCCAATATTAAGTTATATAATCATGCAACTTTGCTGAGATTTCCTTTGGACTGTTTAGCTCTAACAAACAATTTTACCGACTGTAGAAATCAATTTGTGCACCTTTCTCCCTTCTTTTTATCCTCCATGCATCAAGAAAAAGAACTAGGGGTGAGGATCAATTCCCATCCTTTACTAAAAGACATCTTGGGAGCATGGAGAGGGATGATGAGATATATGGGGGGCAACCACAGTGTCTCAAAACAGCTCCCATTAGTAGGCAATCCTTGTTTTTCTTCCGGCTTACAGAGCACAATATTTCAAATTTGGGGTGAAAAAAAATTAGGACCCTTAAACATTTGATCAACCCTTTAACTGATAAACCTTATAATTTTGAGGATTTTCAAATATTCTATAGAATACCCCAAAAAGATTGGATTTATTATATACAAGAAAAGCACTATTTAGTACAGATGATAAAGATTTCACCAAATCTTTTGAACAAACATCCCCTCTTAGATTGTCCTAAGATAATAAAGGGTCTACTATCAATTATATATAAAATATTACAAGCTCCCCTGGAGGAGGAAATAATTAGAGTAGAGAGTACAACAACAGATGGAACAGATTCATTCCTAACTCTACAGAAGGTTTGAATGCTCAAAAAAGCTCTTAGCCATAAAGGCTGTAACTAACTCCGCTAAACGTAGGAAATCTCACTTTAGACAATATTACACCCAGGACAGCACAATAATAGAACTTAGATATTGAAAATTAATGTAGGAAGTGTAGGCTAACAGGCCCTAATATCTTACATATGTTATACACATGCCCGAAATTAAGTCAATTTTGGGACAAAATTGAATTTTTGCTCTCTTCAATAATGAATAAGAAAATAAAGTTAGAAGAAAATATCTTGTTTTTCAATAAAGCATCAAGTTGGGGCATAAACCACAAACTCATTCTATGTGGTATTCTCTTAGCTACACTGCGATCTCTTCAAGAATTGAATAAATAAAGAAACCCCCACAGTTAGCTCATTTACAACTCTGCTGGCCAAACAAGCGATTTTGGAGGCTCACAACACAAAATTTTATAAAACATTCGGGATTAGGGATTTCATTAAGGTATGGGGTAAATTTATTAGATATATGGGGACAGATTTTCAGACAAAAATAAAAAAAAATCTGCCGGCATTGGCTTTAGAGAGGGAGAAATAGGTTGGACCGGGATGGAGTACTTTTTTCTCCTTTCTTTTTTTTTTTTGTTTCTTTTTTCTTCTGGTGGGAGATAGGGTATTGTAAAATATTGTGTCCTTAATTTATTTATCACTGTTTGGATAGGTATTGTGATGTTCTGATATGACCCATTATGGACTACTATGCAGTAATCTGGATGTACTAAACCATCCTTGGCTAGGCTGGACATAAACACTGTCTTAGCCCAAGAAAACCATGAATAGGACCACACCATTGTAGGGAATCTATACAAGGAAGAACGTTTTCTTTCTCTTTTTTTGTATCTTCCGCACCTTACTGGTGAAACTCATAACCGTTCAATGGCAACTGCTTATAGGGAAAAACTATTTAACTGCGTATGTCTGTAATTTCTATTTTGTTTTTCTTCCAAGGATTAATTATCGCGTCCACAGAGCTCTGGTTAACTTTTCCATTAAACAAAAAAGTGTCACATAACACATCAAAAATACACTTAAAACTACAGTTACACTCATAATAATACTATCTAATAAAAATATTTTTTTTTTTAAAAATTCACAAGAAAGGGCTTTAACAGAGATACACAGGGGCGAAACTACAGGGGGTGCATAGGACTCAGGTGCGACTGGGCCCCTGAGGGTGGGGGCCCAGCTTAAAAAAAATAAAAAAAAATTTTTTAATAAAAAACGTTAACCTACCACTGCCTGCACTGATATCATGTGAGTGTGACATGACTACAGGGGTTAGTATTTCTGTTTTACCCATTGGTGTTTATGTGTGTGTATGTATGTGACTGTGTGTGTATTTATGCATGTATGTATGTGTGTGTATGTGTGTTTGTGTATGTTTGTGGAACCAGCAAATTACAGACCTTGTTACTACAGCATGGGGGGCAGGGGGTAAACAGTGTCACTATACAGTACCACTATATACAGTATGGGGGGGGTGGACCATGTCACTGACTACTGTGGTCACTTTATAAAGTACTGGGCAGGTAGGGTCAGGCCAGCCATCTCACCGGCAGATTACAGACTGTGTCACTAACTTACTATATACAGTACTGGGGGGTTAAATAGTGTCACTATATATATACAGTAATAGGGGGTCAGACCATCTCACAGACTGTGGGCACAGGGTACCTCCTTTTGCAGACATGTAATCTGATTCACATTTTTTTCTGTGTTAAATGTAAAAAAAAAAAAAAAAAAAAAGTATTAAATTCACCTTTTTTTGGAGGGGGGAGGGGTGGTGGGGGGGCCCTTCTTAGATTCTTGCACCTGGGCCCTGTGGTTTCTAGTTACGCCTCTGGAGATACATACATATATATGTCTAAATATGTTTATGTATGTGTGTGTATATATATATATATATATAGATGTATTTATATGTACAGTATATGTCTGTACATATGTATTTATATGTGTGTATATATATATATATATATATATATATATACATACAGTATATATATATATATATATATATATATATATATATTTACAGATGTATATACACATATAAACACATAAATACAATTGTAGCGAGCCTACCCAAGTCACACAAAAAGCTTACTTCTAGCGGACTTAATGTGTGAGCGGTAGCGTTAAAGGGACATTAAACACTAAATACATGCTAGATAGAATTATGCATTCAAAGAAAAGATTAGTCCATGACTAACATGTAGATGTATTTTTTAAAGTTTCATTAGTTTAAAAAGTGACAAAATAAGTGTAAAGTTTTAGTGTCTATAAAACACTGGGAGCTGCCATGTTGTAACTTGTGTTACCTTCTCTGCTGTGGCCAATTAGGGTCAGTTATAAATAGCTCACTAGAGTGTGCAGCCAATGGTTGTGCTGGATTTAACAGTGTTCTGCACTTCCATTTCTAACAGGAACTGAAAATCTCACAATTTCAGAATGGAATTACAGGCAAAGAGGACAAAATAAATAATGAAAGTATATTGTTTTATATATACAATTAATCATTTTATATTACCATCTCAAAGTGTTTAATGTCCCTTTAAATACTGCTTCACTTGTAATCTGGCCCAATGGTTTTTGTTTTACCCCTGCAAAAGTGTAAGCACATAGATGAAAGACTTGCTCTGGAGCTTTCTGCTCGAAAGCCCAGTTATTTAGGGAAGTTTGTAATTTATCCACTTGGAAAAATAAGCACAATGCTTAACCCAATAATAATCTTTATAAAATTCTTCCAATGATCATAGCACCTGTAGTCAAGCAGTCTTCTCACCTTTTGTTCTCACAGAAGAAAATGGTTTCTTTTTCTACATCAATATATTAGTATGCTTTGGTTTGTTCTCATTAGTGATAAGTAAACTATATTTGTTCTTTTTACTATAATATGAAATAGTTCTTTGGTTCATATGCCACACTATAAAATAAAGGGGTTAATAATACTATAGTTTGTAGTTACAATGCTCATAAGGAGAATTAAAGGGACATTCTACACCAAAAGAGTTATTGTATAAAAAAAAAGATAGATAAAACCTTTACTAGCCATTTGTCAGCTTTGCATTACCAACGTTGTTATATTAAAGGGACAGTCAAGTCCCAAAAAAACTTTCATGTTTTATATAGGGCATGTAATTTTAAACAACTTTCCAATTTACTTTTATCCCCAATTTTGCTTTGTTCTCTTGTTGAAAGCTAAACCTAGGAGGTTCATATGCTAATTTCTTAGACCTGGAAGGCCGCCTCTTATCTAAATGCATTTTGATAGATTTTCACCACTAGAGGGCATTAGTTCATGTGTTTCATATAGATAACATTGAGCTCATGCACGTGAATTTAACATGGAGACAGCTCTGATTGGCTAAAATGCAAGTCTGTCAAAAGAACTGAAATAAGGGGGCAGTCTGCTGAGGCTTAGATACAAGGTAATTACAGAGATAAAATGTATATAATTTTAACTGTGTTGGTTATGCAAAACTGGGGAATTGGTAATTAAGGGATTATCTATCTTTTAAAACAACAACAATTCTGGTGTTGACTGTCCCTTTAATATACTTTATGGCATTTAAACCTCTAAATTTACATAGTAACATAGTAAATGAGATTGAAAAAAGGCAGAAGTCCATTTAGTTCAACCTATACAAATCTGATATACTTACAAAAAGGCTCAAGTTGAGCTTAAATTAATTCCATTAAAAGATGACCCATTTAACACAAGCAATCAAATCCCTGAATTTTTGTTTCTAGCCAGAAATGTATCCAAACCATTTTTAAATGTATCTAAGGTATTGGCATTCACTACCTCCTTTGGTAATGAGTTGCAAAATTATATTACTCTTACAGTAAAAAAAAAAAAAAGCCACTACAGACAGCCTCTTATCACATGCTTTTGTATTAGCTTTTCACAACAAGAGACTACTAATTCATGTGTACCATATAGATAACATTGTGCTCTCTCCCATGGAGTTGTGCAGGACACAGCACTACATGGCTAAAATGTAAGTCAAAAGATAATAAATAAATAGTCCTGAGATAAGGGGCTGTCTGCAGAGGCTTAGATACAAGGTAATCACAGAGGTAAAAAGTATATTAATATAGCCGTGTTGGTTATGCAAAACTAGGGAATGGGTAATAAAGTGATTATCTATCTTTTTAAATAATAACATTTTTTTAGTAGACCAAAATGCTTTCAAAGGGAAACTCCAACTCTTGTACTGGGAACCCCCTTTATTTACTAGGAAGCACATAGAAAATTAGGCTTTAAGACCAATTTGAATGGTTTATTAAAAAAAAAGTACAACATAATTCTTATTTAGTATTTGATGCTACATTCCTGTAGATTATTGGTGTTTTTTATAATCAGAAGGGAAATAATATATTTTTAAAAATATCAAATTCACTTTTTCCTCCTTTTAAGTTTTTTTTTTTTTTACCTATTTTGACATGGAAAAATATGAAACTGTGACCCATCAACATATTCAGAAATTCATTTTTATTCAGTTTATGAAGTATTTAAAAGGATTGTGATTTTTTTTCTTTCATAATTTTTGATTATTGTTCAAAAAGAGCAGTTAAATCACTCACATTATAAACAACTGGATTAGATCATTTATAAAGCAAGGCAATTTTAAAGTTCCCCAAGGGAAAACAAATCTACTGCATTTAATAAAGCAATATCGCTTTTTTCCACAGATGTGTCAAGCCCTGCTGTCACCTTGGGTATACTGTGCACACTAGTAATCTAATTTTAGAGATGAGATCATCTATCTGAAGTAGGACCTTCCCCAAATGTTTGCTCATCCTCAATTTGTTATTAATTAAAGGGACATGAAATTCCAAGTCTCTTTGTTGCATATAAAAAAAGGGGTATTGTTGCTTGCGTTGTATGATTTGTTTATTTTTCTTTTCTTTTTTTTCTACTTTTATTTTATTCTTGTGAAGCCAGTGAGCCATAAAAACGTGAGTGGCATGCATAGACATGCATTTCCTTCTAAATTCAATAGCAGTTCAAACAGCTTTCTCTTAATGCGCCGACCTAAAGGGATATAAATACAAGAATTAAAGAACACTTGTATTACATATCAAGTGATCACCCATTCTCTGCATTGTCCAGACATTTCAGTTAAAAGGGCAGTAAAGTCAAAATTAAACTTCAATGATTCAGGCAGAGCATGCAATTTTAACCCGTTTAACTCTATAGTCATTTTCATCCCTGTGCCGAGCTGTTTTACAGTTTTTAGATACTGCTCACATTTAGGCCATACTGTAGGCAAATATGAACTATTACCACAGTAATCACCTGGCTATTAAAATGCATATAGGGGCTTTATTTTAAAAAGGGGCTTTAGAACAAGGGGTCTTGGAGGTCTCTATGCCTTTTTGATGGCCTGTTATAAGGGTTTATATACAGTAGGTTAAGTGCATTAATACTGGTGTATTTTTATTTATTTTTGTGCTTAAACTTTTAACCCCCCAAGACATACACTTTGTCCCCTCTTGGATCCATAGAACCTACTGTCGGTGTCTCACTGAGCTCAGTGGTACTGTAACTTAGAAGTTGATAGAAGAATCCGGTGCAGAAACACCAAGACTACATCAACTGGTCCAGCCAGTGGAGGAACTGAGGTCACTTTCCACTCGTTGGGACATTTTTAGATGTGACGGTTTTATCTGAACTTCCAGTAAGGGCAATTTTATATGCAATTGTGGAATGGATTAAATTGGTTTTACTTTAAATCGGAATTGCAATGTGTATTTTTGTGCTGTAGTTATTATACTTCTGGAGAATGAGATTTTCAAGTCGTCTTCTGATACTACAGCAGCACTTTGGATTCTACTTGATTGGAAGTTTATCTACCTCTGGGGCTTCTTGAGGAACGTGATTTAGACTTTTTCGTTGATTTTTGAAAAAAAATTCCTTATTACATTGTATCCTTTATTGTGTTTATTATTTATTATTTTATCTTTTGCTTTTTGGTTGTCTCTATAGCGTTTGTTTTACACTAAATATTTTCTGGTGTATAACATATGCACTATGAACTCTTACACATGCTCAGTCAGTAGGCGCTGGTGCCTCAGAGAGTGTGCATATAAGAAGAATGTTTTGATAATTCAAGTGAATTGGAAAGTTTGATGACACTGCAGGCTGTATCTGAATTCTAATAATTAAATTTTGAGATTAGTGCCACTTTAATTATTATTATCAGGTATTTGTAGAGCGCCAACAGATTCTGCAGCGCTAAGTGAGTATGAACAATTTTTTAACTCATTAACACCTTGTTTTGCTGCATTTGTTTTTCAATAGCTAAACCCCACCCATCACTTGCCTTATATGGAGAAATCAATCCGGACTTTCTTCTGTACCAGGAACAGCTAGCCATGGCCATTTTGTTATTAAATTATGTTTTATTTTGCAGTTCTTATCTTACCATCTCTACTGAAGCCAATTAGGTACATATATATGTGTCAGGGTTAGACTTGTGAAGCCTGTTGTGTTTAATATGAGTCCACAATACTGAAATCCCACATTTGTTTTACTTAATTTAGAAGAAAATAGGAAAAAAACATTAAAGTATATTGCAAAGCTGTTGCACTATGCTTATTTAATCATTCTAGATCATAAAGTGTTTACTGTCCCTATAAACTGTTAATCAGGAGCTGTAATGCATTGCTGCGCCTCATCATTATACATTTGTTGAGTCAATAAGGAGTGTCATAAGCCAGTAACTCCCAATTGTCAGTCGTATCCTGCTCAGGATCATCAACGGAGCATTAGCAAATTTTGAGGATTAATTTGAAAACTTGATGCTTTCCAACTCCTAAGTTCTCCAAATGATTTATTTATTCATTTTCTTACAAATACATTTTCCCTGCTTGTCTAATAAAGGGTGCATGACCTTCAGCACAACCCTGGTAGCCTTGTGAGAAATATATCAAGCAAAAAATGAGGGAGGTTTAAGGGAGGGCAACAGATTTCCTACTTCCTAAGCCAGCAGAAAAGCTGAATACACCACTACCTTTGAATGAAAGCAAAAGATCATTGTCATGAAGACCTCATGATTGTAGGTTGCTAAGGGTTATTTTTACTATGTGTGTTAATTATTTTGTTTTTCCAGATGAGTATTTTCCTGTTTCTATCCTTAAAGAAAAGACCTCCTGTCATAATTAGTTACTGAGACCTAGTGCCTTAAGTCAGTTTATGGCACAAGATGTTAATACAGAGTGATGAGAGACAAAGGCCCCTATTTATCAAGGTCTGGCGGACCTGATCCAACAGTGCGGATCAGGTCCGCCAGACCTCGCTGAATATGGCGAGCAATACGCTCGCCGTATTCAGCATTGCACCTATATGCAGTGGTAAATAACCAGCTATAAGGTTAGGGAAAAAATATCTAGTCCGCTCTTAAAATAACAAATATATTCTTATAGAGGTTGAATCTGGTACATATCACAATTTATGAAAAATATAAAAAAAGCAATTAAAAAGGTCCAAAGCACTAAGAACTACATATCAGTAATTGGACACATACTTACACAGCTATCTATACAGTACATATAATCAGCAATAGCAAGCAGTCAGCTAATAATTGTGTAAACAGATAACAGTGCTCATCAATTTAAATAAAGAGGAAACAGAGAATAGAGGGGCGCCTCATGTGTACATCAGCATATCAGGGTGAAGAAATTGTCAAATGGACAATGCCAACGCGTTTCTCAGTCTTAGCATCGGCTGTTTCATCAGGCATTGTTGCATTCTATGAAACCATTGCTTGTTACTCATTTTAAACTGTTTTTAATAAATACCTTGTTTTATACAAGAATTGGTTCAGCACCTTATTGAGCAGTTTAGCCACTGCTTCTGTCATTCTACCATTTGGAATCCACTACATACCGTGTGGGGCAGGACACACCTGCATCGTTCTATCATCACCTGGAGAGGGTTAGCTGGTACACCCCAAGCTACCAGCCCGTTCCTACCAGTACATAAGTGTACTTGGGCTAAATGTGAGTACCCATTTGGCATTGACCATTTGACCTTTTCTTCACACTGATATGCTGATGTACACATGAGGCGCCCCTCTATTCTCTGTTTCCTCTTTAGCTATATCCAGACAAGTCTGTGAGGAGGAGAGCAGCCATCTACCTGTGCCCCACTTACAGAGTTGGATCATCTGGTTATATTGGACTTACCATTATCTGTCCAGTACCCCAACTGGGACTTACTACCCATGATCATTGGATTATATGGTTTGATTTTTATGTTAAATTAATATATGCCTTATATATGTAATTTCTAATGCTTCTCTTAATGTCTATCATACAAAATTGACATTCTCTATCTGATTAGATATAGATTTATAGAGGGCCCCCTCACCTTTTGTTCTATCAATTTAAATAAATCCAATCTAGGGCTAAGTTTAAATAATAAGCTTGGCACTATATCATGCAAAGCATAGTCCCAAATCTCCTGATTGAGGGCTAGATTACGAGTGGTACACTAACAGTGACGCGTTAGCAATATCGAGTTTATTGCGGCTGTTTGCATGCACTGGATGTAGCGCTCATATTACAAGTTTAAAGTAAACGCGATCGCTTGAGCGCAATTGAAGTTTATGCGCGTTGGGATAGCGCAACATCAGAGCTCTGGTTAACTGTTTCGCAAAGCAAAAAAGTGTAACAAAACATAAAAATTAAATTTAAAAGTACAGTTACACTTATAATATATTATCTAAGCAAAATTATAAGGGCTAAAAGATATAAAGTCTCAGGTGTTAGAAAAAAAAGGCAGGCAAATGGCTTTAATATTGAGATACATACATATAAATGTACAAATATGTATATATATGTGTGTATAAATCATGGCCAAAAATATTGGCACCCCTGCATTTCTGTCAGATAATGCACCACTTCGCCCAGAAAATTGTTTTGCAATTACAAATGTGTAGGCATTCTCATATTTATTTGAGAAAAAAAGCCAAATCTGACACATTCCACGCAAAACTCCAAAAATGGACTGAACTAAATTATTGGCACCGTTAATTTAATATTTGGTATCACACCCCATGGAAAACATATCTGAAATAAATTGCTTCCTGTAATCATCGATGAGTTTCTTTCACCTCTCTACTAAAATTTTGGACCACTCTTCTTTCACCATCTGCTCCAGATCTCTCAGATTGGAAAGGTTCCTTTTCTGTTTTGAGATCTCTCTACAGGTGCTCTATGGGATTGAGATATGGACTCATTGCTAGTCAGTTCAGTACTCTCCAGTGCTTTGTCTTAAACCATTTCTGGGTGCTTTTTGACGTGTGCTTTGGGTCATTGTCTTGCTGTAAGACCCATGACCTCTGACGGAGACCCAACTTTCTGACACTGGGCCCTACATTGCAACACAGAATTCTTTGGTAGTCTTCAGATTGCATAATGCCATACACACAGTCAAGACATCCAGTGCCTGAAGCAGAAAAGCATCCCCAAAACATCAGTGAACCTCCACCATGTTTGACTGTAGGGACTGTATTATTTTCTTTAAAAGCATTATTTATTTTTCTAAAAACAGTAGAATGATGGGCTTTACCAAAAAGCTGTAATTTTGTTTCTTCTGTCCACAGCACATTCTCCCAAAAGGATTTTGGCTTCCTCGGGTAAGTTTTGTCAAACTCCAATCTGGCTGTTTATGTTTCTGTGTCAGCAGTGGGGTCCTCTTGGGTCTCCTACCATAGCTCCCTTTTCATTCAGATCACAGCATATAGTGCAAGCTGACACATTTGTACCCTGTGCCTGAAGGTCAGCTTGAATTTTCCATAAAAAGTCACAGTCAAAATGGACTACACCTGAAGAAAATGGAGGCATTACTAGATGATCACTTGCTTGAACTTCAAGCAATATTCACAGAGCGTGGGAATTCCTTGGGAACATTTGCCGGCCCCTTACCTAAAAAGTCAGAGCCTCTAGCAGCGCTTCCAATACCTCACTTTTCAAGGTCTTAGCTACGATCAGTGACTCTCAGTATGGCTTCCTGATGGAAAAGGACAGATCCGGAGAGCTCACAATGGACACACCAGAGATTGCTGACCATGTGCTTCTCCCGAGAAATCACCTAATAGAATCAGACAGTGCAAACAACCTATCGACTAGAGAAAGACACGAGACAGACAATCTCATATCTGATACCTGTAAAGGAGATTGCACTCGTGGATCACGACCACCGATTCTCCAAATTACTAGGACTGGGCTGAAACACTCACTACCGACACGAAGCTCAGCCAGGGCATACAGCCTACTGAGGATACTTTACTGGAAATATCTCAGACTCTTGCAGTCAGCCATTTATTTCAGCCACAATGTCTCCCTTGCACTGAGATCTGGAGTCAGCTAGAGTTTTAGAATAGCCCTTGTTTACTTAGGTTAAGCGTGATAAATTATTCCACAAATTTGAACCCTTTGCTCGTTGCTGTTTCAAGTATTTTATGCTCATACTATGTCTATACTCTCTGATTATATATATATCCAACACAAAGAGGGGTCTGGCCCTTAGCTAATTTAATCAGATTGACTTGAGAGAGGCGACCCAGGGAACTGTCCACATGACTCTCATTATGATATATAACCTCACTCTTCTATTTTAAATCATCTGATAGAAGTTAATATAAGTTGGAATGCATGTACTGTATATAATTAACAGGATTTCTCTCTTACACTCAGCAGCAATGTGAGTGTAATATGCTATTTATAAATACCTAAATGGTCCCTGTAGACCCTCCTGTTGGCGGCCGAGACATGGGGGTCTATTGTGTCCAGAGCTGCATAACTGTTTTCAGGCGGAACTCCTGCTGCTATAATAGATAGGTGGCAGCTTACCTATGCATAATAAAATGTATAATTTCCATAATACAGGTATGTTACCCATAAAGAGTCTGCTTGGAGAGCCTCTAAAAGCAAAAGCAATAAATTATGCCATGGGCCTTATTCATGAGACTTCTTTCTAGTTATATTAAGTTTTACACACACATTATATATTTTATCATAGGTACCTCCTTATGATAGATCTAAGCCTTACTATCTAGCATTATTGTGACTACCCGAATGATCAGAGATACGTAGTCATCTGTCAATATAGCTTTTAAACTGCACCCACAGTCCCATTGCTCTTTATTTGTAATAGTATATCATTAGTACGCTACACAAATTGCCAATTTTGACAGTACCACCTGGAATTGCGCCTCAAAAAAATCAGTCGTTATATACTAATTTCACATATCATATATTATCTCAAGCGGTGTTTACCCGCTGACAAACTTTCTACTTTTTAAGTGTCATTAGACCCCATCGGGGTCACAAGTGTGACTATCATGTTTTGTTCATTTATTCGTAACCAAATGGCCCATAAGCAGCCAACTTAATAGTCATTTACAAATTGCTATAATTATTATAAAATGGAGGTTTCAGAAATCCATATTATACCATCCATCCTTTCTCTTACTTATAACACTGCTTATTGTTCAATTATAATTATGCCATTTATGTTTCATGGTATGTATTTATATTTACCTTATTGCAAAACCGCAATAAAAGAATATTAAAATAAATAAAAAAAGATCTCTGGAGATGGACTTGTAACCTTGAGATTGTCCATGCTTTTCCACAATTTTTGTTCTCAAATCCTCAGACAATTATTTGCTGCTCTTTCTCTTCTTCGTGCTCAGTGTAGCACACAGAGACACACAACAGAAAGGTTGAGTCAATTTTTCACAATTTTAACTGGTTTCCAGTGTGATTTCTATATGTCAGCATGTATTTATTGATACAGGTGAGTTTAATTACAAATTACAGGAGTATTACAAACTTGGAATCCAATTATATAATGATAGCATCAGCAAATAGGATTTTTCCTGCCTTAATTCCGATTGGCTGATAGAATCCTATCAGCCAATCGGAATTGAAGGGACGCCATCTTGGATGACGTCATTTAAAGGAACCTTCATTCTTCAGTTGGACTTCGTTTGAAGAGGATGCTCCACGTCAGCTGGATTGAAGATGGACCCGCTCCGGATGGATGAAGATAGAAGATGCCGCCTGGATGAAGACTTCTGGCCTTCTGGAGGTCCTCTTCTGCCCGGATCGGATGAAGACCTTTGCCCCTCTGGAGGTCCACTTGTGCCCGGCTGGGTGAAGACGTCTCAAGGTAGGGTGATCTTCAAGGGGTTAGTGTTAGATTTTATTAAGGAGGGATTGGGTGGGTTTTAGAGTAGAGTTGGGTGTGTGCGTGGTGGGTTTTAATGTTGGGGGGGTATTGTATTTTTTTTTACAGGTAAAAGAGCTGATTACTTTGGGGCAATGCCCCGCAAAAGGCCCTTTTAAGGGCTATTTGTAATTTAGTATAGGGTAGGGAATTTTATTATTTTGGGAGACTTTTTTATTTTATTAGGGGGATTAGATTAGGTGTAATTAGTTTTAAAAAATTGTAATTATTTTTTTATTTTCTGTAATTTAGTGTTTGTTGTTTTTCGTACTTTAATTTATTTTATTTAATTGTAGGTAGTTTAGGTAATTAATTTAATGATAGTGTAGTGTTAGGTGTAATTGTAACTTAGGTTAGGTTTTATTTTACAGGTAAATTTGTCTTTATTTTAGCTAGGTAGTTATTAAATAGTTAATAACTATTTAATAACTATTCTACCTACAATAAATACAAACTTGCCTGTAAAATAAAAATAAACCCTAAGCTAGTTACAATGTAACTATTAGTTATATTGTAGCTAGCTTGGGGTTTATTTGATAGGTAAGTATTTAGTTTTAAATAGGAATAATTTATTTTATTGTACTAATTTTATTAAGAATATTTAAAATTATATTTAAATTAGGGGGGTGTTCTAGGAATCTTCTTCATCCCTGCGGAGGCGGAGTGGTCGATGCGCGGAGGCGGAAGTCCATGCGAAGGTCAAAAGGGGAGGTCCAGGAGGAGGTCCATCGATCCGACGTGGAGGTCCTCTTCATGCGATCATCCGCCACACTGAGGATTCAAATGCAAGGTACCCCTTTGATACTGGGGGTACCATTGAATTCCTATTGGCTAAAAAATGTAAATCAGCCAATAGGAATTAGAGCTGCTAAAATCCTATTGGCTGTTCAAATCAGCCAATAGGATGAGCGCTACTGAAATTCTAATAGCTATTCAAATCAGCCAATAGGATTTCAGTAGCTCTCATCCTATTGGCTGATTTGAACAGCCAATAGGATTTTAGCAGCTCTAATTCCTATTGGCTGATTTGAACAGCATTTCTTAAAAGAGCTGAATGCCCTTTTAAGGGCAGGAAAAAGAGCTGGATGAAAATTTAAGGGCAATGTCCATACAAATGCCCTTTTTAGGGCAATGGGTAGTTTAGGATTTTTTAGAAATAGTTTTTTTATTTTGGGGGGTTGGTTGGGTGGTGGGTTTTACTGTTGGGGGGTCTTTGTATTTTTTTACAGGTAAAAGAGCTGTTTAACTTATGACAATGCCCTACAACAGGCCCTATTAAGTAGTTTATTGTATGCTAGGGATTTTTTATTTTGGGGGGGGGGGCTTTTCTATTTTTATAGGGCTATTAGATTAGGTGTAATTGTTTTTATTTTCAATAATTTCATTTGTTATTTTTTGTAATTTAGTGTTTGTTTTTGTACTTTAGATTTTTTTTATTTTTGTAATATAGAATATTTTTTACTTTTTGTAATTGTAGATTTAATTATTTTAGTAGGGTTAGGTTTTTTTAATTTGTAATTTTGTTTATTTAATCTGTAGTTTAATTTTAGTCTAATAGTTATGTTAGTTTAATTTATAGTTTAAATTTAGTTTTTTTAATTTCACAAATAAGTTTTTATTTATTTTAAGATAGGGATATTGAAATTTTAATATAAAGTTAGGGGGTGTTAGATTTAGGGGTTAATAGGTTTATTTAGGGGCAGTGATGTGGGAGGCCAGAGGTTTAGGGGTTAATAACTTTATTTAGTGGTGGCGATGACGGGGAGCGGCGGAATAAGGGTTAATATCTTTATTATAGTGTGGGCAATGTTGGGGTGCAGGGGAATAGGGGTTAATAACTTTAGTATAGTGTGGGCGATGTCGGGAAGCAGCGGAATAGGGGTTAATAAATTGTATTAGTGGCGGCGATGTCGGGAGCGGCAGATTAGGGTTTAATAACTTAAAAATAGTGTTTTCGATGCTGGAGGGCCTCGGAATTGCATTATTGGGCCCATACATGGTCACCATGTGACCACAATGCACCCAATACACAGTCAGTGCACAAGGTTTTTGCCGCATGTGACTGCACGTGCCGTGTCGACTCGTCTCTAAGTGAGGAGTGAGGGCAGCAAGTGTGTCGTAGTAAACTGTTAGCTTTGTTTCGACCACTTAAGTCAGCACTCACTGTCTAAACTTAGTGGAGTGTGGCAGTGTGTTTCTAAAGTATGCTGGTCAGGAGGTCTCCAATGGACTGGTCATGGGTAATTTATGATCTGACAGTCAGAAGTTCAGACTCAGACAGTGTGAGTGAGTCGGATCCAGCTTCGGGGGGTGCAGCTGCAGCCAGGGCAGTGAGTGTGTTTTTTTGTGCAGAGATCTGTAGTGGTCTTCACCGTGGGGCTGCATAGCAAGGTATTTGGGTTCAGAGGAAAGTGTACAGGCTTTGATACTAGTTTTTTTTATATTTATATATTCATTGAGGTTTGAAGAAAGGTTATCTTAATTTTGCCCTGCATTCCCTAAATGCATAAACACCTACTGTATATATATATGCGTATGTGTGTATGTTTATGTGTGGCATGTGTATATGTGTTTGTGTGTATGTATGTATGCATGCATGTATGTAGGTACTACTGTGTGTATGTATATGTATATATGTATATATATATACTGTTTATATATATATATGTGTGTGTGTATGTATGTATGCATGTATGTATTATTATTATTATCGGTTATTTGTAGAGCGCCAACAGATTCAGCAGCGCTATAAACAAAGGGGGAGTACAACAAAACAATTATAGGGTAGAGGGCCCTGCCAAGAGTTGCACTGTTGTAGTCAGCTCTTAAGAAGGTGATCTACAGACAGCTGGACTTTTAGGCTTACATGCTAAGAGGGTTCAGGGGATTGCAGTGGAGGAGAGGAGCTGGTATTAGGAAAGGTTAGCGTAGGTTGTATGCGTCCCTGAACAGTAGAGTCTTTAGGGAGCACTTGAAGCTTTTAAAACTAGAAGAGAGTCTTGTGGAGCGAGGCAGAGAGTTCCATAAGATGGGAGCCAGTCTGGAGAAGTCCTGTAAACGGGAGTGTGATGAGGTGACAAGAGAGGAGGAGAGTAGGAGGTCGTGAGCAGAGCGAAGGGGACGGGAGGGAGAGTATCTGGAGACAAGGTCTGAGATGTAGCGGGGAGCAGTGCAGTTGAGGGCTTTGTATGTAAGAGTGAGAGTTTTGTGTTTGATCCTAGAGGCAAGAGGAAGCCAGTGAAGGGATTGGCAGAGAGGCGCCGCAGATGAAGAGCGACGTGTAAGGAAGATGAGTCTGGCAGAGGCATTCATTATGGATTGTAAAGGAGCTAGGCGGCAGGAGGGGAGACCAGAGAGGACAGAGTTGCAGTAATCAAGGCGGGAAATAATGAGAGAGTGGATTAAAATCTTAGTTGTGTCTTGTGTAAGGAAGTGTCTAATTTTAGAGATGTTTTTAAGGTGGAAGCGGCAGGCTGTAGCCAAGGACTGAATGTGAGGAGTGAAGGAAAGATCTGAGTCAAATGTGACCCCGAGACATCGGGCATGCGGGGTAGGGGTAATGATGGAGTTGTCGACAGTTATAGAGATATTGGGGGTGGAGATTTTGGAAGAAGGGGGGAAAATGAGGAGCTCAGTTTTGGAGAGATTTAGCTTGAGGTAGTGAGAGGACATCCAGGAAGAGATGTGAGAAAGACAGTTAGTGACACGGGTTAGCAAGGAAGGAGATAATTCTGGTGCAGAGAAGTAGATTTGGGTGTCATCGGCATACAGATGATATTGGAAACTGTGGGACTTAATAAGGGAACCTAGTGATGACGTATAGATTGAGAAGAGAAGGGGACCGAGGACAGAGCCTTGCGGTACTCCGACAGAAAGGGGTGACGGGGCAGAGGAGGCCCCAGAGAAGGCTACACTGAAGGTACGGTTTGACAGGTAGGAAGAGAGCCACGAAAGGGCTGTGTCACAGATGCCGAAGGATTGGAGGGTTTGGAGCAAAAGAGGGTGGTCGACAGTGTCAAAGGCTGCGGACAGATCAAGGAGGATAAGCAGAGAGAAGTGGCCTTTTGATTTAGCTGTAAGTAGGTCGTTGGTGACCTTAACAATAGCTGTCTCTGTGGAGTGATAGGGACGAAATCCAGATTGCAGCGGGTCAAGAAGGGAGTTTAACGTAAGGAAATGGGATAGGCGTGCATATACTAGTTTTTCGAGAAGCTTTGAAGCAAGAGGGAGGAGGGAAATTGGGCGGTAGTTGGATGGGGAGGTAGGATCAAGGGAAGGTTTTTTGAGGATAGGTGTGACCAGTGCATGTTTCAATGATGAGGGAAATGTACCAGTGCTGAGGGAGAGGTTGAAAATGTGTGTTAGCATAGGGGTAAGGGTAGCAGAGAGAGAGGGGAGCAGCTGTGAGGGGATAGGGTCAAGGGGACAGGTAGTGAGGTGAGAGCGCAGTATAAGTGCTGAAACTTCGTCCTCAGTAACAGGGGAGAATGAACTAAGCTTCAGGTTATGAGGGTTGTGGTTGAGTGAGAGTATTTGAGGGGGGGAGAGAATGGAATTGTGTTGAGAGCTGATTTCATGTCTGATGGAATCAATTTTGTTAATGAAGTGACTGGCAAAGTCTTGAGCTGACAGAGAAGTTGTATTAGGAAGTGGGGGAGGGCGGAGGAGAGTATTGAAAGTGGAGAACAGACGTTTTGGATTTGAAGAAAGATTAGAGATAAGAGTAGAGAAGTAGTGTTGCTTGTGGAGATTAAGGGCAGAGTAGTAGGAGTTCAAGATGAATTTGTAATGAAGAAAATCAGCTGAACTCCGTGATTTTCTCCAATGCCGTTCAGCAGTACGGGAACATCTGCGTAGGTACCGTGTCAGAGGAGTATGCCAGGGCTGGGGATGAGTGTGTGATTTCCTAGCAGTGGTAAGAGGGGCGAGATCGTCAAGGACGGATATAAGGGTGGAATTATAGTGGCAGATAGATTGTTCAGGGCAGGAAAAGGAGGAGAAGGATGAGAGGAGCGGTTGAAGGGAATTAGTAAGTTGTTGCTGATCTAAAGACCTAATGCTTCTGTGAAGTTTGGTGTGAGGAGTAGAAGGTGGGAGAGTTGTAGGAAGGGATGATATGTTGCAGGTAAGGAGATGGTGGTCAGAATGAGGAAAAGGGGAGTTTGAGAAGTTTGAGAGAGTGCATCGATAGCTAAAGATCAGGTCAAGGGAGTGACCGTCTTTGTGAGTGGGAGAATCAGTCCATTGTGAGAGACCGAAAGAGGAAGTGAGTTGCAGAAGTTGTTTAGCAGATGAGGCAGTGGGATTGTTAATGGGGATGTTGAAGTCGCCAAGAATGAGGGCAGGGGTGTCTGAGGAAAGGAAATAAGGAAGCCAGGCAGCAAAGTGGTCTAAAAATTGAGTTGGGGAGCCAGGGGGGCGGTATATGACTGCAACACGTATAGAGAGGGGAGAGAATAACCGAATCATGTGTGCTTCAAATGAAGAAAATGTGAGTGAAGAGAAGGGCTGTATTTGTTGGAAGGTGCAACGAGAGGAAAGTAAAATACCGACACCACCTCCTTGTCTATTGCCAGACCTAGGAGTGTGGCTGAAATGGAGACCCCCATGTGACAGTGCAGCAGTGGATGCTGTGTCTGAAGCAGAGAGCCAGGTTTCTGTAAGAGCCAGAAGGTTAAGAGAGTGGGAGATAAAGAGATCATGGATAGAAGTTAGCTTGTTGCAAACAGAGCGAGAGTTCCAGAGTGCACAAATGAAGGGGGAGGGGGTTTTAGATGTAAGAGGAATGCGATTAAGGTTACCAGAGTTTAGTTTTTGAAGTCTATTGAAAGGCACACAAGGATGTGAAAGGTTAGGAGGTTGTGAGGGACCAGGATTAGGGTAGATGTCGCCAGCAGCTAGTATGAGCAAGAGGGAGAGTGACATGAGATGAGAAGCAGATTTGCAGTAATGAGACTGTTGTTTAACTGAAGTGCAGGGGGGAGAGAGAGTATTTAGGAATAAGTAGAGTTCATGAGTACAAAAGTAAGGCGAGTATAAGAGAGATGGGCTAATGAACAGTGCAGGTGGAGAGGGAGAAGGAGTAACTGAGTAATGTAGTTTGTTGTAGAGACAAGAGGTAGCAAAAAGGAATATGAAGATATTGAGCATTATTCTGAAAGTGGGAACCAAGTAAACACATAAGACACAGTGTTACAGCAGCACTTGCAAGAGGATACAATGATATACATAAAACATAGTAATACAAGAGTACTTGCCTTGTGTCTTGCCCCTTGCCCAATCCTTGTTCAATTCTTGTATAATTCTTAAAAATTAATGCCTCACTTATAAAATGTTCACTTTGAAAATGTGAACATATGCTATTGTTAAAAAGTACACAGCCCTGTTACCAATGCACAAACCCCTGTGCAATGCACATCCCCTAACTAGTCTGAAATATATACAGGTAGGGCAGTCAGCTGAGTCCACTAAATTTACTTAATTGCTAATCAAAGACAGTTGGTAAGGCCAATTGGAATGTTAGAGTCTGGTCAGGGTGAGATGAGTTAAGTAAACAGACAATAAAATTTGGAGGGGGTTAAAACTGTGACATAAGAAAACTATAAATTTTAGAGTTATAGCAAGTATTGATAAGGAGTGAGCATCACATGGCAATTAACTAGACATTAGAATTGAGACATTGGGAAAAATCATTTAAAAAAATGCAGGACTTTTTTTTAACAGACTAAATTCAATTGCTCAAACACAGAGGGATTTGTTGTAAAATGACAGAAATGCAGGTTATAGCAAGATATCAGTGCAGGGCCTGAGTTCACGTACCAAAAAGAGGGATTTGTTGTAAAATGACAGAAATGCAGGTTATAGCAAGATATCAGTGCAGGGCCTGAGTTCACGTACCAAAAAGAGGGATTTGTTGTAAAATGACAGAAATGCAGGTTATAACAAGATATCAGTGCAGGGCCTGAGTTCACGTACCAAAAAGAGGGATTTGTTGTACAATGACAGAAATGCAGGTTATAGCAAGATATCAGTGCAGGGCCTGAGTTCACGTACCAAAAAGAGGGATTTGTTGTAAAATGACAGAAATGCAGGTTATAGCAAGATATCAGTGCAGGGCCTGAGTTCACGTACCAAAAAGAGGGATTTGTATGTATGTACTAATGTGTGTATGTATATGAATATATATATATACTGTTTATATATATGTGTGTGTATGTATGTAGGTACTACTGCGTGTATGTATATGTATATATATATACTGTTTATATATATATATATATGTGTGTGTGTGTGTATGTATGTATGCATGTATGTAGGTACTAATGTGTGTATGTATATGAATATATATATATATACTGTTTATATATATGTGTGTGTATGTATGTAGGTACTACTGCGTGTATGTATATGTATATATATATGCTGTTTATATATATCTGTGTGTGTGTGTATATATATATATATATATATATATATATATATTAGAACAAAAGACGAAAAAGTTCTCGCTGGCTGATAAGATAATAGATAGACATGTTTCGGCCAGGAGGCCATAATTATAGCTGTTCAATGCTCCTGCTGTGAAATAACTTATTATTGGTCACCAATGGACCAATCAGCTGACCTAATTCGTAGGTGTGTGTTAGTATGGCTTTATGAAACATTTAACCCATTAGTCACCCTAGTGAGTGTATTACTAAACTTTTCTAATTCATTTATGCCGAGGGATAAATTGTAAAGATATTTAGAAATATATATTGTGTAACAGTATATACATGACATGCAATATATTATATGTCCAATTGTCCCCAAAAGTGGTCTATTCTATACCTATAGTAGTAATAGCTCTTTTATTTTGAGGATCCTTATCCTCACACTGTCTCTAAAATGGATGTAGTGTATATATATATATATATATGTGTGGGCATAGGACATATCAGTGATATTGCATATAGGTGGATGGAGGTATATCACAGTGGTCATAAGGTGTCTCAATGTTACTATGTATATGTAAATGTAGCTCAAGATGGTATAAGGTGTTATATAAAGATTAATACTATATTTTATTATGATTCTGTCTGAACCAAAAATATTAATCCAAGCCTAAACCATAGTGCAAAGGATTCCCATGTAGATTAAAGTTTAAAGTGGGGGTAGTTAAACTTGGCTTACTTGTACTAGGGTATAAAAAGTATAATAAATCAACACTAATGTATATTATTTTTAGTATAGGAATAATAATAACTTATATATATAGAAAGAAATTTTCTTTTATTTTAATTAGTGTGTTTAACTGTAGATATACCCTATTACACGTGTTCATATGTACATATGTATACATGTATGTATCTTTATACATGTGCAGCTGGTTGTGCCATTCTACCACTTAATGATTTTGTGTTATCATGCTTGGCTGAAGGTTGAGTTTGCTAACATAGTCTAGACCGTCAGATGTAGTCATGGAGAGGATGTTCTGGATCTTCTATTTCCAATGGTTAATAAGGTCGTAGTCTGCATTTAGACCAGTTGGAACTCCAGTTTTTAGTTTGAAGATCCAGAACATTTCTCTTTTATTTAAGATTTTGTCTTTATCTCCACCTCTATGTGGCGTAGTGATCTGTTCGATGATCTGCCATCTAAAGGTATCTAACTTTTTCTGGTGTTTTTTGTGGAAGTGTCTCACTAAAGGTGTACTTGCTTCCCCTTTAGTGATAGTGGATAAGTGATTCCTTTTCCTTGTGTTGGCGTCATTTGTAGTTAATCCTACGTACTGTAGGTCACATTGGATGCAGGTAATTACATATATAATGTATGAAGATGTGCAATTGACACATTTGTCAATTTTGTAGGTGTCACCTGTGACCGCTGAAGTGAAAGTGTCTGAAAACATTACATAGTCACATGGCCTGCATTTTGTTTTGCCACATCTATACATTCCTTTGTGTTCCAACCAAGAACAAGTGTTGGATTGAATGTCTTTGGGGAGCTCAGATGGTGACAGTACATTCCCCAAAGTTTTGCATTTCCTATAGGAGCAACACAATCCATTTTCAACACATTGGTCAAGTTTGGGATCTGTTGCCAGTAGTCTAAAATGTTTTTGACAATGTTACAAATGGCTGTGTAGTCAGTGCTGTAGTCTGTTACAAAAGTAACTTTAGGGGACTTCACTTCTTTATTACTGTGTTTGATGTTATCAGTTAGAAGTGTGTTTCTAGGGATCTGTTCTACTTCTTTCTGTGCCCTTGTTATTGTATGTGTAGAATATCCTCTTTGTTTTAAACGTGTTCTCAAGGCCTTACTCTGTACTTCACAGGCTGTATCTAATGTACAGTTCCTTTTTACCCTTATCATTTGTCCCTTCGCTACTGCGAAGGGAACATGTTTGGGGTGGCAGCTTGTAGCATGCAGGAGTCAGTTTTTAGTAATAGGCTTCCGGTAAATGTCACAGACAATGTTACCTTTTCCTCCAACACCAAGGGTGAGGTCCAGGAAATTAATATGTTCAAAATTGATTTCCCATGTGAATCTCAATCCCACAAGGTTGTTATTCAAATTATGTAGGAACTCTTGAAGATCCTGATCAGTTCCTTGCCATATGATGATCAAGTCATCAATGAACCTCTTATAGAGGGTTATACTGTCTCTGAAGGGGTTCTCATCTCCATAGATGTGGGACAGCTCCCACCAACCCATACAATTTGATATGGACTAAGAGGGGGTGCATTAACGCCTAGCCAGTCATTGAACAGTGCATACAAGAGGAAACCCGTATTTGAAAGCGCACTGACAGTCTCAATCATATGAACAGCTACAGCATTTGCAGGGGTGTTGAATTTTAGTGGAACTCCATTGTTGTTTTTTATATATATATATATATATATATATATATATATATATATATATATATATATATATATACAGTATATATATATATCCCATGCTCCACAAATAACACTTTTTCCCAATGGGGTTGTCTACCTGTGTGCTCCCCAACTATGATCATCCCTCTCACAATAGTATAGTGAAACACAAAGATATTTTTTTTAACCGCTTCCCGCCGTTAGGATGTTCCATGCTGTCCTAACAGCTATGGGCTTTAACACTGTTAGAACAGCATGGAGCATCCTAACTTATATATGGTGTCCTGCACCGTCCGTTTAGGGAATGGAAAATTAGACTGGGGGCATGCCTAGCATCGAAGGCAGTCGCCCATGATGTATGCACAAACACACACATACATACAAATGCACATAAAAAAACAAACATACAAACACACACACAAACACACACTTACATATAATCACATATACATACATACAAACACACACACTTACATACAGATACCCATAAACAAACATACAAACACACATACATATAATCACACATGAATACAAACACATATACAAAAAACACACACATACACATAAATGCATGCACATTCACGATTGTTCACACATCTACAAATAATTGGTTATAAAGAAAAGTAAAATAATTACAGAAATCAAATATACTGTAGATGTTCACGAGACAAGAAAGGTTTAGTTCCCTTTGACCAAACAGACGGCTAGATTACGAGTTGTGCGTTAGGGTAAAAAACACTGCTTTTTTATGCCCGCTGCTATTACGAGTCTTGAAGGTTTAGGGTCACCGCACACTTCTTTGGCCTTACCGCAAAACGACTTACGTAAACTTTGTAAAGTCTTTTTTCTATGGGACTTCCATAGCGCCAGTATTAAGAGTCTGTCCTGGGAGGCCAAAAAGTGAGCGGTACACCCTACCCTGTCAAGAGTCCTAACGCATTTAAAAGTCAGTAGTTAAGAGTTTTATGGTACAACACCGTAACATAAAACTCATAACTAAAGTGATAAAAAGTAAACCAACACCCATAAACTACCTATCAACCCCTAAACCGAGGCGCTCCCGCATCGCAAACACTAAAATAAAAATTTTAACCCCTAATCTGTCGCTCCGGACACCGCCGCCACCTACATTATATTTATGAACCCTTAATCTGCTGCCCCCAACATCGCCGACACCTACATTATATTTATTAACCCCTAATCTGCCGCCCCCAATGTCGCCGCAACCTACCTACACTTATCAACCCCTAATCTGCCGCCCCCAATGTCGCTGCCACTATATTAAAGATATTATCCCCTAAATCTAAGTCTAACCCTAACACCCCCTAACTTAAATAAATCTAAAGAAAATTACTATCATTCCTAAATTATTCCTATTTAAAACTAAATACTTACCTATAAAATAAACCCTAAGCTAGCTACAATATAACTAAGAGTTACATTGTAGCTATCTTAGAGTTTATTTTTATTTTACAGGCAATTTTGTATTTATTTTAACTAGGTAGAATAGTTATTAAATAGTTATTAACTATTTAATAACTACCTAGTTAAAATAAATACAAAAGTACCTGTAAAATAAAACCTAAGGTACACTAACACCTAACACTACACTATAATTAAATAAATTAACTAAATTAACAACAATTAAATGAATTAAATTAAATTAGCTAAGGTACAAAAAAACACACTAAATTACAGAAAATAATAAACAAATTACAAGATATTTAAATGAATTACACCTAATCTAATAGCCCTATCAAAATTAAAAAAACCTAGCCTAAACTAAACTACCAATAGCCCTTAAAATGGCCTTTTGCGGGGCATTGCCCCAAAGTAATCAGCTCTTTTACCTGTAAAAAAAAATACAAACCCCCCCCAACAGTAAAACCCACCACCCACACAATCAACCCCCCAAATAAAATACTATCTAAAAAAAACCTAAGCTCCCTATTGCCCTGAAAATAAACCCACCCAATACACCCTTAAAAAAAAAAAACACTAACCCCCTGAAGATCAGCTTCCAATCAGCCAATAGAATGCAAGCTCAATCCTATTGGCTGATTGGATCAGCCAATAGGATTGAATTCCAATCCTATTGGCTTATTGCATCACAAAATAGGATTTTTTCTACCTTAATTCTGATTTGCTGATAGAATTCTATCAGCCAATCAGAATCTAAGGGACGCCATCTTGGATGACATCACTTAAAGGTACCTTCATTTGTCTTTAGTCGTCGGATGAAGAGGATGCTCCGCGTCGGATGTCTTGAAGATGGACCCGCTACGCTCCGGATGGGTGAAGATAGTAGATGCCATCTGGATGAAGACTTCTGCCCGTCTGGAGGACCACTTCGCCCGGCTTGGATGAAGACTTCTCCCGGCTTCGTTGAGGACTTCGGCCCGGCTTGGATGAAGACTTCTCCCGGTAAGTCGATCTTCAGGGGGTTAGTGTTAGGTTTTTTTAAGGGTATATTGGGTGGGTTTATTTTTTAGATTAGGGGTTTGGGCTTGCAAACGAGCTAACTGCCCTTTTAAGGGCAATGCCCATCCAAATGCCCTTTTCAGGGCAATGGGGAGCTTAGATTTTTTTTAGATAGTATTTTATTTGGGAGGTTGGTTGTGTGGGTGGTGGGTTTTACTGTTGGGGGGTTGTTTGTATTTTTTTTACAGGTAAAAGAGCTGATTACTTTGGGGCAATGCCCGCAAAAGGCCCTTTTAAGGGCTATTGGTAGTTTAGTTTTATTCTAGGGTTTTTTTTTATTTTGGGGGGGCTTTTTATTTTGATAGGGCTATTAGATTAGGTGTAATTAGTTTAAATATCTTGTCATTTGTTTATTATTTTCTGTAATTTAGTGGGGGGGGTTGTACTTTAGCTAATTTAATTTAATTGATTTAATTGTTGTTAATTTAATTTATTTAATTATAGTGTAGTGTTAGGTGTTAGTGTAACCTGGGTTAGGTTTTATTTTACATGTAAGTTTGTATTTATTTTAGCTAGGTAGTTATTAAATAGTTAATAACTATTTAATAACTGTTCTACCTAGTTAAAATAAATACAAACTTGCCTGTAAAATAAAAAAAAATCGTAAGCTAGCTACAATGTAAATATTAGTTATATTGTAGCTAGCTTAGGGTCTATTTTATGGTAAGTACAGGTAGCCCTCAGTTTACGCCGGGGTTAGGTTCCAGAAGGAATGGTTGTAAATTGAAACAGTTGTAAATTGAACCCCAGTTTATAATGTAAGTCAATGGGAAGTGAGGGAGTTAGGTTCCAGGCCCCTCTCAAAATTGTCATAAGTAACACCTAATACATTATTTTTAAAGCTTTGAAATGAAGACTTTAAATGCTAAACAGCATTATAAACCTAATAAAATAATCACACAACACAGAATATATAATTAAACTAAGTTAAATAAACAAAAACATTTGCTAAACAGCATTATAAACCTAATAAAATAATCACACAACACAGACTTCACTTGCATTTTTCTGCAAACAGTTCTTTCTATGCATTCCAATCTGGGCTGATTTATAGACAGGAAGATCTTGTTCCTTTTAAATCTGCTTGAGAGCTCAGGTCTGGTTAAATTGATTAATTTCAGCTTGCTTGGCTTTGATGCAACACAAGCGGACAGATCCACCTACTGGCTATTTTAATAAATGCACTGCTTCTCAATGCTTTTCAATAGCAGTCACATGACTGGGAAAAAAGGTTGTTATTCTGAAACAGTGTAAATTGAATAATGTAGTTAATGATAGCAATTTTCTTTAGATTTATTTAAATTATATTTAAGTTAAGGGGTGTTACGGTTAGACTTAGGTTTAGGGGTTAATACATTTAGTATAGTGGCGGCGACGTTGGGGGCGGCAGATTAGGGGTCAATAAGTGTAGGTAGATGGCTGCGACATTGGGGGCGGTAGATTAGGGGTTAATAAATATAATGTAGGTAGCGGCGATGTTGGGGGCAGCAGATTAGGGTTTCATAAGTATAATGTAAGTGGCGGTGGTGTCTGGAGCGGCAGATTAGGGGTTAATAAGAATAATGTAGGTGTCAGCGATGTCGAGGGCGGCAGATTATGGGGTTAATAAGTGTAAGATTAATAAGTGTAAGATTAGGGGTGTTTATACTCGGGGTTCATGTTAGGGTGTTAGGTGTAAATATATATTTTATTTCCCCATAGGAATCAATGGGGCTGCGTTAAGGAGAATTACGCTGCTTTTTTGCAGGTGTTAGACTTTTTCTCAGCCGGCTCTCCCCGTTGATTCCTATGGGGAAATCGTGCACGAGCACGTACGACCAGCTCACCGCTGACTTTAGCAGCGCTGGTATTGGAGTGCAGTAATGAGCAAAATTTTGTTCAACGCTCACTTCTTGTCTTTTAATGACAGGTTTGTAAAAACCCGTAATACCAGCGCTGTAGGTAAGTGAGCAGTGAGACAAAACTGCTCGTTAGCACCGCACAGCTCAAAACGAAAAACTCGTAATCTAGCCAAGAGTTTCCTGTTCAGATCAATAAAATAATAGAAATAATTATTATTATTACTATTATGATACTAAGATAATGATAACACAACACCAGTGTTTATTATTTGAAATGTTCTTTTAATCTTCTTCTTTATGTACAATTTTTATGGGTATGATCTCTGATCTCATGATTTTGCATTCATCTCAATGGAACGTGTTTAAAGGAAAACCCTTAATGCATGTAATCTATAGAAATGCTTTCAATTCACAAAGGAATATATTTTCACAGCAGTGTCAAAACATTATTGATTCATTGATAAAGAGAAATGCATGTGTATAGCCTTCTTTGTATACTCAAAGCAATAACAGTATTATTTGTTAGCTCTTAGAAATGTCATCTGTGTGTAATTTACAAAGTAACTTGGCAGGAACAACATTCTTTCATGACAATCTGCACTTTGTGGCTCATTGTCAGCTGCTAATCCGATCCTTATATCAAAGTAATGTTTTTCTATGTATTATTACACACATACTCTGTGTAGGCTACTACAGATGTAACATTTTCTGAACCAAGACAGCACCTCAAATTGTTTGAACCCTTCCAACTTATATTTCTTACATTAAATAGTGTGTGTGTGATTATATATGTGATATATGTGTATAACATATATTTTATACACACACTTGCGCATATATTACTTTATTTTCTGGATTCACTATTCTCTGTTTTGTGTATATTTTCTTCTTGGTAAGAACAGCGTACGTTTTTGTTATGTTACATAAAATGTTAGTAAGTTAATGCTGCATCGACGCCCCATCTTTTCTGGTCTGCCAAAAACGGAAGTTAAAGTGATGGTAAACTAAGACCCAGTCAAACATGCGATTGTATAGAAAATAAAAAAATAAAGTGACTTTCATTCATGAAACCGCCGCAATCTGTTAGTATTTGTAAATATTTAATATTTAAATGCCTCATATTCACCTTCGTTCCCCCACCCGTAAAACTGCTGCCATTTATTTTTTGATGTCACGTTTTTTTCAATACCAATAAAAATCCAGGCCAGTCAGCGACACGTATTTAAGCAAACACGCCCTAGATTATGTAAGCGCATGCGCAATTTTAAATTCATTCTATTTGCAATACTATTTGTATACAGTACTATGTATTGCATATGGAATGACTCGCATGCGCAGAGTGAACAGTGAAGTCCAAGATGCCCAAATAATGGCATAGAGAGCGGGTGGTTCCGCTCTCTACGCTGGTAATGGAACAGGTCAGGAAGTAATGCCGGGGGTGGAGAAAGGAGCGATAACGCTCAGTAAGTCCCATCTAAATTTAATATCAAACCTTTGAGATTTTTTTAAAATAAAGATAGCGATTTAGGTTGTACCGACTGGAGGAGTAATACTTTACATTATAAAAATGCACAAAATTTACCATCACTTTAAGAAGCAGCAGACTGAAATCATTTGATCCGATCGGGATGATTGATAACCCCTTCTAGCTGCCGATTGGCCGCGAGTGAGCAGGGGGTGGTTATGCACAAGCATTTCACCAGAAATGCTTGTGCAATGTTAAATGCCAACAGCGTATGCTGTCGGCATTTAGCGAGGTCGAGCGGACATGATTAACTACAGCGAATCATGTCAGCTCAACCTTTGGTAAATCCACCCCTTTGACTTTTATGTGTACATAATATACATATAGCAGTCATAGTAGAAGGTAGACAAAAAGCTGTATAAAAGACCTATGCATTTATATCTGATATTGTCAGATCATTTTTCTTAGAAAATCCAGATAAACAGTCTTTGTGTTACGGTATCAAAACCTGTAATAATAAGGCTCCAAACTCCTCCCCCACCTCCAATGCAGGGAATAAGATACCTGATAACCAGTATCGCGTTTTCACATACCCCAGGACAACTTTCTCCGGCGCTGTTCAGGGACCTGTAATACACTGCGTGAGTCCCACAGCTTCCATCCGGCGTTCCTGTAGTGCACGCTTCCTCACTGCAACCAAATCGAGGCTCCACTTGACATCTCCAATGACGTACTTGCGGCGGGGGGGAGTGGCTCCAAATGGAAATCCTGGATTGACAGCCAAACACCCGACCAGGGGGGCACAGCGGTTCCAGGACTGGTGTAAATCAACACAAAAACTGGAAAGGAACCGCGGTGTTAAAAGCAAATAAATTTTATTTTGAACATTAGTTAAAAGCGGATAGCATCCCAAACAAAAAGGCGGACAGGATTGCTAACATGTTTCGGCCATGTTGGCCGTAATCATAGCATGAAGGTCTGGTCACAAACATCTGCTTTAAAACAAGAGTGAAGACACCTGATTGGATAAAATTGATTAAATGAAAAACACGCCCATAAAGTTTGTACAAGTACATTTAACCCTACGCCCTTAAACCAACACCTAAAAGGCTATCTGTGCAAAGGAGGGCTGCAAAAATGGTACATGGTCTATAAAATAAAACTTACCAGGAGAGGCTCGATGACCTAAATATGTATAGTTTAGAGGAGAGAAGGGAAATAGGTGATATGATAGCAACTTTCAAGTACGTTAAAGGGCTTAGTAAAACTGAGGCATAATAGTTTATGTCAATATACCCCCTGAGGAAGTCTGCCTGTGAGCAGAGGAAACGCGTAGGGTGACTAGTACCTACCAAAAAGCAAAAGGACTGCTGATCTAAGTGTAAAGGTTGTTACCTGCCTGACGTGACAAGAAGTGAGACTCCTGGTGCTGCTGGTCGTCCGAGGTGATCTCGCTAGGATTTGCTACAGGCTGAGTTCAACAAGCCAGACTTAAACGTTCATATATTTCTGACATCTTGTAAGTGTGCAATTTGTATGTTTTGTTGATCCGATTAATAAACGCTGCTGTGATTCGCGGATGCATTGTTTTCTTCTCTTCATTCTTTGTACAGCTCACCGCCACGGGATATTCACAGCTGGAGTCCCGTGAATAATTAGCTGCTCCGGAAAGGATCTTTCAGCGTACTCTACCATATCAAGCAAACATTGAAGCTGGTATTGGACTCACCGGGAGTGTACAGCCACTAACAAGACTTTGTTTCAATTTGGTTAAGCTAAGTGCATATAACATACCGCATAATAAGACTGTCTATCAATGTACCCTTCCCACAAGTCCGGGACACTTTAACATATATTTTTTGATTTAGAAGGACCATATATGAGTGTGGGTTGGATCTAACGAACAAATTATTGATGCAGTGATATACTTTTATGATATTTCTTATGATATTTTTATGAAATTTTTATTATAGACTATGTTTATTTTACTAGTACACTATTTTTAAACAGTGGATATTTGTTTTTATTATAAGAGTTACTTCAGCGTGGGTCTATCTGACTAACTGTAGCGCTGTACATTATTGTTCCCTTTTTTACATTTATCATTGCACAAGCATTTCTCATGAAATACTTGTGCAATACCGCCCCCTGCACATTCGGAGCCGCTAGCAGGGGGTGTCAATCAATCTGATCTTATGCAATCGGGCAGATTGTTGTCCGCCTCCTCAGAAGTGGCGGACGAGTTAAGGAGCAGCGGTCTTAAGGCTCGCGCAGAAACAGATGCATTATATTAGGGACCATACGGGGCTTGATAAACCGGCCCCTTTGTCTCACTTTGTTTTCCTCTACCTCCATCTTTTCACTTTATCTCCTCCAATTTTGTATGCTCTCATCTGCATGCTTTTAACCAAATTGCTCTAAATGGGGATTACAACAAATTAATGGTTTAGTGGTTTTCTGCATTCCATGAATGACAGGAAATGAAGATTTGTTGTTTAAAAGGGTTTCACAAAACGTTTTTGTTGCACATAAAATACAGATGACTGAAATAGCAATTGTGACACCTCCCAAAGACAAGGCATTTCTGTGTTCCGTTAAGATATCCCCCAGCTTCACTTTGTACAATTGGGAATTTAATAGGGAACAAACTGTCAGTGTGACAAAGCTTCCAATCAGGGATCACCACGCAAAATATGGGATATTTGGGAGCACTGCTGTGTGAAGAAAGATATTTTAGATGTAGAAGGAGAAATACATGTATAACCGTATCCAGTGGGGTTATTATTGATTCTGATGCAGGTGGAAAAGGCTCCATCAATTATTTGAAGCACAGGTGGTCAAATGGAAGTCACAGGCTCTCATACGACTCCCTGAAGGTCCACACTTGTTGGATTGGTTAAAAAACATTTTTTACAATATGAAACATCATGTCAGGTTCCTCTAGCCGCCGTTGCGGTGAATACATGGCCCCCAGCTTACCTTCTCTCCTAGCCGCCATTGTGGCGAATGCAGAGCCCCCAGCAATCTGTCTCAGCGTCCCACATGGAGAGATGCCAAGATCAGTCTTCCAGCAGCTGCAACTCTCTAGGTTTGTGCGGCCACATGCTGCCTAGATTTACAGAGCTAGGCACTAATTTCAGGAACTCCCACCTGGGGTCACAGGTGTGGGAGTTCCTATAAAAGGCTACTCAGTACCTCTCTGTACTCTGTACTGAGTTATTGCAAAAAGGAGTGTTAAAGGAGCACGAGAGTGTCAGGGTTTTTTCACTGTTTTGTTTGCCATGTGCTGCTGGCAGCCATTTTGCTTACCTCTCTTCCTGACTATGGTGCATTGTGGGGGATGCTGCTCATTTCCTGCACTTCCTTTTATGGCCAGACTGGTGTGCATCATCCATGTGAGACAGGATGCAGTCTCAGAATTGTGATGTCATCACTTATTATTTAAAGGGCCTCTGTTCAGTATGCTTTGCCTTTGTGTTGTCTCGGACCTGTTTGTGAGAGTTCCTGTGTATTACCTGGCTGCCTGACGTCCTTCCTGGTTCCTGATCCCTGGCTTGTTCCTGACTCTGCTGTTTTCCTTGTTCCTGATTCCGGCTCGTCTGACTTTTCGCTTTGGCTCCTGACTCGGCTCGTCTGACTACCAGCTCTGGTTTTGACTCCTGGCTTGTTATTTGACTTGTGGACTTTTTATTATTTTTTGCTATTAATAAAGGTGTGATTATTTTTGCACTTCTCGTCTCAGTCTGATTCCTGGCACCCTGACATTACACAAAGGCCATGAATCCTGATGGTGCTAATAATCCACCTTTACCTGCCATCATTTCCAGGATGGATGTACAGGATCACCGCTTGGATCAATTTGCACTAGCCCTGCAAACCCTGCTGACTCGCACTGCACATTTGGACCAAAGTGTTCCACAAGTTATGGATGCTCCTGTTTCTGCTGCTGCACCTATGCCTACCAGGAGCATGTCCGGTTTTGCACCTCTACCTCAGCGATATGGAGGCGATCCTATTCAGTGCAGAGGGTTTTTGAACCAGGTGGGCATTTACTTTGAGATGTTACCTCAGGCGTTTCCCTCTGACAGAGCTAAGGTGGGATTTCTCATCTTGTTACTCTCTGACACAGCTCTTGCCTGGGCTAATCCCTTGTGGGAGACAAATAAACCTGTGATTTCAAATTACCCTGAATTTGTGGCCTCCTTTCGAAGGGTATTTGATGTTCCAGCTCGCTCCTCCTCTGCTGCTAAACGACTCATGTCCATTCAGCAAGGTACAAGATCTGTTGCTCAGTATGCTATTGAGTTCCGTACGCTTGCCGCAGAGGTAGGTTGGAACAATGAAGCCCTTGTTGCTGCCTTCTTTCATGGGCTCTCTGATGCAATTAAAGACGAAGTTGCTGCCAGAGATTTACCAGAGGATCTCGAGGCATTGGTGTCTTTTTTTATCCTAATCAGACTCAGAGAGAGGCCCTCTTTCAAGGAGCGCTTGCAGAAGCCTCCTGTTCCGTTGTCTCCTACGTGTTCGTTCCCACCCATGCCTCCCTTTCCTCCCATGCCTCCTGGTCCTGAGTCACGAGGTACTGCTGAGCCAATGCAGTTGGGATTCACGCATCTCTCCGCGGCGGAGAGGGCCTTTAGGAGGAGGGAGGGGCTCTGCCTCTATTGTGGGTTACAGGGTCAGCTTTTGAAATCTTGTCCTACACGGCCGGGAAACGCTCACACCTAAGGTCCTGTCGGGGGCAGACCTTGGGTGGTTTATTCTCGTCCCCGGAACCACTTAAGGAGAAACCTTTGGTCACGGTTGTCCTTTCCTGGGTGGACTCCTCCATAGTCACTCAGGCTCTTGTTGACTCCAGTGCTGCGGGCTATTTCATTGACAGTGCTTTTGTATCAAAGCACTCCATTCCTGTTTTGCCTCAGTCCGTTCTGCTTGCTATTGAGGCCATTGATGGCAGGCCCCTTCAGCCCGCACTTGTTACTCACAAAACTGCTCCGTTGTCCATGGCTGTTGGGGCTATCGATTTTTAAACCCTCCAGTTCCAGGTTATAAACTCTCCGCATTTTCCGGTTGTTCTGGGTTATCCCTGGCTCCAAAAGCACAATCCCAGTCTCGAAAGGCTCAGGTCTGAAATTTTGTCGTGGTTGTCGCAATGTATTTCCACTTGTCTTCGGAAACCAGTTAAAGTCTTGTGCACTTCTTCGGTATCTCAATTGCCAGAGGAGTACCGAGAGTTCCTAGACTAAAAGATAAAAGATTATTATTAATGGAAAGTAAATGGAAATTCAATCTAGACTGCATTTATCCCATAGGGCTAAATGTAGATTTTGAAGTAGTTCACCTTCTTTGAATATCCATATCCACCCTATCACCTATCCTATATGAGGAATATGCCTTTACTCTATCACAGTTTGTTCTCTAACACCACAAGAGAAATGACTATTTAGAACTACTTCATCGACCACTAGTAATTAGACCCATAGTACACATTTGAAATAGGCACCTGGTATGTATTTCCATACTAACTGAGATTTCTGTTCATGTGTCACATAATACCATATAACAAAAGGTTAGAGTAATTACTCTGGTATTAATAACTAATATGGGCTCATATCTAATCAGTATACTCGTCTTTATATTCATTATAGATTATGTATGCACTTTTATGATATACACTTTTGTGTTTTTCTTCATGATACATCGTTGTGCTTTGTATCCCTTATACTCTATTCAATTTACCGTCCTGTGTATATATTGTCTACATCAGCCAATACATGTTTTAATGCTAAATATCTCTAAATGTAATTTCTTTATACACCCATTTACTAATATCCTGTTGTCCATAGAAGTATATTCAGGAAACTCAGGCCTCCGTATATATATTTTTCATATCATTTTTATATGATTATTTATATGATATTTTTAACATGATTTTTTAAATGATATTTTTTATACAAATTCCTATATGAATTTTCTAATTTTTTATATGACCTGTTCACAATAAATGCATTTTATCATGCTTATAATTCCATGACTATATAATCACTCATTTTTTTTAATAACAATTTTTTATCTTATATATTTTACAAATCCACCTTATTAACAAGCTTTCTACCCACATATAATTTTTAAGTAGTCTTCAGTACATATGACTTGTCCCACCCCCACATTTTCCGTGTCTCATGATTCTATTTGTCTACTTGCCCTTAAGAGAAATGGCAATTTACTGGCACACGGAACCCCACTCCCGGTCACCGGAAATTAAATATTAATTTAAACACGGTGACCAGAAGTGACCCAGTGACACGCAAACCGGAAGTGGTTAATAAACGGGAAGTCACTAAACAAGCAATACAAGAGGGATCGTTTTGACGGCTATTAGCCCTTTGGCAGTAAAATCATTTTGGCGGTTCTCTCCAGCCACACCCCCTCTTATTTCAATAGGCTCATATCCCTATAAATAGTATATTTTTCTCTGGAGCTGGCAGTCTTGGAAAAGGCCTTATTAAAGGCTGAAACGCGTCGATGATTCACCCTGACATAACAGCCCGAGTTTCCTGTACCATATAGGCTCTATCTATCTTTCAGATTGTTTGAATCTTTTTTTATTCTTTTTCCTCACAGGTTTCCAAAGGACACTACACCTATCCCCTTTGGACATCCTCAACAATGTCTTTATACTTTGAAACTTTTTCCAACACATTATTCATCACCACATTCCTCCAACTCTGGGACACAGATATATATATATATATATATATATATATATATATATATATATATATATGTGTGTGTGTGTGTCGATTGGAGTAGCCGTGTTAGTACAGAGATTTAGATATCAAAATAACAAGAGTATTGTATTGAGAAATGATACTTTCTTGGTTTGCAGGACCTCCCTAAACCAATACGATCACTTTTTATAATCATTCTCCTGGCGGCTAAACTTGTTATAGCGAGACAATGGACAAGAAATACAGCTCTGACTCTGGCCCCAGTGTTGGAGACCCTTGGCTATATTCAGAAAATGGAGGAGTACTTGCTGAGAGTCGAAGGACGATATGATCTATACTGCTCGATCTGGTATTTATGGGATGATTATAAAAAAGAAAAAAGGGGGGGAATTAATCTGGAACAAACTCCTCGACTACCGGACGGCTAGATGACTCATAACATTTTCTGTTAGGCTGGAAGGTTGAGATCAGACCTTTCCTTCCCATACCCCCTGGCCCCCCTGGTTCCTCCTCCATGCTCCACACTTAGCCCCCCCTAGGCTTCTCCCCCTCTTTTCCTCTTTTGCTTTTTTTTTCTCTCTTCCTTCTCTCTCTCTCTCTCTCTCTCTCTCTCTTTCCCCCTTCTTCCCTGAGAAAGGTTCTTCGGGTACTTCTCCTTACACATGATTCACCTTGAGTAGTATGTTTTGTTTAAAAGTTTACAACGTTCTCATGTTGTTCATCTAAGATAGGACTAAATTTGTAATTCATCTGTTCTTCTAAGCATTGAAACAGACTCTTTGAAGTTGGGAAACAAGTCTTCAGATTAGGACCAGCCACCAGATCCCATGAGTGGATCTATCACTTTGAAGATGCCAGAAAGCTTAATCTCCTTAAAATAGAGGCATTGATGAATGACAATACCATGACTTGTTTAAACCTCTTATTTAGAATATACTAATTTGCAAGGTTGTTGATTTGTATAAGTGTTTCTGAGATGTTGCCCTTCATTTCTTGTTTGTAATTCTGATTGTTTGCCTCAATAAAAAAATATTAAAAGAAATGATACTTTGTGAACCCAGATATTTTGTCCCACATTTTACACAGCACTTTCATAGCTCGTTCTCACAAAAGAAGAGAGGTGTAAGTATTTTACTAAATAAATGATTAGCCTTTAAGCACATCCAAACCACTAATGACAAGGAGGTCAGATTTCTTGGAATATTTGGGCTGCTACATGGTACACCTGTTACATTAATAAATGTATACGCCCCAAATGTAACACACACCCTTTTTCCGCACAATGTTCCAAAAATTGCTGGAATTTTCTAAAGGAATCATAATACTAGGGGGCGACTTTAATTTCCCACTACAACCACTCCTAGATAACTCCAATCCTAACTCCCGAGTCTCTCAGAAAATGGCCTATTTTTTATGGAAAAAGCTAAAAGAAAACAACTTATATGGCTCCTGGAGGATAAGCGAGGCTACACATTTTTCTACTCCCCCCCCCCCCCCCCCACAAAAATGTATAGCCGTATAAACTACCTTTTTATAAATCAAAAAGGACTAACACATACATTACACTCACTAATCAGACCAACTTCTTGGTCCGACCACTCAGCAGTGGTGCTACAACTAAAATGGCCAAACACGAGACACACTGATTTTCCCTGGAAACTAGATGACACACTTATGAACACTGAGGAATCTAGAGAAAAACTAACTAAATCACTTAAAGAATTCTTCGATATCAATGATACCCCAAACATGAACGAATTCACCATATGGGTGTAAAGATCAGCAGTAAAAGCTGCTGTTTATATTTTCTAATATGCAAATTCTATACAATATAGATGTGGTGTGCCAAATAAAGAAGTTTGTTTGCTAGTAAGGAAACACAAACTTAGTTACTTGTTATTATCTTGCCTTGGTATATTTAAACAAATAATATGAGCAGTATTAATGGTTAGGTAAATTAGGCACAAGAGTATAATAACAGTTTAGTAAACTTCAGTACAGAAAGGTGAATATTCATGTAACTCAGGTGATGATAAAGATATGGTAATTAACTGGTTATTACAGCAATATACTTAAGGAGGTATGTCTTCAATACTATAGATCCTGTGGAGGAGGTTATCAGTACGTCTGATATTATCAAGCAATTAACTAGATTTCCCAGCTGGGTTCTAATATGTACTAGTGCTGTGGCATAAGTAAACAGAGCTAAGGCAATCAGACTTTAAGTATACGGAACCTGTCCCTGTAGCCGTGATGACAATGGAGGCTGATGATCTGCAGGGTGATCTGTGTATCCGTGAGACCGGGAAGCTGGAAATCTGAGCTGTTCCTCGGTGTGGAGCTTCGCTGCTGTCTGTGAGGTAGGAGGAGACAGAGTTACACTGCCGGAGCTGACGTCACAGCTTGCGGCAGCGTGTACTAGTTGCGGTCCGGATTAGAGAGCAAAGGAAACACAGTGCAAGTGAAATCCTCTAACAAGGTGCAGCGTTGAGCTGGAGTCCTTAGGAAAATAGCTTCAATAAACCAGCAAAGGACCATGGGAAAAAGTAGGTAATATAGGGAAAGAGAGGCTGGTAATTGGAATAAAAGGTGGTATGGTGAGGTCACAGTGGTTTACTAAAGGTGGAATGGAGGAGGTCATGACATATCCTCCACTCAAAAGAACCTCAAGGAGGTTTCAAGGTGCTAGCCGGTCCAGATGGCGTCGATGGAACACAGAGACCAGATGGGGTGCTGAAAGATTGGCAGCAGGCTCCCAAGAATCCTCAGAGGAATTGTACCCTGACCAATGGACGAGGTACTGCAGCTCACCATGACAACGTCTGGAGTCCACTATAGAATGGACCTCATATTCAGGATCAGGCATGGGGGAAGCCGAGGCAGAAGAAGGCAGGGGACGTGTAGCATCACAAGGTTTGATGAGAGAGACATGAAACGTTGGGTGGATGCGATAGGTTGCGGGGAGTTGCAAAGTAACTGTGACAGGGTTCTGTATGTCGACAACCGGAAAAGGTCCTACAAAAAGTTTATTAAACTTCCTACAAGGTGTAGGTATTCTCAGGTTTTTTTGTGGCTAACCAAACCAAGTCTCCTACCTTATAAAGCAGATGTGGACGATGGCAAAGATCATAAGACCTTTTTTGGGTAGCCTGTGCATGGTTGATGTTGTCTCGGATCAGAGTATAGGTTTGTTTTATGGAGTTGATCAAATCATTAACTTGAGGACACGGAGTGTCAGTAGGAGGTAGAGGATGGAAGCGTGGATGAAGTCCAGAATTGACGTAGAAGGGTGAATAACCAGTGGATGAGTTGTTTGTGTTATTGTAAGTGAATTCTGCATGAGGGAGGAAAGATGCCCAGGAGTCCTGTTCGTTGGAACAGTAGCATCTTAAATACTGCTCCAACCATTGGTTGGTTCTCTCACACTGACCATTTGTTTTTGGATGATACGAGGTGGACAGGTGTTGCTCCATACCAAGAGATTGACAGAGATATCTCCAGAATTTGGAGGTGAATTGTGACCCTCTGTCACTGAGAACAGAAGTAGGGAGGCCGTGCAAGCAAACGACCTCTTTTATGAACAACTCAGCAGTTTTCTGTGCTGTTGGGAGTGAGACTGTGGGAATGAAATGGGCCATTCTTGAAAATAGATTGACAACTACGAAGATGACTGTGTTCCCATTAGATCTTGGAAGATCGACTATAAAATCCATAGACACGGATGCCCATGGGTATTTGGGTATGGGTAAGTTTTGCAATAAAACCAAGGGCAGTTGGTGTGAGGGTTTACAAGTCTGGCAAGTGGAGCATGACTTGACGTAGTTCCTAACTGAAAGTCTCATAGAAGGCCACCAGAAATATCTTTGTAGGAGGTCATGAGTCTTGCAGACTCCCAAATGACCAGCTAAAGATGAGTCATGAGACAAGGATAACGCTTTGTTGCGAAGGGATGGGGGAATGTAGAACCTAGAGCGGTTACAAAGGATACCCTTATCATCAGGTGTGAGAGGATAGGAGGTTTTTGTTGCATCAAGTTGTTGTTGAGCTTTTAAATCTGCAAAGTCCTTTGAGAGGAAACCAACTATTGATGATTTAGGAACAATAGTTGATATAGATGAGGTTGTGAGAGGTTTAACATCCTTACGTGAGAGAGCATCTGCCTTTCTGTTTTTTGTACCAGGACGGTACGTGATGGTAAAAGAGAAACGAGAAAAGTACAGGCTCCAACGAAGCTGACGGGCTGAAAGAGTTCAATTGGTCTGGAGGTATTGCAGGTTTTTGTGGTCAGTATATATCACAATGGGTTGTTCTGCCCCCCCCCCAGTAGGGAGTCTCCACTGGTCAAAGGATGACTTAATAGCCAATAACTCCTTTTCCCCGATGGGATAGTTTAATTCTGCTGGTGTTAGGAGTCTGGAGAAGTAACATACTGGGTGTAGTGAGTCTTTTGGTGATGATCTTTGAGAGAGCACTGAGCCAATAGCATATTCTGATGCGTCTACTTCTAGGACAAACTGGGACTTGCTATTGGGTATATGCAGGACAGGAGAAGTGACGAATAATGACTTGAGATGATCAAAGGCTTCCACATGAAAGGAGTTTTGGTCTTGGTCAAATTAGTAAGTGGTTTGGTAATGGCTGCGAAGTTCTGGATAAAGCATCTGTAGAAATTTGCAAAGCCTAAAAACCATTGCACTTCTTTCAGATTGGTGGGTCTAGGCCATGAGGTGATGGCTGATATTTTGTTATCTTCCATCATAATTTTACTCTTGCTGATGCGGTATCCCAGGAATGATACTTCACTAACATGCAACAGACACTTCTCTATTTTAACATAGAGTCTGTGACTCTGTAGCCTGGATAGAACTAGCCTGACGTGTGCAACATGTTCTGAGAAAGTAGGAGAGTAGATCAAGAATTCAAGATGTCGTCTAGACATACTACTAAAAAAGTGTC
The DNA here is from genome assembly GCF_027579735.1 of Bombina bombina. Lineage (NCBI taxonomy): Eukaryota > Metazoa > Chordata > Amphibia > Anura > Bombinatoridae > Bombina > Bombina bombina. Next base: position 364,561,999 of record NC_069499.1, on the reverse strand, counting down.
AAGGATGTCTCTAAAAATGTCATTGATGAAATTCTGGAATGTCGCCGGGGCATTACACAGTCCGAATGGCATGACAGTATATTCAAAAAGACCATACCTGGTCCTAAATGCAGTCAGCCACTCGTCTCCAGCCCTTATTCTAACAAGGTTATAGGCACCCCTAAGATCCAATTTCGTGAATATTGTAGCGCCTCTTAACCTCTCAATCAATTCTGGGATGAGTGGTAATGGGTACCTGTTATTTTTTTTTTTGTACGCTTATTCAATTCCCGGTAATCTATTATCGGGCGTAAGGACCCATCCTTGTTTTTGACAAAAAATATGCCGGCACCGGCAGGAGAAGTGGAAGGCCGGATGAAGCCTTTTTTCAAGTTGTCGCTAATATAGGTTTTTAGATGTAGTAGTTCGGGTCTGGAGAGAGGGTATATATGGCCATAGGGTATTGTTGCTCCGGGGAGCAGGTCTATGGGGCAATTGTAGGGCCTATGAGGAGGTAACGACTCGGCCTCTGTTTTGTTGAACACATCAGAGAAGTCTGAATATTGTGCAGGTATTATGTAAAGATCAGCAGTAAAAGCTGCTGTTTATATTTTCTAATATGCAAATTCTATACAATATAGATGTGTTGTGCCAAATAAATCTTGCCTTGGTATATTTAAACCAATAATATGAGCAGTATTAATGGTTAGGTAAATTAGGCACAATAGTATAATAACAGTTTAGTAAACTTCAGTACAGAAAGGTGAATATTCATGTAACTCAGGTGATGATAAAGATATGGTAATTAACTGGTTATTACAGCAATATACTTAAGGAGGTATGTCTTCAATACTATAGATCCTGTGGAGGAGGTTATCAGTACGTCTGATATTATCAAGCAATTAACTAGATTTCCCAGCTGGGTTCTAATATGTACTAGTGCTGTGGCATAAGTAAAAAGAGCTAAGGCAATCAGACTTTAAGTATACGGAACCTGTCCCTGTAGCCGTGATGACAATGGGGGCTGATGATCTGCAGGGTGATCTGTGTATCCGTGAGACCGGGAAGCTGGAAATCCGTGCAGCGTGACACACTGAGCTGTTCCTCGGTGTGGAGCTTCCCTGCTGTCTGTGAGGTAGGAGGAGACAGAGTTACACTGCCGGAGCTGAAGTCACAGCTTGCGGCAGCGTGTACTAGTTGCGGTCCAGATTAGAGAGCAAAGGAAACACAGTGCAAGTGAAATCCTCTCTGTAACAAGGTGCAGCGTTGAGCTGGAGTCCTTAGGGAAAGAGCTTCAATAAACCAGCAAAGGACCATGGGAAAAAGTAGGTAATATAGGGAAAGAGAGGCTGGTAATTGGAATAAAAGGTGGTATGGTGAGGTCACAGTGGTTTACTAAAGGTGGAATGGAGGAGGTCATGAAAATGGGAGACACATAAGTATTTCATGAGGGGAGAATTTATAAAATATATGGCCCTCAGGAAAAAACTATCCAGACAACACTATGCAGACCTAACCACAAAACTGTCCAACTTAGAATTCCTACACAAAAAACACCCTGTAGATGCAGACATCCTTCAACAATTGCAAGCAAGTAGACAAGAACTTAAACTAATGCTAGCACAAGAACAACAAACAATGACCCAAAATGATCAACAGCGATTCTTTTATGAAGGTAACAATGCAGGCAAAATGATGGCCAGATATTTAAAAGCAAAAAAAGTTAAATCCTTTATACACGAACTGGGCACCTCAAACAAACAAAAGCTATGCTCCACTCCCGAGATTATTGCCCAATTTAAAGAATATTACTCGAATTTATACAACCTTAATAACTCAGGGAACCGACCTGATAATGAAATGAATATTGGTGAATATTTATTTAACTCTCTTACCCACCCTCAATGCAGAGCAAACAAAAGACATGGACACTCCCATAACCTTAACAGAGTTGGCCCAAGCTATTAAACACCTTTATGTAGGTAAGAGTCCAGGCCCAGATGGCTTCACAGTAAGATATTACCAAAATTTTAAGGAAGTTCTTGCCCCCTTTATGCTAAAAATCTTTAACACAGTAGGGAAAAACAACCCCTTTCCACAATCAATGACAGAGGCACACATCACTGTCATCCCAAAACCAGGGAAACCCCAAATGAACCGTCTAATTTCAGGCCTATTTCCCTACTCAACGTAGACATCAAGCTATACACGAAGATATTTGCGGCCCGAATTAATAAAATACTCCTCCTACTAATACACATCAACCAAGCTGGCTTCACGCCATATCGAGAAGCCAGAGATAACACTATAAAAATTGTTAATCTGCTAGATTATGTAACCCACCAGAAAATACAGGCTATATTTCTGTCAATAGATGCAGAAAAAGCCTTTGACAGGCTCAACTGGAGATTCCTAGAGGCAGTATTATACAAATTCGGCTTCGGGACCCACTTGATTGAAAAAATATTTGCCCTTTATCACTCCCCTACTGATAAAATAGTATTGAATGATTAATTATCGTCCTCTTTCGACATTACGAATGAAACGCGGCATGGTTGCCCCCTCTCACCAATACTGTTTGTACTAGCTATGGAGTTGCTAGCCACAAAAATCCGACAAAATTACAATATACAAGGAATAGAGATCAATGACGTACAGTACAAAATGGCATTATACTCCGACGATATTATGCTCACTCTTACATCCCCCATAACCTCATTAAGCGCGCTGGTGGCGGAGTTCACGGAATATAATAAGGTCTCATTCTTTAAAGTCAACTAATCTAAGTCATAATTCTTGAGTGTTAATGCTCCACACAACCATATACAATGAATACAACATGACTTTAATTATCAATATAAGCCCAAGTCAATAAAGTATCTAGGGATCCAAATCACGGACAGTAAAGATAGGCTACACTCCTTGAATTATGGCCACTTATTACAATCAATAGAACAAGAAATTAAAAACTGGGAGCATAAATCTATTTCATGGTTGGGATGTATAAATGCAATTAAAATTATGGTCCTGCCGAAAATACTCTATATTCTACAAGCACTACAGGTGCAAATACTGGACCAAACTATATATGCCTTGCAAAGGACCATTAACTCGTACATATGGTCCAAACAAATTACCAGAATCCCCATGAAAACCATGTTCATGCCCAGAGACAGAGGAGGAATTGGAGTACCCAATACAGCACACTATAAATTTGCATCAAATCTAGTCCGAATAATAAACTGATGTAAAGATGAAAAAGATAAAGAATGGGTAACCTTAGAGAGAGCATTAGCTAACGCTACTAATTTAGGGAGTACATGCTGGACTTCAAAATCACAACACAAGATGGCTAATACCCTGTCAATATCCACAGCAGAAACACTTAAAATATGGGACAGAATACTCAAGAAACATCCTGCCATATCTACAATCCCTTCTCCCTTAACCCCTGTACTAACAAATCTGATATTTAATCTACAACACAAAGACGACCCAGACCAAATACACTCTATCCATACCTTAACACCGTACTATACTTTTTTAGATAATGGAAAACTCTGAACCAAAACTGACATAGCCAATATGGAGATACAGTGGTTTGACCACTGGTATGCATACCAACAATTAAACCACCTTGTATCTACACATTCAGAAAAAAACTAACTCAAAAGAAACCATACAAAATTTGAGGCATTGTGCTATAGACCCACTATTTCTAGGGGATTTCTCTCCGCAACCTATAAGTTAATTTTACAAGTGCACTCGTGTGCATTGCCCACATATACACGAAAATGGGAGAGAGAATTAAACACCAAACTTCCTGATAAAGACTGGTTATATATATCATTTTACAAATGAATTACTCATCTTCATCAATGTGGTTCAGGGAAATCAATATGAAACTGACCAGTAGATGGTATTTCACAACACATAGACTGAAACAAATATATCCCAAGACCTCCGACATATGTTGGAGAAATTCTGAGCAAGTAGGTACAGCACTTCATATTTGGTGGTCATGCCCTAAGATTAAAGTATACTGGACCCTCATTACTAGTGAGATGACCAATGTTTTGCAACTAGATATTCAAGCTGACCCTTTAATATGCCTCTTTCATAAACCCACTAAAATACAATGTAAGTTAAGAGTCAAATTATTATGTCTTATGTTAAATTGTGCAAAGCAACTAATACCTAGACATTGGAAGAAGGAGGGAGTCCCCTCCAGGGAAGAGTGGATAGCGCATGTCTCCATGGCACTAGCATTAGAGAAATATCGCTACTCCCAAGTTCGCCAATTAGAGGATTATTACTCTATAGTATTTAGTATAGGAATATCTAAATGCTAATAAGTGTTGACTTAAAGGGACATTAAATCCAAAAAGTTTCTTTCATGATTCAGATAGAAAATATAATTTTAAACAACATTCCAGTTTACTTCTATGATCTAATTTGCTTCATTCTTTTGATATACTTTCCTGAAAAGTCTAGATATGCTCAGTGGCTGCTGATTGGTGGCTGCACAAAGATGCCTTGTGTGATTGGCTCACCCATGTGCATTGCTATTTCTTTAGTAAAGGATATCTAAAGAATGAAGCAAATTAGATGATAGAAGTAAATTGGAATGTTGTTTTAAACTGTGTTCTCTATCTGGATTATGAAAGAACAAATTTGGGTTTAATGTCCCTTTAACTGAACCATTTTTTCTGTGACTTTAGGAATCTTGTGAGCTACGGACTTGTACACTAATTTTTTGTTACCCTTATACCTATTTTATGACCATTTTGATTGTTATTGTGACCCCGTCAATACTTGATTATTATTGCTTTGTATTTTAAGCAATAACTCAATAAAAAAAGTTTTCAAAAAAAATTATAAAAATAATAAACTTGAAAATTAATATTAAGATTTCTTGCAGTAGTGTTCACATTGGAAGGAAGTAAATATGAAATCACGTGATTGTCAATGCAATCACATGATTTAAAGGCCAGGATCAGATCCCGGGGGCCTGCCTATGCTGGCTAGGCACACCCCCAGGACGATCCTTGCCTAAGTCAAAGGGGGAAGCTAGAGGATGCTGTATATCGTAGAACGTTCCATGCCATCCTAACAGTGTTAAATCCCAGTGCTGGATGGCATGGAACATCTTAACGGCGCAAAGGGGTGCCGAAACAGGAGAATTATATTAAATCTTTGTATAAAAAAACAAAAAAAACAAGTGGTTTCACTTTTTTTGAAAATAAGACTATTTTGAAAGCTAATATGAATTTTGAATCCCTATGAAAATAAAAAAGCCACCCCAAAATTAAAAACACCCCCTAATCTAAGAATAAACTACCAATAGCGCTTAAAAGGGCCTTTTGCATTGCCCAAAGTTTAACAGCTCTTTTAAGAATTAAACATACTAAGACCCCCAACAGTAAAAACCCCCACCCACCAAAGCCCCCAAAATAAAAAACTAACACTAAAAAACCTAAACTATCCATTGCCCTGAAAAGGAATTCAGCTCTTTTGCTGCCCATCCCTAATCTAAAAAAAAAAAAAATAGATAGTCAGGGGTCCTGAAGTCCGGCGGAGAAGATCCTCTTCCATGCGGTGCAGTCTTCTTCCAAGCGGCCGACATCTTCCTCCAAGCGGGGACCTCTTCTTTCTTCATCCAGAACAGCAAAACTGAAGACCGGCGACAGCAAACTAAAGACCGGCGACCGCGGAGCCATGGAGCGTGGAGGATCCTCTTCCCATTGCCGCCGTACACTGAATAGTGAATTCAAGGTACACAATTAAAGATGGCATCCCTTGAATTCCTATTGGCTGATTTGATTCTTCAAAATAAAATCAGCCAATAGGAGGAGAGCTACTGAAATCATATTGGCTGATTTGAACAGCCAATAGGATTTTAGTAGCTCTTATCATATTGGCTAATTTGAATTTGAAGAATCAAATCAGCCAATAGGAATGCAAGGGAGGCCATATTTAATCGCGTATCTTGAATTCACAATACAGTGTATGGCAGCAATTGTACGAAGAGGATCCTCCACGCTCCATGGCTCCGCGGTCACTAGTCTTCAGTTCCGCGGTCGCCGGTCTTCAGTTCCACAGTCGCCGGTCTTCAGTTCCACAGTCGCCGGTCTTCAGTTCCACGATCTTGGATGAAGATAGCAGAGGTCGCCGATTGGAAGAAGACTACACCGCCGGACTTCAGGAACCATATGTACCTATCTGGGGGTTAGAGTAAGGCTTTTTTATTCATTTTTTTTTTATTTATTTTTTTAGATTAGGGATTTGGGCGCTGTAAAAGAGCTGAATGCCCTTTTAAGGGCAGTAAAAGTGCTGAATGCATGTAAAAGGGCAATGCCCATACAAATGCCCCTTTTAGGGGCAATGGGTAGTTTAGGATTTTTTAGTGTTAGGTTTTTTATTTTGGGGGGTTTGGTGGGTGGGGGGTTTTACTGTTAGGGTGAACTTAGTTTTTTTTTTTAAAGGTAAAAGAGTTTAGTATTAGATTAGGGGATGTTTTTATTTTGGGGGGCTTTTTTTATTTTCATAGGGATTAGGTTTCATTTTTTTAATTTTTGATAATTTTGTTTATTATTTTATGCAATGTTAGACTTTTTTTATTTTCTGTAATTTTAGCTTAATTAATTTAAACTTAGTTTTTTTTATTTTTAAAGTAATGTTTTTTATTTTAATTGTAATTTAGGATTATTTTAATTTATGTAATGGGGTTAATTTAGGGGGTGTTAGGTTAGGGGGCTTAGTAATTAGTTATTTGCTTTGGCGGGTTTGGCAGTTTAGGGGTTAATAGCTTTATTAGGTTATTTGTGATGTGGGTTATTGGCAGTTTAGGGGTTAATAGATTTATCAGGTTAATTGTGATGTGGGTTAATGGCGGTTTAGGGGTTAATATATTTATTAGGTTAATTGCAATGTGGGTTAATGGCGGCTTAGGTGTTAATAGATTTTATTAGGTTAATGGCGATATGGGTTAATGGCAGATTAGAGGTTAATAGTTTAAATAGATAGTTTGCATTGTGGGGCATTGCAAATAAGGGGTTAATAGTTTAAATAGCTAGTTTGCATTATGGGGTATGGCGGTTTAGCGGTTAATACATTTATTATAAGTTGCGATGTGGGGGGGGGTGGCGGATAAATGAGTTTTGACATGCCAGATTAGATTTCAATGGGAAAAAGGTCTCAAACAGGGCCATCTTTAACACAGGTCAAAAGTGGCAGCTGCCCAGGGCCCAGTCTCTGTTGAGGGGCCCAAGAGTCCTAAAAAAAAATATATATATTTTTTTTTATGGTTCATACCAGACTGCTGATGTGACATGGGGAACACACACATTCAGCCCTAATACTGTCACAGTCAAAAGTACTCTGCTTATATTTGTTTTTTTTAAAAACTGTGCCAGACCGTGCCGTTGTCAAGTGACATGCCAAGCTATTGCCATGTGCTGTTTTAGATGTTAACTGTGCAGCACTGAATGCAAAGCCCTAACTCGGCATCCAGCCATTTCCACTGCATCAGAAAAGGTCCTACTGGGGTTACCACTGTTACCAGGTAACTGCTCTGGTTGTGGAGATTGTTTCTGGGTAGGGCTGACTGTAGGTGCATGCAGCAGAAAGCTGGAGCAGCAGGCACGTGAGGATTTGAGCATCTGTGCAGCTGCATACACTGCTCTCTTCAGTCTTGAGGCTGTGTGACTCATCTCACACTGTATCCATGCAGCCTTGGACAGACAGCATCCAGTCTACTGGTCCCCTTAGCCCTGCTCTTTCTGCTGTGGCCCTATGATCAACTAACTGAAGTTTGTTAAGGGAACAGTGCTTTGTAGAAAGGTGTCAGTGGGAAGAATAAGTGAGTGCACACACGCCCCTCCCCATGCAGCATGGTCTAGTGCAGGGTGAGAGGGAACTTGTTCTTAGCAAAGAAGCGACATGTGCTGCTGTGGCTGATGTATAGTGTCATGCTGATACTTCACACAATAATGTAAGGTTTATTTTTATAGTTTTTATGTTCTCTCTATCTCAGATTTTACAGCTGCCCATGGTAGTTCTGCTGTTCCAGTCAGTAAACTTATATTTGTCCGCACCTCCATGCTTCCTCCTCAGTCTTTACCTTGCTTTGCTCCTGTTGGCTGCCCTAAATCTCTTTAACCAGCTAACCTCACACCAGAATCACATTCAAAAGAATATTACATGAATCCACAGTGGAGGAATTTATATATTTATTTACTTATTAGTACTGCTTAGGTCCAGTTTCACATATTGATATTTATTTCATTTTTTTTTTTTTTAAATGATTAGCCCAGCAGTGGGTGATCCACCGCTGGGCTAATAATTAAAAAATAAAAAAAAAATGATTTAGTTGTTTTTTGGGATGTTGGGGTGGAGAGTGAAACTGCATGGGGTGGGGGGGCCAAGAAAATTTTTGCCCAGGGTCCAGTCAGTATTAAAGACGGCCCTGGTCTCAAAGAGCACATTTTTCCTGTTTTACACTTAGTTGAGCTGGGTGTTATTTTTGTTAGTGTATCGGCAGCCTCCGACACTTTGCGCGGGCATTGGAAACCGGGTATTATTTAATAATTAGCGGCTTTGTATGGGACACAATAATGTTTTCGGCAGCCGGAGTCCTGTTGCCGAAATTGGGTTATAACGGGCCGTTGGAAGCAGTCGATAAACGATATAGCTTCCGACAGCTTATTTATCGGTTTGCGAGTGCAAGCAAATGGAATTACGGCTCAATGGAAACGAGCCCTAAAAGTGTAAGTTATCCATCTGAGTATGAGGCTCCCTTTATGTTTTTTATTTTAAAATTCTTCTGGTGATCTCTACTTTTTGAAGAGGACCCTATGGGACTGAACCTCCATATTTGGATGAGCTGTGATATTTTATATTTTATCTTGGAATGAAAATTTTTGTATTTTCAGTATTTATATATTGTTTTTGTGAGCCCCCTATATATGTAAATGGGTAAAATGTTTTTTTAGCAAAGAAAATAATCAGATATATATAGAAATATTTATTTAAGAATAAATAGAAAATATTATTCTATGTGAAGAACATTGGAATGTGAAATATTCATATTTAATGTCGGCTTTAGCGCACTTGAATAAATATGGTTGGGTTAGTGTGCGAGTATGATTGTTAGTTCTTTTTCCAGTTTGCACAATCCATTGAAGACTAAGAGAGAATGCGTTAATGCGGACACAATATTCAACTTTTTTACTTTCAACTTGCAATATAAGTGCAACCCGATCCACGCAAAAAGCCTCCGTCTAGCAAAAATAACGCATGAACAGGATTGCAAAATAGCGCTCCACTTATAATCTATCCCTAAATGGGCTAAACCTGAAACATTTCAGACCTCCTAATCTTCTCAATTTCAAGGGAAAATGTTTGTACCTATTTATTCCAACCACCAATAGGAACTTGATTGCTTCTTGCTGCTAAAGTATTAAAGTATTAAATTAATACTAAAGTATTAATAGTATAGGTGGGGCTACAACAAGCAAAATGAACTATTCAAATAACAAAATAGAGGTAAAGGATTTATGTGTCAACAATTTTATACACTTCAGTGGGTAAAACAGATCATTGGGAACACATTAAAGCAGAGAACAATTACAGTACAATCACAGTACAGTGTCCCTTTAATAAGCATGACTAACGTTTTAGAGATAACCTTGTGTGTGTTATTTTTTGCTGTCTTGCAATAAAATATCATACTGGGTGATTGTGAAGAAAAACTATAAATGCATCAATACCTTGTTTTCTGCAATTGTTTTTCTGGAGTCAACTTTACTCACCACGTACGTGTATTTGGAAGAGTCAATCAGGACTTGTTACTTGAGTAGAAGAGGCTCTCATTTTGTTAGCATATGTCTCATTATTTTGCAGTTTGTTATATCAAAATCTCTGCTGAGCTCACTTTGGGAACCTATATAGCATGGTTAGGCTTTTGAAGTCTGCCATGTGCACTTCAAATACTGAAAATTAGTAGACAAACTAAATAATGTGAACATTTACCACAATGTTTTTACTGCATATAGTTAAAAATTTTATATTCCAATCTGACATTGTTTCATATCCCTTTAAGATGAACTTGAGAACATGCTGTAATTTTATGGCATGACTGGAAGTACATAGTAGATATTTTTAACTAAGAAAAATTATACCATAGTCGTCTTCCATTAATAAAATCTCAGATGATTATTAACACTTAGATTACAAGTGCGTTTGTCTTTTAACGCTGAAGATATGGTGTTTTCAGCGTTAAAACAGCACCACAGCCATTATAAGTCTTGTCGGTATAGCTGTACCGCAAGCCTTTTAGCCTGTCCCGCAACGTCAGTACCGCACTCCTAAAAATTACGTTTTTTCATGGAATTCCCATAGCGCCGGTATTACGAGTTTTGCAGTGAGGCTAAAAAGCGAGCATTACAGCCTAAAACGACAAGATCCGTAACACCATCTAAAGTCAGAAGTTATGAGTTTTACACTTCAAAGCTGTAACATAAAACTCATAACTAAAGTGTTAAAAAGTACACTAAACACCCATAAACTACCTATTAACCCCTAAACCGAGGCCCTCCCGCATCGCAAACACTATTTTAAAAATGTTTAACCCCTAATCTGCCGCTCCTGACATTGCTGCAACTAAAAAAAAATATTAACCCCTATTCCGCCGCTCCCCGACATCGTCACTACTATAATAAACTTATTAACCCCTAAACCGCCGCCCTCCCGCAGCACAACACTATTGAAATATTATTAACCCCTAATCTGCCGTCCGCACACATCGCCCCCACTATACTAAAGTTATTAAGCCCTACACCGCCGCCACTATAATAAACATATTAACCCCTAAACCAAAAGCCCCCCACAACAAAATATATTAAACTATTAACCCCTAAACCGAAAGCCCCCTACATTGCAATAAACTGATTTAAACTAGTAACCCCTAAACCTAAAGCCCCCTTAACTTTATATTAAATTAAAATTTCCCTAGCTTAACGGGACATTAAACCCACATTTTTTCTTTCATTATTTAGATAGAGAATACAATTTGAAACAACATCCCAATTTACTTCTATTTTCTAATTTGCTTCATTCTTTAGATATCTTTTGTTGAAGGAATAGCAATGCACATGGGTGAGATAATCACACAAGGCATCTATGTACAGCCACCAATCAGTAGCTACTGAGCCTATCTAGATATGCTTTTCAGCAAAGGATATCAAGAGAATTAGGCAAATTAGATAACAGAAGTAAATTAGAAAGTTGTTTAAAATTGTATGTTCTTTCTAAATCATGAAAGAAAAAAATTGGGTTTCATGTCCCTTTAAATTAAATTAAAACTTATCTATCAAATTAAAAAAACTAAGTTTAAACTAACAATTAAACTAATATAATTATTAAACTAAAATTAAACTAACTACCAATTAAATAAAACTAAACTACACATTAAAAAAAATCCTAACACTACTCTAAAAATGACAAACTATCTAATTACAAAAAATACTAAAGTTACAAAAAATAACAAACACTAAATTACAAAAAAATAAAAACAAAATTATCCAAACTAAAAAAAGAATTACACCTAATCTAATAGCCCTATCAAAATAAAAAAGCGCACCCAAAATAAAAAAATAATAATTTGAATTAGCCAATAGAATGAGAGCTGCTTAAATCCTATTGGCTGATTTGAATAGCCAATAGGATTTTAGCAGCCCTAATTCCTATTTGCTGATTCAAATTTTTCAGCCAATAGGAATGCAAGGGACGCCATCTTGAATCGCATGACGTATGAAGAGGATGCTCCGCGTTGGATGTCTTCAGGATGGACCTGCTCCGCGTCTCCGGGATCAAGATAGAAGAAGCCGCCTGGATGAAGATTGAAGAGGTCGTCTGAATGAAGACTTCTCGCCGCCTGGATGAGGACTTCAACTCCGGGATGAAGATTGTTCAAGCAGGACTTCAAAAACTGTAAGTGGATCGTCTGGGGTTAGTGTTAGGCTTTTTTAAGGGTTTTTTTGGGTGGGTTTTTTTTTAGTTTAGGGTCTGGACAGTAAAAGAGCTAAATGCCCTTTTAAAGGCAATTCCCATACAAATGCCCTTTTCACGGCAATGGGTAGCTCAGGTTTTTTTAGAATTAGGTTTTTTATTTTGGGGGTTGGTTGGGTGGTGGGTTTTACTGTTGAGGGGGTCTTTGTGTTTTTTTTTGTACAGGTAAAAGAGCTTATATCTTTGGGGCAATGCCCCACAAAGGGCCCTTTTAAGGGTCATTGGTAGTTTATTGTAGGCTAGGGGTTTTTTTTTATTTTGTGTGGGCTTTTTTATTTTGTGTGGGCTATTAGATTAGGTGTAATTCTTTTTTATTTTGGATAATTTCATTTTTAATTTTTTTGTAATTTAGTGTTTGTTATTTTTTGTAACTTAGTTTTTTTTTTTTTATTAGATAGTTTGTAATTTTTAGAGTAGTGTTAGGATTTTTTTAATGCGTAGTTTAGTTTTATTTAATTGGTAGTTAGTTTAATTTTAGTTTAATAATTATATAAGTTTAATTGGTAGTTTAAATTATTTTTTTTAATTTGACAGGTAAGTATTAATTTAATTTAAGCTAGGGAAATTGTAAATTTAATATAAACTTAGGGGGTGTTAGTGTGGGTGATGTTGGGGTGCGGCGGAATAGGGGTTAATAAATGTAGTATAGTGGCGGCGATGTTGGGGGCAGCAGATTAGGGGTGTTTAGACGTAGGGTTTATGTTAGGGTGTTAGGTTTAAACATAACTTTTTTTTCCCCATAGACATCAATGGGGCTGCGTTACAGAGCTTTTATTTCCGCGATCGCAGGTGTTAGGCTTTTTTTGGCCGGCTCTCCCCATTGATGTCTATGGGGAAAGCGTGCACGAGCACGTCAAAACACTGCTTGTATTTTGGTGCGGTATGGAGCTCAAAATCTCCATATCGCCCGTGCAAGCCGGGTTTTTTTAAACTTGTAATGGCAGCGCTATAGGGGGTTAAATAACGCTACTTTTGTTGCTTTCTTTATTTTCCCTATAGCGCTCAAAACTCGTAATCTAGGTGTAAGTTAGTAATGCATGTAAATAACAATTGTCTTGCTTCACTAGATATATAGGGCAGCTACTGCACTATCATTTCTTATACTTTATGTAAAATATTTAAATAACTAAAGAAACAACATGACATCATCAGGGCCTCGTTAAGCAATATTGTGTTCCAATTGCAATGTGCTACAAAGACAATTTAGACTCATTTACATATGTGCTAATTAAGTCTGCTCTGTTCATTATTTCAGCCCAAATATGCTGCTTTGTTTACACTGCTGTGTTGAGTTGCGGCAAAGCAAACAGCTTCCAGACGCTTTAAAGTGAATTCCCATTTGCAAATGCCTGCTAGGTCAGCTTAACTTCCTCACACACTAGCAAACAGGGTAACATTTGCAGTACATTTTGTTTTTATAATTACTCTTTTTTCTAAATATTCTAAAAACAATAATTTAACTGGTGCTATTTAGACAAGTAACATCAAACCTTTTGTCAAAATGAATTTGTACTTTTTCCTGTACCAGTTTAAATCTGAATGGTTTAAATGGCCTTTGTCATGTTGGGTATATTCTAGCTGTAATAAGTAATTCTCATATCTCCCCTAATCATTCATTATCTATTTATATTAAAATGACATACATGTGTAAAAGTAAATTGCTCTTTTTTATTAAAGGATTTTATTTTTAAATAAATATTATTTTTCACTGTGTGTTTAACACTTACAAAAATGTTCAACAACTAAAGTTGTACATCCAGGAAAAATATAAATAGACATACAGATATATAGATAAACAGGCAGATAGATAGATAGATAGATAGATAGATAGATGATAGATAGATAGAGATATAGATAAACAGACATATAGATAAATAGATAGATAGATAAACAGACAGATAGATTGACAGAGAGACAGACAGACAGACAGACAGACAGGCAGATAGATAGATAGATAGATAGATAGAAAAACAGACAGGTGATAGATAGATAGATAGATAGATAGATAGATAGATAGATAGAAAAACAGACAGGTGATAGATAGATAGATAGATAAACAGACAGATAGATAGATAGATAGATAGATAGATAAACAGACAGATAGATAGATAGATAGATAGATAGATAGATAGATAGATAGATAGATAGATAGATAGATAGATAAACAGACAGACAGGCAGACAGATAGAAAGCTTCATAGAAAAAGAACAACAAAAAAATTGTTTCAGGTAAGATTTCAGTTCCATTCCCTTTTTAAAGAGTAGGGTTTTGTTTTCTTCCTCTGTTACTAGTTGAAATTCCTGTAATGCTATATAATCAAGTCTAAGTGTAATTCCATTGTTTAGCCCTGTTTAACCTACTGACCCTTTATAAATAAAAATAATAATAGTGATGGTGTATATGCTTGTTTTTTTGTCAAGCATAAAGATTAAACCAAATGAATGTTGACTTGGTGTTTCACATTCTTATTAACTAATCTTCTGTCTGCTAATTTACATAAGCGTCTTATGCAGATGTGGTTGTCTATGTTTACTAATCTTTACTGTCAGGCTGATGGAGACAATGGCCAAGTTTAAAAGACATAAAAACTTTAGATAAGGCAAATACAAATCTAAACCCCATTTCTGCTAATTTGTAATGCAATTTGCGGCATTGTTTTAAAGACAACAAATTTATCCGTAAGTTTAGTACTGGACTCAAAGATTATCAGCAAATATTCTATTTGCCTCATTGGAAAAGCAATAACAACATTGGACTAAAAATAAATGACAATAAACTTTAACATAGTGGTATATTTCATTCCATTAGCAGATGTTTTCTTATGGGTTTGTAAAGTCAAGTCCATGCAAGTTTATGGTTTACAGAGGCTGTCTATAGTGGCTTAGAAACAGGGCAAAATTTAAATGTTTACATTTTATAAAGTATATTAATATAACAATGTTGGTTGTGCAAAGCTGGGGAATGGGTAGTAAAGGCGTTATCTAACGTTTTAAACAATTTTAGTGTTAACTGTCCATTTAAATATTATAATTGAAAAGGAAATTGTATTCTGACAGATATTAAGGGAATGATTGTACAACATTAGATTTGTTTTCTTTGTGACAATAAATAATAAAAAAAAAACGGTATCAGGACCAACAGCACTCAAAAGCACTCCTGGTGTATTGAGCCCTTCTGCCTCAGAGCACTTGATAGGATCGGCCCCATTTTTATCCCTTTTAACTTCCCTTGCAAGCTTTGTAACAGTTGTTGTCCTAACATTGACTCCATGCTGTAACTTGTTAGGCTTTCCTTCCCAAGATCTTTTAACAAAGGCATCAGGCTTGTGTGACTCGTCCCCGTGTAGGGCCATGAGCACTTCTCAGAATCATAAGCATTGTCATTTATCTTGAGCTACTTGTCTTGTTGCAAAATCTGCACAACTATCTCTGGCTCCTTCTTCACTCTGGGTCCTTTTTTACACTTCTCAGTAAGTTCTTGGTAATATTCTTGTAGTAGCCTCTCAAGCATAGAAAAAAGAAACATATAAATGTACAAAAATATAGATTTACCATGCATAAAGATCCTCTTGCTAGGAGAGGGGGGGCACAGCTGAGGGTGAACTTGGCGTTGCTACGCCATTGAGACCTGCCAAGCTAATTGATGCAGGCCCTTGCCTTTAAGGTTTTCTTAAAGGGCCATAATACCCAAATGTTGAAACACGTGAAAGTGATGCAGCATAGCTGTAAAAAGCTGACTAGAAAATATCACCTGAACATCTCTATGTAAAAAAGAAAGATATTTTACCTCAAAAATCCCTCAGTAGCCACATCCCATTGTAAAGGACTTCTAAGCAGCAAATCAGTATGTCTGTCCCGGGACAGCTAAGGGATTGAGCCTTGTGCACTCTCATGTTATTTCCCTATTCAGTTTAAAAGAAGTTTACTATGAAATCTCATGAGAGTTAAGTGAGATTTCATGAGATCACAGTAAAATAGTTAATGACCTGAGCACTGTTAATGCTGATTAGCTGCAGTTAATTTCTTCATTATTTTTATATGTATTAAAGAAGAAAAGGGAAAATAAAAATATTCCTATATATCCCCAAATCATTCAAAATTATTATACACAGGCAAAGGGATTTTGGCTATGTATTATTGGGAACTGATCCCATATTCCATATTAGTATGGGGAGTGCTCACTATCCTTTGATATATAGACAAAAGAAGAAGAAAAATGGATAGTCCAGAGCACTCAGTTAGTACTATATCATGTATACAAACCGTGTAAAACAACAGTGAGGTTTGGTTGGAGCCGGTTAATAATAAAACTTAACATTTAATAATGAGTTAATTTAAAAATGATGAAAAAAGTGAAAGAACACTACTGGTGTGTGTACATCAAAACAATTAAAAATGTCATGAAACAAGAGGAAAGCAGGCATGCCCAGGTATTAACCATATAGTGTATTGTCAGTAGGTATGTGGGTTTATCTGGCAAGGAAGCACCCAAAAATGCTTGCGGATTGCACAGGTGCACTAATCTAAAAAAGAGGATTGACCTCAAACAAAGTTACCTATCGCTAGTGCAATGCTGGAGCGGTGCACGCCTTGTCAGAGTCCCAACTGTAAACCAATAATATATATTATGAATCAGGAGTCTGATATCAATGAATCATAATACACAATAAAGTCATAATGTCAGTATAACCATAAAGGTAGACAAACACACGTTAAGGCAGGAAGAGCTTTCAGAACAAGCGCCTGATGCGCATTTCGCCAAACAAATGGCTTTCTCAAAGGCTGACCCGACCCAGGCAAGCCTCACTGCTTAAATATCATTGTACACCAATCCGGGGTTAGGATTCACACACACCCCTTGGAGTAGCCAATGCCGTATGACCTCTTTTCATTGGATCACACCCTTGATGACGAAGTTGGGGGGGCGGGGCCAAAAGCCACGGCGGATCAGCTTTTGGCCCCACCCCCTTAACTTCGTCATCAAGGGTGTGTTACATGACGGACGTCGATCCAATGAAAAGAGGTCATACGGCATTGGGACAAGGCGTGCACTGCTCCAGCATTGCACTAGCGATAGGTAACTTTGTTTGAGGTCAATCCTCTTTTTTAGATTAGTGCACCTGTGCAATCCGCAAGCATTTTTGGGTGCTTCCTTGCCAGATAAACCCACATACCTACTGACAATACACTATATGGTTAATACCTGGGCATGCCTGCTTTCCTCTTGTTTCATGACATTTTTAATTGTTTTTATGTACACACACCAGTAGTGTTCTTTCACTTTTTTCATCATTTTTAAATTAACTCATTATTAAATGTTAAGTTTTATTATTAACCGGCTCCAACCAAACCTCACTGTTGTTTTATACGGTTTGTATACATGATATAGTACTAACTGAGTGCTCTGGACTATCCATTTTTCTTTTTCTTTTGTCATTTTTTTTTTTACCTGCAGCTGGGCAGCAGCTGAAGTATAACCTTTTACACAGAACTCTGCTGAGCTGAGGACATTGTGAGGTAAAATATCTTCCTTTTTTACAAAGAGGTGCTCAGGTGATTTTTTTTTACAGTTATACTGCATCAGTTTCAAGTGATTTAGCATATGAGTATTATGTTCCTTTAATCTAAGTCCACCAATCAAGTAAATAACTATTTATACTATATTCTTATGCTCATGTGCTGGTATGAGAAATCAATGTAGATGAGAAGTTTAAGCTTGGATATTTTTCAGATTGTGTGAGCCTCTTCAGGAGCCAGTATTTTTGTGACCTGTAAAATGGCCACCACCGGAAGTCCCTCGTTAAAACCCATTTTGATCTATTTTGTATGGTATATCTTGGTTTTCTAAATAAAAAGTTTTGATTCTTACACTTCCTTTATTCACATGATAAAAGAATATAGTTTCCTGGTTTAATAAAAAGAAATCACAATTATAAGCTAACTTGTACACAACAAAAATATGATTGAAGTTAAAAATCTCAATCCTGAAATTACAAATTCTACACATTTGTTGTTATCAAAGGAGCATTAAACTTGACATTTCAACAACATATAAAGAGGTAGATTACAAGTGGAGCACTAAATTATGGCCCACCTGCAAATGGGCAAATTTGCCCGTTTGCGGATGCGCAATAATTAACCAGCCATTACAAGTGGCTGGTTATTGCTTCCGCAAGCTTGCGGTAGCAATTAGCGCTTATAAAATTAACCAGAGATCAGATCTCTGGTTAATTTTATAAATGTGCCCCAAATGGCCCCAAAATACAGTGTAGTGTATTTTATTAAAAAAAATAAAGATAGCGGGGCGGAGCTTGGCCACGAACGCTGATGGCCGCACACTGAAAGTGCTCTGATACCTGAATGCTCTCAGCACACGCTTAAGCACGACTAGCAGCCTGGCAAACACCAAAAACAACCCTGCTATACTTGGAAAGCCTACACGTCCCAAACCGGGAACGAAACTAAGCCACTGCAGGAACATAAAAGACAACGCATGAAGTGAGGCCTACAGTAAGGGCGGTTGGCGACCGCAGATTACCCCTTCCCGCGCCCTACTAAACTTTATCCTGGCGGCCCGCCAACGGGGATAACATAAACACCCGCAGAATGCACAGCTGGAGGTCCGGACTATAGCACGAAGTATACTCACAGATTCAAGCAAAGACATCAACCGGGGGTCTATACCGGGCTCTGCCCTGCAGCGACTGGTGGATCTGAATGCTGTGGTGGGGCCTGAACTCTCTCCTGTGACCGGTCCCTTCCCTGCCGGAGAAAATAACGGCACCGGCGGCAGAGTTATAGCGTAAAGAGGCTGGTGAGGTGAACGGTGAGCTACATTCTTAATCACGAAACACACGTGGGCAGGAGACCACATTAGGCATTGCTGTCTTTGGGGCACACGAAAGGCCTGGGGCTAAATTGATATTGGCACGCACATACCTTATCAGAAGCTTAACAAACAGATAACAGTACGCGTCATATAAAAGCCTTTATTTTTCTTTTGCACTGTAATATTGGGCTACTTAAAATAGACTGCCACACTAATACCACTGCATACATCTCTATTAGACTACGGGCCCACCTCAGACCAGAATACGCTAGTTGTAAGAAGTGTAAATTACAGCAATGTCCACCAAGAGGGGCAATAAGCCGCATAAAAATCTGCACTCCTCAAATATGGATAATTACCTGATACCAACGGATTCAACCCAAAGCTCCCAGAAGACCCACTGGGTTCTATGGGGCAGCCTGAGGTAGCCTCTTCTCACAGCATAGAGCACAGGCAGTTTGATTATGTCACCAAAGATGATATAAGACACCTGTCGTCTAAGAATGACATAAAGGATGCCATTATGGAGATGAGAAACATGTTTTGTGAGCTCAAAAAAGACATTGCTAATGTAGACCACAGAGTTACACTAGTTGAGGAATCACAAGAGGCACTACGCTCTTACTTACAGCATAATTCCAACTGTATAGGGTCACAAGAAATAGCTGTTCTGAACCTAACTGAGAGGATTGAGGATTTAGAGAACAGAAGTCGGCGGAACAATTTGAGGATAAGAGGTGTTCCTGAGACTGTGGCCCCAGCAGAAATAAATCAGTATACACAAAGACTCTTTAAATACATCAATAACAACCCAGAAGCTGAAGATCTACATATTGAAAGAGCCCACAGAGCTTTAAGACCTAAGCCTCCAGCCAGGGCCCCACCCAGAGATATTACTGTTAAGCTTCTCTCATACAGAGATAGGGAAGATATACTCAGGCATGCTAGAAACAGGCAACCCTTATCATATGAAGGAGTGGAAATACAGATCTACACAGACTTATGCCCGGCAACTTTGCAAAAAAGGAGGGAGCTGCGCTTCCTCACATCAGCGCTCAAAGATCAAGCAATCCCGTATAGATGGGGTCTTCCAACCTGTCTGATAGCAACCAAAGACGGAACCACTGCCACGTATCGGATACCCTCCGACCTACCAGCTTTTAACCAAGCTCTGGGAACACAGATTAGACCATTAGGCCCGGCAGCGGAACCCGTCCGAGGGGGTGCTGATCACATGGAAGTCGGGAACTTACCTCAGAGAAGGCCACTCTAAGTTTTTGCTCATCTCTTCACAAAGACACACCACTTGTATGCTGACTGGGACATGATCTTTGCTGCATCTCACAGTCTACATATGCTGAACCTGACCTTTACATCATGCAGCTAAGTATATGTATAAATGTATATGCATACTACATATACGGCTCCCAGGCCTGATAGGACATGCTTTTTAATAATATTACAGTGACTTACTTGTGTTTGGCCCAATATAATTGGACTGCTTCAGAATTTATGCAGGACATTGGGCATTTGGCCACTACTATGTAAATAATTTCAGCACTGTAACTGCTTATAATAATATTTTCTCTTTGAATGCTCAATTATCCTGTGGGGGAGATGATGGGATTTCACTGCTGTAACCACCATTTTGCTTTACAGGTCGCTGCTCAGCACACACACACGCCTACCTTTTTAGCATTAGCCCCAGGGAGGTCGAGACATCTAGACTACCCTGCTCTAACACAGACTGCTGGCTTGTAGTCCTGCGATCAGCATTAAATTAAAAACTGGACACTGCCCCAAATTCCCCGCCATACATTACAAGACTGGCTCAATATTGAACAGGGCGCAACACACTGATACTAAGACCGGCTCAATATTGAACAGGGCGCAACACACTGATACTATAACAGGTAGCAGAGATACTACATTATGAGCAGGCACATAATACTACTGTACCCCAAAATAGAACCCCCTCCCACAGCATTACATTGACTTTCTGGGACAGCAATAGACATCTACAAATTGCCTTTTTGCCGTGACTGGGACATTGGCTGTACAGCCGAACTTACAGAACGTAGCAGTTGCACAGTTATTGTTGTTATCACTGTACCACTCATTGCTACGCACTCTAAATATGTATACGTTATTACTAAATGTTTGGTTTTATCTTTCACTCTGCTAAGAAATTATTGAAAAACATGCGCACTCTATGCTGCTGTATTGATCCAGGGGCAGTTAGACGCGCTACCACATCCTGACCCGATTAGGAGACCTGATTCACTGACATGAGACTTATCTGGCTCGGATACCAGCCCCATTTAAAGAAAAATAGGCTCTCTATAAAGATATTCTTTAGACATTAGAAGCGACTTGGGCCTGTCCGATGTAGCTCGAGGGACTGCGCTGGCTCTGACTTAGACACAAATTAAGACGCGTAGGAGTAAGCTTGAGAGAACACCCGGTGGGGTTGTGTCTGATGGACACATGATGAGTCAGGCCCATCTGGTGGCGCCGACTGCTCCCTGGATCTTTACAGATAACTGAGGATATAGAGAGCATAATATGAGCTGATATTACAGGGAATGCAGAATTATTAGGCAAATGAGTATTTTGACCACATCATCCTCTTTATGCATGTTGTCTTACTCCAAGCTGTATAGGCTCGGAAGCCTACTACCAATTAAGCATATTAGGTGATGTACATCTCTGTAATGAGAAGGGGTGTGGTCTAATGACATCAACACCCTATATCAGGTGTGCATAATTATTAGGCAACTTCCTTTCCTTTGGCAAAATGGGTCAAAAGAAGGACTTGACAGGCTCAGAAAAGTCAAAAATAGTGAGATATCTTGCAGAGGGATGCAGCACTCTTAAAATTGCAAAGCTTCTGAAGCGTGATCATCGAACAATCAAGCGTTTCATTCAAAATAGTCAACAGGGTCGCAAGAAGCGTGTGGAAAAACCAAGGCGCAAAATAACTGCCCATGAACTAAGAAACTTGCCACCAGTTTGGCCATATTTCAGAGCTGCAACATCACTGGAGTGCCCAAAAGCACAAGGTGTGCAATACTCAGAGACATGGCCAAGGTAAGAAAGGCTGAAAGACGACCACCACTCAACAAGACACACAAGCTGAAACGTCAAGACTGGGCCAAGAAATATCTCAAGACTGATTTTTCTAAGGTTTTATGGACTAATGAAATGAGAGTGAGTCTTGATGGGCCAGATGGATGGGCCTGTGGCTGGATTGGTAAAGGGCAGAGAGCTCCAGTCCGACTCAGACGCCAGCAAGGTGGAGGTGGAGTACTGGTTTGGGCTGGTATCATCAAAGATGAGCTTGTGGGGCCTTTTCGGGTTGAGGATGGAGTCAAGCTCAACTCCCAGTCCTACTGCCAGTTTCTGGAAGACACCTTCTTCAAGCAGTGGTACAGGAAGAAGTCTGCATCCTTCAAGAAAAACATGATTTTCATGCAGGACAATGCTCCATCACACGCGTCCAAGTACTCCACAGCGTGGCTGGCAAGAATGGGTATAAAAGAAGAAAATCTAATGACATGGCCTCCTTGTTCACCTGATCTGAACCCCATTGAGAACCTGTGGTCCATCATCAAATGTGAGATTTACAAGGAGGGAAAACAGTACACCTCTCTGAACAGTGTCTGGGAGGCTGTGGTTGCTGCTGCACGCAATGTTGATGGTGAACAGATCAAAACACTGACAGACTCCATGGATGGCAGGCTTTTGAGTGTCCTTGCAAAGAAAGGTGGCTATATTGGTCACTGATTTGTTTTTGTTTTGTTTTTGAATGTCAGAAATGTATATTTGTGAATGTTGAGATGTTATATTGGTTTCAATGGTAAAAATAAATAATTGAAATGGGTATATATTTGTTTTTTGTTAAGTTGCCTAATAATTATGCACAGTAATAGTCACCTGCACACACAGATATCCCCCTAAAATAGCTAAAACTAAAAAACAAACTAAAAACTACTTCCAAAAATATTCAGCTTTGATATTAATGAGTTTTTTTTGGGTTCATTGAGAACATGGTTGTTGTTCAATAATAAAATTAATCCTCAAAAATACAACTTGCCTAATAATTCTGCACTCCCTGTAGTTGGTGTTAAATGCATATGTTGTTACTGTTAACTTTATTATCCCTTCGTTGTGCTTATCTATAAGTTATTGAATCAAAGTATATATTTCATTGCTGAGAGCATGAAGGTTACTACCCTTCTGTTAGATTTATACTTGTTTAAGTAGAGTTAAACTCTACACTCTTTCTGTTCTATATTCCTTTATTTCCTATCCTACATACATCTATATCTGAACTGGGAGTTATTCTTAACTCCCTAACTCTTGCACTCCCTCCTAACCTCTGTTCCCTTCTGGCAACTGTACTTTGCCATACTTTCTTAATCCTTTGAATTTACCCTTTCTTCCTTTCCCTTCCGCCCCCTCCTCCTTTCCCCCCTCCCCCTTTTTTTTTCCTCCGTCCCCACTTGACCCTTTTAACCCCAGTGGGCCTTTGACGTGAAAGCTTGCAATATGGGGAGCGCTACCGCTCGCTCAATAGACCTCATCACAGTGAATGCAAAGGGACTCAATAGCCCTGGAAAGAGATCACTGGTCACCAGAGACCTTCAGAGAATGGGCGGGGACATAGTGTACCTCCAGGAGACGCACTTCTCCAGATTCAGAGAGCCAAAATGGTATAACCAAAAATTCCCAGTAGCCTACTTCACGTCCGGCCCGACCAAAAAAAAATGGAGTGGGAATCCTGTTTGGAGCAGGCGTGCCCTTCCGAATGGAGCAGATCGTAAGAGACCCAGATGGCAGGTTTCTGATTTTGACTGGCACCTTATACGGCAAGAGAATA
This sequence comes from Bombina bombina, assembly GCF_027579735.1. Lineage (NCBI taxonomy): Eukaryota > Metazoa > Chordata > Amphibia > Anura > Bombinatoridae > Bombina > Bombina bombina. The sequence continues at coordinate 364,538,241 of NC_069499.1, read as the reverse complement.
ACATTTGTTAATCTCTACTCCCCGAATGTGGCGCAAGATGTCTTTTTCAAAAAACTAGCAAATAGAACTTTGGAAACCCAAAAAGGGATTGTTTTTATGGGCGGTGACTTCAACATCTCGTTTTGCCCTAACTTAGACACGTCAGATGGCTTGTCTAGCACCTCACACAAGATGGTGAAACAAGTCGCCAAACACATGAAGGAATTGGTCCTTCATGACGTCTGGCGCACATTACACCCGACCGCCAAAAACTACACTTTCTATTCCCATCCTCATGGGAAATATACAAGGATTGACTATATCTTTACAGACCCAGCAGGGCTCTCAATAACAACTAGCAGTAACATTGGTCAAATCACCTGGTCAGATCACGCACCAGTAAAATGTACCATTAGCTGGCGGGATGCACCGATCACTCCATTCATGTGGCGACTCGATGAGTCCTTACTGGACGACCAGCTACTTAAAAAGAAACTTGACACCACCATTGAAGAATACTTCCGCCTTAATGCAGGAGGCGCCTTAGCTAATACCACAATATGGGAGGCACATAAATGTGTCTTGCGGGGAGTCCTAATTAAGCATACCTCGGCCCTTCGTTGGGAGCAACGAGCTCGCTATGACACCCTGCTTCAAAAGGTGGCACAGGCAGAAACTCTACACAAAGCGCGGCCAGCAGATAACGCATTACAAACAGAGCTTGCAGACGCAAGATCAGCTCTATTGAGCCATATCCAGACTGAACAACAAGCCAAGGCGCTTCGGCTTAGGCAATATTACTTTGAACAAAGTGATAAAGCCAGTAGGTTCCTGGCGCGGGCGTTAGCGCACCAGAAGCTCAAAACGTATGTATATGAGATCAAAGACTGTAATGGTAATAAACAGAGAGGCCCAGGACAATACCACAAGAGTAATACAATTGATTTCTTACGCCCAGAACAATTCAGTGCCGTTGGCCTTGGTCTCCACAGACGCCGAAAAGGCTTTTGACCGGGTCAACTGGCTTTTCATGCGACACACTATGAACAAGCTGGGATTTGGTAGCTGTATTGTGAATACAATCTTCTCTTTATACTCTGCACCGAGTGCCAAGGTGAGAGTCAACAGCACGCTATCCAAGCCCTTTCGGATAACCAATGGGACGAGGCAGGGGTGTCCCCTGTCTCCCTTACTATTTGCTCTTGTTATGGAGACACTGGCTTGCAAAATACGTAACAACCCCAACATCTCTGGCCTAGTGGTCGGCCGACGGGAACATAAACTGGCCATGTATGCAGATGACGTCCTTGTGATGTTGTCTGACGTGTCTACTTCCTTGTCAGCATTGCTGGCGGAATTCGTGGAATTTGGAAAGGTTTCTGACTTTTTACTTAATCTATCTAAGTCAGAGATCATGAACATAACTATACCAGCTGATGTCTTCTGTGGGGTCGGTACCCTCTTCCCACTTAAAATAGCAGGACGACACTTGAAATATCTTGGGATCTTCCTGACTCCAGTGGCAACAGACAGTGTTGAGATAAATTACAAGCTGATCAGAGACGCAGTGGTAGAGGACTTAACCAGATGGAAGAATAAATCTATCTCGTGGATGGGCCGAATCCATGCGGTCAAAATGAATATACTACCCAGGGTCCTTTATGTAATGCAGGCAATCCCTCTCCTGTCAGCAATACCTCTTATCCACCAGATTCAATCAGAAATAGAAGCATATATCTGGAACGGCATTCGACCGAGAGTCAACAAAAAAACAATGTTCCTGCCTAGGGACAGGGGGGGAGCGGGGGTCCCTTCACTGAAAACATACTTTAGGGTGATAATTGTCCAACGGTTAGTTCACTGGTGCCAAAATAAAACAGACAGAGCATGGGTGGAGTTGGATTGTGAGATCCTGCAGAGGGGAAACATTGGTACCCTCGCGTGGATATCAGTTGAGAACCGACCACCCCTACTGCGTAAATATCCCTTGCTGGGAGATGTGTTTCGGGAATGGGATGCCCTGGTTAAACAAAATAAACATATCTCCACTGACCAATCGCCAGTGACGCCGGTTTTTGAAAACCCAGATAATGCTCTGGCAAACAAAACTCAATACCTGAGGAAACCATATACCCTAGCGGATGCAGCTATCTCAAATGCTTTCCATGAGGGGAAGATTCAGACCCAAGAGAATCTAAAACAGTGGAATCACTGGCTATTCTCCTTGTGGTTCAGGGTTACACAGCTCCACCATTACATAAACGGCCACAAAGACATCACATCCTTCACAAGGGGAAAAACTCTCTTTGAATCCATATGCACTATGGCACAGCCGCCTGGTCATTTGATATCCCGTTTATACAAGCTGCTTCTAGTGAGCAGTAAGGAGACACTGCCTTCTTATGTAGATGCATGGCGGGCTGATTTTGACTCTAACATCACCACAGAGGATTGGCTTGGGATATTCAACAAAGCTAAGAAAACCTCGGTCTCCATGAGGCTGCAGGAGATGCATTTTAAGTTCCTAAGCCAGTGGTACTTGACCCCACAGAGGCTCCACAAGATCTACCCGCAGGCATGCGGGGATTTCTGGAGGGGCTGCAGAGAGGAAGGAACAATTATGCACATCTGGTGGACTTGTCCACAAATACGTGTATTCTGGGAAGGTGTGTTCCTGGAATGTAGTCGGCTTCTTGACATTATCATGCCACCAAACCCGAGATACCTGCTATATCACGACCTCCCCAAGGTTGTGGTGGAGGCCAAACATAGGCTTCTCTTGCTGATGCTAAACTGTGCCAAGGGTCTAGTCCCAAAACATTGGAAATCTGTACATGCTCCGAGCCTCAATGAATGGAAGCATGGAGTTCGTGATCTGCTCGGTCTGGAATGGTATCATTACCTCAAAACTGGGAAACTGGAGACGCATGAACATATGGTTCTGATCTGGGAGGGCAGGGGTATCTACTAGCCCTCTTGGACAAATATTGATCTGGTTAACACGCATCTACTGCTCCTGGAGGTGCACTTACCCGATGTCCCCTTGAGGGGACCTAGAAATTTGAATATTATAAGAACACTGGAGGTTGGATGTAAGTCGCCTGTAATTTTGAGACTCGCCCCCTTCCCCCCTCCCCCCCCCCCCCCTTTTTTTTTTTTTTTTTTTTTTTTTTTCTTCTCTCTCCTCCCTTCCCTCCTTCCCCCCTTCTCTTCTACCCATAACCCCCCTGTCTTTCCTTTTTCTCTTGGGTATGAAGTAATACCTGAGCTTTCACAAAATTTACAAGCCTTAATATAATTGCACTGTATAACACTATAAGCCTACTTGTGAACAATGAGTCAGAAATGTAAGCAAGAGGCACTGACAGATTACTGTTATTACTAATTGCACTATGTCATAACTTGGAAGTATTATTTTGCTCATAGTGTCTGTATTTTCACGATTGTTCTTGGACTTCTGTATTCTACTCATTCAATAAAGCTTTTTTTTAAAAAAATAAATAAATAAAGATAGCAGCATCCTTATTTTTTATTAAAATAACTGCACTATTTTGGGGCTAAAGTTGGCGGGAGTGGGGTGTTAGAAAAAAACGGCACAAAAAGTACCTTTACATTGTGGCCTATGGGAACTCTGTGTTCCCTATAAATATACAGTATATGTATATGCTTATATACATATATATTTATGTATTAATATGTGTATATACACAATTATAAACGTAGTAAAAAAATATTCCTGAAGTGGTTGAATAATGATAACGAATATGCAAATGCTGTATAATAGGTGCTGGTGCTATTTCAAGTATGTATGCACACAAACATAACACAACGATGGAAAAGTCATACATATAATGCACCATAGTACTGGGTGTAAATATCTGGGGACTCTTTAATGCTATATACAGTTAAACAGTTCATAAATACTTCATGCCCCAGACATCAGTTGATAACAACAGCTGAACATCCAAACATAGGCAGCGGTACAAGGTATAGTGCAAAAGTGAAATGAGCTAAATGGGCAGACTTACTGTGTTCCAATTCAAAGACCCATCAGGGACAATGTAGTTAAACTTTTGCCGATTGCTCGCACACTCTCGTGTTTCACAAATCCTCGGCATCTCCTAAGCCTCGATCCCAACCCACGGTCCAGTCACATAACCTGGTAAGACCAATCAGAGAGCCTCCAAAGTCACAGCTTCTCCAGGGAATGTAGAGACCTTTTCTCAGAGTATCAATCACAAATCAGTATAGTTCAGAGTATCCGCTCCAAAACAGCTCAAAAAATGAAGCTCTGGTTCTATAGTGTAAAGCATCAAAGACAAAGTCCAGCACCATAATACTCCAAAAGGCTAAAGGACACTGGCAAGTGGTAGAACAAAAGTACAAATTATAGTCCATGAGACAAAATAAAAGTAACTTTTATTGATGTATAGCATATTTAAAGAAAAGGAGGGCACACATAAAAATAGATGTGTGAAAGTCAAACAAGCCTATGCGCTTCAGCTATTGCCATAGTCATGGCATAATTATATATATATATATATATATATATATTTTAATTTGCTGCCATCGCTGTGCTACTTATCTGGCTTATAGACTATAATTTGTACTTTTGTTCTTATATACACATATAAACACATAAATATATATGCATATAATCATATACAAATTTAAATTTGCTGACATCGCTGTGCAACTTACCCCCTTATGAGCACAATGTTTTCTAGCAATGTGAACGAGAGCTCGTGTTCGCATTGTGATCAACTTGTAATACCAGCACACATTAGCGTGCACTAGTATTATTCAGTGCAAGCGATATTTTGTGCTCCACTTGTAATCTAGCCCAAAATGTTTAATTATTGCAAGTGAAACTTTATTGCAATATATATTCATTATTTATTTTGCTGCCTTTGCATCTAAATTGTGCTTGTTTCACTTTTTCCCAAGGAGGTTTGGGTTAAAACTTTTAGGCAAATTAGACGATACCAGTTTCTAGGGTCCTTATGGAAATATAACCCTAAATATCTTATTGTTTGAACCACCTTTAACGGATGTGAAGTCGAACTCCCTTTAGCTTTAACCACCAATAATAATTCACTTTTTTCAAAGTTAATTTTGTATCCTGAGAAGGAACTAAACTGGGAAAATATTTGAAGAATTAAAGGGATAGTGATAGCTGTATCATTTAAGAATATTAATAGATCATCCGCATATAAAATAATCTTTAAAACCAACACTGACCCCTTTTAGTTCTTTTCTCAGCCAGATCGCTAGAGGTTCGAAAGCTATATTAAATAGAAGAGGGGAGAGAGGGCAGCCTTGTCTAGTACCTCTTTTAAGAAGCACTCCTGTAGTCAGCACCATTAATAAGGAGGTAAGATATTGGTTTATTATAAATATTACATATAAAGTGCAATATCTGGTTTCTGAAACCAAACCTAGCTAATGCATTAAAGAGGTTTTCCCAACTGATCGAGTCAAAAGCTTTTCTGCGTCTACAGTAAGAATGGCTGCAGCTTTACCTTTTTTCCTTCTATTAGTCTGCATCTCATTCCAATAACGATCTAACATACAGACCACTTTGCACATGTTTTTTGATACATTCCTACCACGCATGAACCCAGATTGATCAGGATGTATAAGTTGATTTAAGCAGTTATTAAGTCTATTAGATAGAATAGAGGTGAGAAACAGAGATATGTCTATATGAAGATACTTCTTTAAAGTTTTTATCTTTTTTAAGAATTAATGAGATGTTGGCTGCTGTGAAGTAATTAGAGATTGGGTCATTAGCAAGGAAGTAGCTGTTAAAAAGTTTAATTAGGGTATGCAGAATATCTTCCGATAAAAGTTTATAATATTCAGCTGGCAACCAATCAGGGCCCGCAATTTTTTCAATTAAGCTTTTTTTATGACTGATCCAATTTTTTCAACTGTAATTGGGGCATTTAATAATTGAAGATCGGATTCAGCAAGCTGAGGAATAGTAATCTTTGACCAAAAGCTATCTTGGTTTTTGTGGTTTATCTCTACCCTGAGTAGTTTTTTGATATATGTAAAGAAAGCCTTTTTTTATATCCTCAGAATCAGTGAACCAGTCGTTACCTATCTTAATAGTCAAGATCAGGTGCTTATTCTTCCTGTTTTTGATGAGTTTATCCAAAAATTTTGTAGAGGAACCAAAATGGCCCTTAAATCGCAAATTAGACTTTGTATCTTCTTGCAGACTTTTCTGTTTTAGTAAGATATAGCTTTCTTTTTTGGCTTGGTAATATAACTCCCAATTGACCCCTGATGAATGCATTTTATATCTCCTAAAAGCATTTCTGACCTGTTTAGATTGTTCTTTACTTTGATTTTTTTTTTATTCCAAAAATACATATATGCTTTGACTTCTCCCCGCAAAACAGCTTTCAATCTTATTAAGATATGAGGAATTAAAGTTATAGAAATCTTTCCACTTTTGTCTGATCCAATATGCAAATTTGGTATTATTAATCAGGAATCACGGAAATATAAAGCCAGATTTATTATTCTTTTCTTTGTGTGGTGACTTAAAAGTCATACGGCTAGATTTAGAGTTTGGCGTTAGCCGTCAAAACCAGCGTTAGAGGCTCCTAACGCTGGTTTTGGGCTACCGCTGGTATTTAGAGTCAGTCAGGAAAGGGTCTAACGCTCACTTTGCAGCCGCGACTTTTCCATACCGCAGATCCCCCTACGCCATTTGCGTAGCCTATCTTTTCAATGGGATCTTTCTAACGCCGGTATTTAGAGTCTTGGCTGAAGTGAGCGTTAGAAATCTAACGACAAAACTCCAGCCGCAGAAAAAAAGTCAGGAGTTAAGAGATTTCTGGGCTAACGCCGGTTCATAAAGCTCTTAACTACTGTGCTCTAAAGTACACTAACACCCCTAAACTACCTATGTACCCCTAAACCGAGGCCCCCCCACATCGCCGCCACTCTATTAAAATTTTTTAACCCCTAATCTGCCGACCGCACACCGCCGCCACCTACGTTATCCCTATGTACCCCTAATCTGCTGCCCCTAACATCGCCGACCCCTATATTATATTTATTAACCCCTAATCTGCCATCCCCCAACGTCGCCGCCACCTACCTACAATTATTAACCCCTAATCTGCCGACCGGACCTCACCGCTACTATAATAAAGTTATTAACTCCTAATCCGCCTCACTCCCGCCTCACTAACCCTAACGTCCTAAATCCGAATGACGTCCTAAGTCCGAATGAAGGTTCCTTTAACTGACGTCATCCAAGATGGCGTCCCTCGAATTCCGATTGGCTGATAGGATTCTATCAGCCAATTGAAATTAAGGTAGGGAAAATATGATTGGCTGATTGAATCAGCCAATCGGATTGAACTTGAATCTGAATGGCTGATTCCATCAGCCAATCAGATTTTTCTTACCTTAATTCCGATTGGCTGATAGAATCCTATCAGCCAATCGGAATTCGAGGGACGCCATCTTGGATGACGTCATTTAAAGGAACCTTCATTCAGACTTAGGACGTCGGAAGAAGAGAAATGGATCCTCGCTGGAGGTCTTCAAGATGGAGCCGCTCATAGGATGAAGATAGAAGATGCTGCTTGGATGAAGATGGTTGCCGGTCCGGATCTCCTCTTCTGCCCGGATAGGATGAAGACTTTGGAGCCTCTTCTGGACTTCTTCTTGCCGCTTGATAGAAGACTTCAGCCGGATGATGGATCTCCAGCCCCCGCTTGGGCTTGAATGAAGACTTCGGAGCCTGGAACGATCAGTGATACCTGGCATGGTGAAGACAAGGTAGGAAGATCTTCAGGGGCTTAGTGTTAGGTTTATTTAAGGGGGGTTTGGGTTAGATTAGGGGTATGTGGGTGGTGGGTTGTAATGTTGGGGGGGGTATGTATGTTTTTTTTTACAGGCAAAAGAGCTGAATTCTTTTGGGCATGCCCCGCAAAAAGCCCTTTTAAGGGCTGGTAAGGTAAAAGAGCTTTTCTATTTTAATTTTAGAATAGGGTAGGGCATTTTTTATTTTGGGGGCTTTGTTATTTTATTAGGGGGAGTAGGTGTAATTAGCTTAAAATTGTTGTAATATTTTTATTATGTTTGTAATTAATTTTTTTATTTTTTGTAACTTAGCTTTTTTTATTTTTTGTACTTTAGTTAGTTTATTTAATTGTATTTATTTGTAGGTATTTCATGTAATTAATTTACTGATAGTGTAGTGTTAGATTTAATTGTAGGTATTTTATTTAATTAATTTATTGATAGTGTAGTGTTAGGTTTAATTGTAACTTAGGTTAGGATTTATTTTGCAGGTAATTTTGTAATTATTTTAACTAGTAGCTATTAAATAGTTAATAACTATTTAATAGCTATTGTACCTGGTTTAACATAAATACAAAGTTGCCTGTAAAATAAATATAAATCCTAAAATAGCTATAATATAATTATAATTTATATTGTAGCTATATTAGGAGTTTATTTTACAGGTAAGTATTTAGCTTTAAATAGGAATAAGTTATTTAATAAGAGTTAATTTATTTTGTTAGATTTAAATTATATTTAACTTAGGGGGTGTTAGTGTTAGTGTAAGACTTAGCTTTAGGGGTTAATACATTTATTAGAGTAGCGGTGAGGTCCGGTCGGCAGATTAGGGGTTAATTATTGTAGGTAGCTGGTGGCGACATTGTGGGGGGCAGATTAGGGGTTAATAAATATAATATAGGGGTCGGCGGTGTTAGGGGCAGCAGATTAGGGGTACATAGGTATAATGTAGGTTGCGGCGGTGTACGGAGCGGCAGATTAGGGGTTAAATAAAATATGCAGGGGTCAGCGATAGCAGGGGCGGCAGATTAGGGGTTAATAAGTGTAATGTTATGGGTGTTTAGACTTGGGGTTCATGTTAGGGTGTTAGGTGCAGATTTAGGAAGTGTTTCCCCATAGGAAACAATGGGGCTGCGTTAGGAGCTGAACGCTGCTTTTTTGCAGGTGTTAGGTTTTTTTCAGCTCAAACTGCCCCATTGTTTTCTATGGGGGAATCGTGCACGAGCACGTTTTTGAAGCTGGCCGCGTCCGTAAGTACCGCTGGTATTGAGAGTTGCAATGGCGGTAAATATGCTATACGCTCCCTTTTTGGAGCCTAACGCAGCCCTTCTGTGAACTCTAAATACCAGCGGTATTTAAAAGGTGCGGGAGAAAAAAAGCATGCGTTTAGCTACGCGGGGTCGTTACCGACAAAACTCTAAATCTAGCCGATAGTCAGGATTGCATGGTCAGATATCAAGATATCTTCTATTTTAGTCTCTATTTCCATGGTGGAGAGTCTCTCAGCAACTAAAAAAAAGTCGATCCTAGAAAATGTTTTATGCTCTTTAGATTCACAGATGAAAACCTGATTATTTGGGTTTTTGATCATCCAAATATCCTTAATTTTTAAGGATTTGTTGAATTTGTTAAAAAATGTGGACATTTTATTTTATTCTTGTAATCTCTTGCTTGAGTTCTATCCAGCTCTGGACATAAAGACACGTTAAAGGGACACTCAGGTCAAATTAAATTTTCATGATTCAGATACAGCATGTAATTTAAAACAACTTTCCAATTAACTTCCATTAAGAAAAATGTGCACATTCTTTTATATTTACACGTTTTGAATCCCCAACTCCTACTGATCATGTGCAAGAATTCACAGACTATACGTATATGCATTTATGATTGGCTAATTGCTATCACATGGTACAGGGGGAGTGGAAATAGACATAACTTTGAAATTTGTTTAGAAAAAAATCTACTACTCATTGAAATTCAGAGTAAATGCTATTGTATTTTCTTGTTATCTTGCATTTGCTGATATGCAAATCTACTGTTTACTGGTCCTGTAAATATCCACCTAAAATCAGGTTTATCACTGATATATGGATAAGTTAGATTTTATTTTTTCCCAAAATAATTAATTAAAAGCGTTAGGTCCATAACATATTTACAAATGACAGACTTTATTACTATTGAAGGGACAGTCTACACCAGAATTGTTATTGTTTAAAAAGATAGATACTCCCGTTTATTACCCAGTTCCCTAGTTTTGCACAATCAACACAGTTATATAAATACACTTTTTACCTTTGTGATTACCTAGTATCTAAGCCTCTGCAAACTGCCCCCTTATTTCAGTTCTTTTGACAGACATCCATTTTAGCCAACTAGAGCTGGCTCACCTGAACTCCACGTGCGTGAGCACATTATTATCTATATGACACACATGAACTAACACCCTCTAGTGGTGACAAACTGTTAAAATGCCCTGAGAGAAGAGGCGGCCTTCAAGGGCTTAGAAATTAGCATATGAACCTCCTAGGTTTAGCTTTCAACTAAGAATACAAAAAGTACAAAGCAAAATTGGTGATAAAAGTAAATTGGAAAATTGTTTAAAATTACATTCTCTATCTGAATCATGAAAATGTATTTTAGAATAGACTATCCCTTTAATCTCAATTTGAAGAATAATGAACCTAGCTACGGGGTCTTACTCTATATTTAAAATCTTGTAGTTGTATTAAAAAGGCCACCCGCACTTCCTTTTGGGACAAGGAGTTGCTAGAACCTCATCTAGCCATCTGGATTTTAACTTAGGGATCTCTGCTTCTTTAAGATGACCAGGACCAAGTCTGGATTATATTTTGCTAGTTGCTTAATTATGACTTTTCGTTTTATAGGAGAAGATATTCCCCCCACATTCCAGGAGAGCATATTTAGATCTGCCATTCTACTACTCTATGTTGTTATATTATCTGCAAAAGGTCACAATTGATATATAATACAGTAAACTTATCTAATTTACTTTAGTAGATAAAAATTATTTTACTTCTTCCACATTATTGAGAACCATTCTTTTATCATTATCTTCTAGCACAATCTTAGCCGGGTAAATCAACCATGCTTTAAAACCTTTTTCATGAAGTTGAGTACACATAGGATACATCTCCTTTCTTTTTAATGAAGTTTCATTCAAAAAATCCTGAAATAGGTAGTAATGTATTGTTCTCTAAAGTGAACACTCCTGCTTCCCTGTATAATTTAATTAGCTCAACCTTATCTTGGAAGTTTAATACCTTAAATATAAGCATTCTATTTTTTAGGCGTTCCATCAGCATTATATTTTTTTAGGGCCTATTCTGTGGGCTCTTTCTATAGCTAGCAAGAGGTTCCCCTCTGGGACTCCCAGTGCTCTTGGGAGGGTAAAATATGTAAATGTTATCAGATCATTATTTTCTACATTTTCCGGTAATCCTACCAATATAAGATTGTTGCGTTTGGAGCGATCCTCCAGATCTTCTAACCTGGCCTGCATAGTGATTATTTTGGTTTCTTGCTTTTGTATATGGGTCTCTTGTGAACTGACTATATCCTCCTAATCTGAAATTCTGTTTTCTGCTTCAGATATTCTAGAGTCAAATTGTTTAACTTCAACAGACAAAGCTCCTCTGTACCTACGTCAGCAATAACGAAACCAGCTTCCTACAATCATGGCTTCCCCCCAAGAGTGTCCATCTCGTGAGGCCACGCCGTGATTGGAGGAAGCCGGTTTCGTCATTGCTGTGTAAGAACAGCATGAGGAGCGGGCGGGGGATCGCCGATCCGGCTTTCCTGAAGAGTTAGTGGGTATGTTTCGATGGGGTTTTTCGCAATTTAGAGTTTAATAATGTAGAAGGGTATTTTGTGATGGGGGTTGTGGCAGATTTGGGGTTAAATAGTGTAGAAAGGTATTTTGCAATGGGGATTGTGGCAGTTTACAGGTTAATAGTGTAGAGGGGTATTTTGCAATGGGGTTTGTGGCAGTTTAGGGGTTAATATAGTATTCTGATACTTTATGGTGGGGTTGTGGTGGTTAAGGGGTTAATTATTGTAGAGGGGTATTTTTAAGATGGGGCTGTGGTGACTTAGGGGATAATAGTGTATTGGTGGTACTTTGCGGTTGAGTTGTGGCAGTTTAGGGGGTTAATAGTGTCGAGGGGTAGTTTGCGATTGGGGGTGTGCAGATTAGGGGTTATTAGTGTAGTGGGGTACTTTGCGGTGGGCTTTGTGGTGGTTTACGGGTTATTAGTTTAGTAGGGTAATTTGCAGTGGGCTATGTGTCGTTTTAGAGGTTATTAGAGTAGGGAGTTTATGGCGATTCGGGTTAGTGCTCGAGTATGGGTGTTAGTTTTTTCTGCTTTTCTCGCTCCATTGAATTCTATGGGGGAGTACGTTAATGCAGACACAATATTCTAACTTCGGCTCTTTGCATGCATCAGGTAAGAATGCAAGAAAAATAAATTTACTTTCAACTTATAATACGCGCGCAACCTGAAGCACGCAAAGAGCTGAAATTGAGGGGAGTTAGCATGCGAGCGGGGGCGATAAATAGCGCTACATATAGCCCATATAAAACATTACATTATACTAGGTGTACTGTATCTGGTAAGAAATATATTGTTCTTCCTTTGAAAAACACTTTACATGTCAAAACAAAGTATAAAGAGAATATCTTGACAGTGTTCTTTATGGTCTCTTTTATCTTAAACACAAACCTAACACATGAACCTGCATTTGTTATTTTTCAAGACTATATTGTAACATTTTTGCTTTTAATTAAGGAATTGTATGATTAAAACTCTTTAATGTTGACAACATGGCTTGACCATTTAGACATTGTCTCTTGGAGTTAAATGTTATAGAGACATCCGAAATGTATTTTTATGATAATATTATCTTTTATTAGGTATCTATCAATAAAACTGAACAAAAGTGTAATAGTACCTGACAATATGCACTACAGCTCAGAAATACCAGTTGCTAGGATGTAATGGTCCTGGCATAGTTATATGCTCATGCATTCTGCATGGGAGGAGCTACAAGGTGCTGGACCCGCCCATTGGTACTTTCTAGGCATCATCCTAATAAGTATGGTTTAAAACCAGGTTTGGCTTAAATCTTACCATATCTAGTTTCCACACTTAAGAAGTGATTTTACTTCTCTTTCTGTCTGTAACATAGAATATTGTTTTCAGACCTCTGGCTGACAGTAAATTTCCAGTTCCTGATTTTACCATCTTGGCTGCAAGGAGGCAAGGTATGATTTACCCTATTTAGTTGACAGATATTATGCCTACAGCATCAATTTAAAGCCCTTTGTGAGAGTAACACACAGAAAACATAGATTGAATCCTCTTTAGTCAAAAAACACATAGCGGGAATTTAACCATTTTTGCCAATTTAACCACAGTAACCCAGTAACACACAGAATGTTGTTTTTTTCTATCCTGCTTGGCAGTGACACATGACACATTTTTTTCTACCTTCATTTTTATCATGGTCATTCTGTAAAAGCCGTCAGCTTATTTTTAAATATATTAGACACTGAGGCTGTCAAAAGTATATGTATCACACAAGGCTTAGGCTTATATATTTTTTAGTGCCTCTGCTCAAATTCAGGGCTTTAACTAGGAATGGGTAAAAGCTTTGCAACATTCGAAAAATTAAACGAATTTTAACACATTCGTTCATTTGTTTTGAATTTTTAATGTTTGTACAACATTCTAACATTTGTTTAATATAATAGTATTTCTAATGCAACTTTAAATAAAATATTACATTTCAATTTTTCTATTTCGAAAATTGCAACAATTTTAATCGAATATGCAATATTTGAATTAGAAAAATTTAAATAAATTTATTTGTAATAGTTTTTCTGATGCTCTCTTTAACCCCTTAAGCCTAATGGATGTAGCTACTATGTCATAGGGTACCCTGCTAACGTAGTAGCTACGTCGTTAAAACTTCTCCCTCATGCTGCGGTCCTGGCTATCAGCTCTGACAGCTAAGACCGCAGCCAGAGGGAGAAGGCATCTGTCTTCATATGGTAAGAAAGCGCGGGCAGCGCTCCCGTTTCCATATAAAGCAGATCACTAATGCAAATAGTGAGACTCTGTGTCACTGTTTGGATTGGGCTTGCGGTGGTGTAGTTGGTGGTGTAGGAGGGGTCAGGAGGGGAGGCAAGTGGGTGGCCTATTGACATGAGGGGTGGCGGAAGGGGGATGGGGTCCCACAGTCACACAATATTTCAGCAGGAGTGAGGGAGGGAGGTATCCACTTTACTACAGAAAATGTGTTATGAGAGAAAAGAGGGTGTCCATACTGAGTGATCACTTGGAGGGGGGGGTTTGCTACAGTACAAACAAAGGGGATCCCAGAGAAGCTTTTACAACCATTTGTGATATGACTGCACACACAGTATGTAAATAATTTCAGTGAAATCCCCACAGTTTGTAAAAAAGTTAACCATTTTTTAATATGATCACATTTAGCTGCGAAACGGTGGCATAAAATATAACTACTACTACTGCTTTTAAACTGATGTGATTGGTCACTCTTATCATGTGATCAACTTATTTGTAGACCTTCTTCCTGCACAGGTGTCATGAATGCAGGAATTAGGTAGGTGTGGTTAATTTAGTATATAAAATGCAAGAGATGATTGAAACATGTTTATAGCTCTTTTCATAGTGAATTTAACTGCTCTTGAAAAAGGCAGCTGTGTCTGCTGAAACCAGTTAAACCTTTTTACTACTTTGAGCTTTTTATTGGATTTTATTAAGACTGGAAATCACTGTCAGCAATGTTTCAGGTGTTTTCTGAATAAAATCTTAAATTTCTTCAAGTAACCCTGTGAGTATGTTCCTTTCAGTGCAGGCTGTTTGCTAAGTTATATTGCCTTTTGTTGGCCTTTTCTTCCGAGGTTTTCTGCAGAGACCTGAGGTGGGAGAAAGAGGTTTGGCAAGTGCCTTGTGGAAGACTGCGCCACAATCTAAAAAACAGTTCTTAGAAATCTTCACGTCTGAGCTTTTGTCGTGTTCACATCTATTTCTGATGGAGTACTTTCTGATTCTTTGGTTAGATATACTGTATATGTCAAATATAGAATGCAAAATGCCCCACAAAGAACGAAAATTCTATTAACAATTTGAATGTGTTATGGTTACAAAGGGTCATTATTATAACAAAGTTACATTAAAATGTATTGTGATAGCACATGATAGCATACCTCCCAACATTTCAAAATACAAAAGATGGACAGTTGACCCCCCCCTGCCCAATTCTAAATAAAGTCATATCGTTTAGTACACTTAGGCAGCAAATCAAACACAAGCTCAAACCACTGGTATAGCTATGTGAGCTCTGTATTTTATTAGTCTTTGCAGAGACAGTGCTTAATATTTTTTTTTATCTTAATTGGACATTTAATAATAGATTCTTTAAAACTGCTCTCTGCATTCTCCATTAATATTCTAGATTCTGGCCTTTAAAGTCAGCAAAAATGCACAGTAACACACAACATAGCATACACTTACACATGCAAATACACACACACTACATACCATACACTTACACATGCAGATACACACACATACTACATAGCATACACTTATACATGCAGATACACACACACTACATAGCATACACTTACACATGCAGATACACACACATACTACATAGCATACACTTACACATGCAGATACACACACACTACATAGCTTACTCTTATACATGCAGATACACACACTACATAGCATACACTTACACATGCAGATACACACACACTACATAGCTTACTCTTATACATGCAGATACACAAACACACACTACATAGCATACACTTATACATGCAGATACACACACACACTACATAGCTTACTCTTATACATGCAGATACACAAACACACACTACATAGCATACACTTATACATGCAGAAACACACACACACTACATAGCATACACTTTACATGCAGATACATACACACTACATAGCATACACTTACACATGCAGATACACACACACTACATAGCTTACTCTTATACATGCAGATACACACACTACATAGCATACACTTACACATGCAGATACACACACACTACATAGCTTACTCTTATACATGCAGATACACAAACACACACTACATAGCATACACTTATACATGCAGATACACACACACACTACATAGCATACACTTATACATGCAGATACACACACACTACATAGCTTACTCTTATACATGCAGATACACAAACACACACTACATAGCATACACTTATACATGCAGATACACACACACACTACATAGCATACGCTTATACATGCAGATACACACACACTACATAGCATACACTTTACATGCAGATACACACACACTACATAGCATACACTTATACATGCAGATACACACTCTACATAGTATACACTTACACATGCAGATACACACATACTACATAGCATACTTACACATGCAGATGCACACACTGCATCACATAAACTTATACATGCAGATACACACACACACACTACATAGCTTACATTTATACATGCAGATACACACACACACACTACATAGTATACACTTATACATGCAGATACACACACACTACATAGTATACACTTACACATGCAGATACACAAACACACACACACTACATAGCATACACTTATACATGCAGATACACACACTACATAGTATACACTTACACATGCAGATACACAGACACACTACATAGCATACTTACACATGCAGATACACACACTACATAGCATAAACTTATACATGCAGATACACACACACACTACATAGCTTACACTTATATATGCAGATACACACACACACTACATAGTATACACTTACACATGCAGATACACACACACACAGTATACACTTATACATGCACACATACACACACACACACTACATAGCATATACTTATACATACAGATACACACACACTACATAGCATATGCTTACACATGCAGATACACACACTACATAGCATACACTTATACATGCAGATACACACACACAATACATAGCTTACTCTTATACATGCAGATACACACACTACATAGTATACACTTACACATGCAGATACACACACACACACTACATAGCATACTTACACATATAGATACACACACACACTACATAACATAAACTTATACATTCAGATACACACACACACACACACTACATAGCTTATACTTATACATGCAGATACACACACACACTACATAGCTTATACTTATACATGCAGATACACACACACACTACAAAGCTTATACTTATACATGCAGATACACACACACACACTACATAGTATACACTTATACATGCAGATACACACACACTACATGGCATACACGTATACATGCAGACACACACACACACACACACACCTATACATACAGATACACACACTACATAGCTTACACTTATACATGCAGATACACACACACACACACTACATAGCATAGCATACACTTATATATGCAGATACACACACACTTATTAATTGCAGATAGACACACACTACATCATATATGGGTATCTGCAATTCATTATATGGTGTCCTGGGGTTGGCAAGCACATTAGCTGGCAGTCTGAGGCTGCCACTGTTCGCTACCCTGGTGTTAGCACTGCTCATCATATAAAACTGAAGGCATGTTAGTATTATCACCAGGGGTTAGACGTCATCCCTACCAGGGGTTAGAGGTCACCATTACCTGAGGTCAGAGGGTATACAGTCTTCTTACTCCTGCTTAACCCACACACCATTCCTTTTCCACAGGGAATCTAACAGGTATATAACCCTGGGAGAGAAAAGCCAGCTGCTTCTGAGTATGGGCCCAAAATCGGGACAGTTGGGGGGTATGTTTCAGATAGTCTCAACAAAATGAATGCACAAATTTTCCCCATGTAAAACGCAAATGTAATGGATTACTTGAAGAGGGCAAAAAAATACTATCTAAAAAAACACGAGTTTGAATGATAAATCAGGAGAACTTATTTTTTTTGTGTGGAGAAATTCATCATAATTCAACCCAGCTCGCCTTCCAAAGAGCGAAAATTAATATGTTCCATTTTTGTTTTATAAATTTGTATGCTCCGGTGCTCCTTTCCAAGGGCGAGATGCAGAGAATTCTCCTAGCCCTTGATAAATCTAGTCCTTTAACTCTGTTTCACTTAATATATACTGGTAAATAAAAACATTTCTATGAAACCGAGGAGCATAATTCATAGAACAATCTGTGCAAAGTGCTTCATTATTATTTCTGTGGGTTTTCAATGTGAGGTTATTCTAATACATTTTAAATTAAAAAAAAAAAACAAAAACAGTTATTATGTGATATTCCAATGCTATTGCAAAATTTAGAATCCACTACTATTTTGTATTGCAAAATCACAACAATATTCTAAATCTACCAGAGAGCACTTTTCAAGCAGTATTTACATCACTGTAAAAACCATTGTGGTCTCTTTCATTTTTATATATATTTTTAGTGTGAATATTTATGTGCATAATCAGTTCACATATAAATAAAGGAACAGTGTACTCTAAAATGTCTCCCCTTCAATGTGCTGCCAGTGACCCATTTTAGCTGCTGGAGTATATTAAATTGTTTACTAATTGATCATTTACCTTTATTTTATCATCTGAAGTAACTGATTTTTCCTGTTATCTCTCATGATTCAGATAGACATGTTTGAGGATGTCTGAGATAGAGCATGCATTTTAAACAAATTTCTAATTTACTTCCATTATCAAATTCTGCCATGTTGTGATCCAGACACCAACCTAGGTATCTCTTCAACAAAGAATACCATAGGAACAAAGAACATTTGATAAAGTAACATAGAAACTTTTGTAAAATTGTATGCTCTGAATCACAAAATATTTTTTTGGGGTTTCATATCCTTTTAATTATTAATTATAGATAAGCTATGTAAACAGGGATGGTTTACAATAAATCATGCTACCAGTGGGGAGTGGAACAGAGAGGTACTAAAATGTTTGTTTTCAATTGTTATCTCAGAAAGAGATAAGATAAGGAAGCCTTTGTGTTTATTTAGAGTGATGCAATCTGTTCTCCCTTAAAGCTCCGCCCATGTTAATGGGTTGTAGTTTCAAAGAGCAAAAACAGCTGTTTCACGCGTTCGCATTGCTGGGAAGTATTGCGCTCACGAGAACACGCTTCCATAGGCTTAAATGGGAGCCTCGTTCTCATGCTGTGAGACATGGCATAAGAACTCGCGCAGCTAGGGTTGCCACCCAGCCAGTATTTTACTGACATGGCCGGTATTTTTAAGGTTCATGTCAATGTAGAAAATGAAGAATAAATATTGAACGAAAGCCCCTGTCAAAGTGAAACTTCTTGTGAGTGTGATGAATACTAGTTATAAACAAATGAGCATTTAAAATCAGTCCTATCAGCTTTAGTTTTTGAGTTATGCTGTTTAATTATTTATGCAAATTTATGTTAATTAGCATGGCCGGTATTTTCTTCCAAGAAAGATGGCAACCCGACGTGTAGCGCAGGGGGTAAGCAGCGCAGCGATGGCAGCAATTTGTAAATATACAGTATATGTATATGCTTATATACATATATATTTATGTGTTAATTATGTGTAAATGTGTGTATATACACATATTAACACATAAATATATATGTATATAAGCATATACATATATATTTAATGAGAACACACATTTCCTATAGAACGCAATGTAAAGCCCCAAAACTGCCTAGTGCAGGTTTTTTTATTAACAATATGCTACTTTGTTTTTTAATAAAAAACTATAATGCCATCTATTTTGAGGGCAATTGGGGCACATTTAAAAAATTTACCAGTGATCTAATCTCTCTTGTAATGGCTGGTTATTTATCGCGCACCTGCAAACGGGCAAATTTGCCCGTTTGCTGTGGCACGATAATTTAGCGTTTGCACTTGTAATCTAGCCCTAAGTGTTTAATGTCTCTTTAAGAGAAAAAAACTCTTATTTAGCTATATTAGATAGTCATCATTAATACTGAAATCTTTAGCTACCATATTTTACTAACACATCCACTGTATATATTTTGCTTTCATATGCCTGTGTATACCCCCACAAACAAACCCTAAAGCCAGAGAAAAGCCTGCCTCTTATAGTTTTTTACATTTGCCTAAGAACATTATGTAAGAACATTAGATTTTCACATTACATGGTACTCATAATTTGGCAAGTTTAAAGAGACAGCAAGCAGCTGTATTTAAAGATGCTGCAGTAAAACACTTTTTAGCCTTTTAGCCTGTAACGCAACGTCAGTACCACACTCGTAAAAATGACGTTTTTTAATGGGATTCCCATAGCGCCGGTATTACAAGTTTTGCGTTCTGGCTAAAAAGCGAGCGTTACAGCCTAAAATTACAAGATCTGTAACGCCATCTAAAGTCAGTAGTTATGAGTTTTATGCTACAAAGCAGTAACATAAAACTCATAACTAAAGTGTTAAAAAGTGCACTTACACCATAAACTACCTATGAACTCCTAAACCGCCGCCCTCTCACATTGTAAACACTATTTAAATATTATTAACCCCTAAGTCCGCCCACATCGCCCCCACTATACTAAAGTTATTAAGCCCTACACCGCCGCCACTATACTAAACCTATCAACCCCTAAACCGTAAGCCCCCACAACGAAATATACTAAACTAAACTATTTACCCCTAAACCTAACAACCCCCTAACTTTATATTAAAATTACAATTGCCCTAGCTTAAATTAAATTAAAACTTACCTGTCAAATTAAAAAAACTAAGTTTAAACTACCAATTAAACTAATAATAATTAAACTAAAATTAAACTAACTACCAATTAAACTAAACTACACATTAAAAAAATCCTAACACTACTCTAAAAATGACAAAGTATCTAAATACAAAAACAAAAAAATACTAAGTTACAAAAAATAACAAACACTAAATTACGGAAAATAACAAACGAAATTATCCAAAATAAAAAAGAATTATACCTAATCTAATAGCCCTATCAAAATAAAAAAGCCCACCCAAAATAAAAAAAAACCCTAGCCTACAATAAACTACCAATGGCCCTTAAAAGGGCCTTTTATGGGGCATTGCCCCAAAGATATCAGCTCTTTTACCTGTAAAAAAAAACACAAAGACCCCGCCAACAGTAAAACCCACCACCCAACCAACCCCCCAAATTAAAAAAACCTAAAATCCAATAGGATTTAAGCAGCTCTGATTCTATTGGCTAATTCGAATTAGCCAATAGTATAAGAGCTGCTTAAATCCTATTGGCTGATTTGAACAGCCAATAGGATTTTAGCAGCCCTAATTCCTATTGGCTGATTCAAATTTTTCAGCCAATAGGAATACAAGGGATGCCATCTTGAATGGCGTCCCTTGCATTGAAGATTCAGTGTACGGCGGCGACCGTATGAAGAGGATGCTCCGCGCCGGATATCTTCAGGATCGACCCGCTCTGCGCTTCCGGGATCAAGATAGAAGATGCCACCTGGATGAAGATTGAAAAGGCTGCCTTGATGAAGACTTCTTGCTGCTTGGATCAGGACTTCGCCGACGGGATGAAGAGGCCGCCTGGATGAAGACTTCTCACCGTCTGGAACAGGACTTTAACTCTGGAATGAAGATCGTTCAAGCGGGACTTCAAAAACTGTAAGTGGATCGTCAGGGGGTTAGTGCTAGGCTTTTTTAAGGGTTTTTTGGGTGTGGTTTTTTTTAGTTCAGGGTCTGGGCAATAAAAGAGCTAAATGCCCTTTTAAGTGGAATGCCCATACAAATGCCCTTTTCAGGGCAATGGGTAGCTTAGGTTTTTTTAGATAGTTTTTTTTTTATTTTGTGGGTTTGTGGGGTGGGGTTTCTAATTTTAGAGGGTCTTTATAAAAAAATTTTACTAAAAGAGCTGCTATCTTTAGGGCAATGCCCTACAAAAGGCACTTTTAAAGGGCCATTTGTAGTTTATTCTAGATTAGGTTTTTTATTTTTTATTTTATTTTTTAAAGGGTATTAGAATAGGAATAATCTTTATTTTTTTGGATAATTTCGGGGTTTTTTTGTAATGGTAGGTTTTTTTATTTTTGTAAAGGTAGGTTTTTTTTTATTTTTTGTAATGTTATGTTTTAGTGTAAGGCAGGTTAGGTTTTATTTCACAGGTAAGTTTGCATTTATTTAGCTAGGTAGTTAGTAAATAGTTAATAACTATTTACTAACTAGTCTACCTAGTTAAAATAAATACAAGCGATTTAGGGGTTAATAGGTTTAGTTAGTGGTAGTGATGTGGGAGGCCAGAGGTTTAGGGGTTAATAACTTTATTTAGTTGCAGCGATGTTGGGGAGTGGCGGAATAGGGGTTAATAACTTTAATATAGTTGCGGCAATGTTGGGGTGCAGCGGAATAGGGATTAAAAACTTAAGTATAATGGCAGCGATATCAGGAGCGGCACATTAGGGGTTAATAATTTTATTTAGGTGGCGGCGATATCAGGAGTGGCAGATTAGGGGTTAATAACTTTAGGCAGGCGTCAGCGATGTCAGGGGCAGCAGATTAGGGGTGTTTAGACTCGGGGGTTTATGTTAGGGTGTTAGGTTTAAACTGTATTTTCTTTTTCCCCATAGACATCAATGGGGCTGCGTTCCGGAGCTTTTGTTTCCGCAATCGCAGGTGTTAGACTTTTTTTTTTGCCAGCTCTCCCCATTGACGTCTATGGGGAAAGCATGCACGAGCACGTCAAAACAGCGCTTGTTTTTGGTGCCCACGCAAGCCGGGTTTTTTTAAACTTGTAATGGCAGCACTATAGGGGATTAAATAACGCCACATTTGTTGCATTTTTTACTTTCTCTATAACGCTCAAAACTCTTAATCTAGGTGATTGTTATTTCTAGGGATGAGCATTTGAATACTTCGTTAGCATCCGAATGTGGAAGTAGCAGGCCACTCGTGCCTCTTTTTGGAGCCACATTTATTCTGGAGAAAGTACAACACACCTGGATTTGGACAGATCGTGGTTTGTTGCCCTTTCATCAGAAGAGATGTGGAATGCTCATCCATAATTTTTTCATAGTTAATACTGAAGTACTCAAATTTTCAGAACAGATGTCAGGTTTAACAAGCAAAACAGCTATTTCAAATGCTAAAATAAAGTTAAATTATCAATTTGTAAACAATTTAGCACATTCAGGCGGGTAAAATGAATTGGGAATACATTAGATTTCAGTACAATGTCGGTCTAACTAATTTTAATAGCGGTCTTTCTAAAATACTGGAATAAAAAATCTACAAAATGTCAAATCTCTATGAAATGCTACACTCCAATGTTGGCTATAGCCCATTTCATTGCTGGATTTGCCTATAGACAATATGGGTAGCACCAAGGGATGCCTTCACTCAGGATCTAGCTGTTGGTTCAAGGGATTCATCAATGCATTATTACTAGTTTTGTCATATTTTCACTTTTACAAACTTGACTGCCCAAAGGGAATTAATATTTAGCAATGTATTACTAGTGATGTCAGCTATTACTTGCAACATCACTCTGTACAGACAGCATACAGGGTGTACTAAATTATATACATTTTATATGTTGTTGCTAAACCATGTGAGGTTCAAGCTCTCGTTCGTCTAATCCAGTGTCAAAGAGATTACCCTGTAGTCTGTACACATGAGACTAGAACACCTACCAATTAATGGCTATCATTTACAATCCTTATATGTGGATAATATGATACATTTCATTACTGCCAGCATGACATGCGTCTTCAGCGTGTCTGATCACAATTCTCGGTTAATCTATGAGTCACCCTGCACTGAAAAATGATCTCTAGATAATTCAATAAGTTCAATTTTATGGCTGTTAACATGGATGGAAAAGTTCTTCAAACATATTATAGGATGTCAGTATGAATGAAGGGTCATGAAAAATATGAACTCCACAATTATCTCAAGTGTTGACAGATGAATATGACATGCAGGATAGAAATTCAAAGTTAATGGTAATAAACATTCAACCCCTACACTTGCACACACACCCACAGATAAGTACATATACATACGCACACACACACGTAAGCACACATACACAAACAGATAAGCAAACATACATATACACCCACATACACACACAGATAAGCACACATACATACGCACGCACACACACACACACACACACACAGATAAGCAAACATACATATAAACCAACATACACAGATAAGCACACATACATACACACGCACACACAAACACAGATAAGCACACATACATACACACGCACACACAAACACAGATAAGCACACATACATACACACGCACACACAAACACAGATAAGCACACATACATACACACGCACATAAACACACAGATAAGCACATATACATACGCAGTATTACGCACACACACACACGTAAGCACACATACACACACACACAGATAAGCACACATACATACACACGCACATACACACAAACACACACACAGATAAGCACATATACATATGCAGTATTACGCAAACACGCACTCATAAGCACACATACACACAGACGCACATACACACACAGATAAGCACACATACATACACACACACACACACATACACACACACACAGATAAGCACATATACATACACCCACCCACAGATAAGCACACATACACACACAGATAAGCACACATACATACACACACAGAGATAAGCACACATACATACACACACACACACACAGACATACACACACACACAGAGATAAGCACACATACATACACACACAGAGATAAGCACACATACATACACACACACACACACAGATAAGCACACATACATACACACACAGAGATAAGCACATATACATACACACACACAGATAAGCACACATACATACACACACACAAAGATAAGCACACATACATACGCACCCACCCACAGATAAGCACACATACCTGTACATACACACAAACACAGAGATAAGCACACATACATACACACACACACAGATAAGCACACATACAAACGCATGCACACACACATATATAAACACACATACATACACACACAAAGGTAAGTACACATACATGCATACACACACACAGAGATAAGCACACATACCTACACACATACAACACACACATACATGCACACACAGATAAGCACATTTACATACGCGCAAACATACACACACACACACACACACAGATAAGGACACACACATACGCACACACAGAGATAAGTACACATACCTACACTTACACAGATAAGCACACATTCATACGCACACACACACACACACAGATAAGCACACATACATATGCACACACACACACAGATAAGAACATATACATATGCGCAGACACAGATAAGCACACATACGTATGCACACACACACAGATAAGCACACATACATACATGCACACACACACAGATAAGCACACATACATATGCTCACACGCACACACACAAACACAGATAAGCACACATACGTATGCACACACACACACACACAGATAAGCATACATATATACGCACACACACACAGATAAGCACACATACTGTACATACGCTCACACGCACACACAGATAAGCACAAATAAATATGCACACACAGATAAGCACACATACATACTCACACACAAATAAGCAGATATATATACGCACACCCATACAGATACACACATACATACTCACACACACGCAGATAAGCATACATATATACGCACACACAGACAAGCACACATACATACTCACACGCACAGATAAGCACACATATATATGCACACACAGAGATAAGCACACATACATACACACACACAGATAAGCACACATACATACGCAAACACCCACAGATAAGCACACATACAATACATACATACACACAGATAAGCACACATACATACAAACACAGATAAGCACACATACATACATACATACACAGATAAGCACACATACATACACACATACACACACACAGATAAGCACACATACACACACACAGATAAGCACTCATACATACATGCATACATACATACACACACATACACACACAGATAAGCACACATACATACACACACAGATAAGCACACATACATTCACACACACAGAAAAGCACACATACATACACACACACACATACACACACAGATAAGCACACATACATACATAAACATACAGATAAGCACACATACATACGTGCATACACAAACACAGATAAGCACACATACATACTCACACACACACAGATAAGCACACATATATATGCACACACACACACAGATAAGCACACATATATATGCACACACACACACAGATAAGCACACATAAATACGTAAGCACAGATAAGCACACATACATATGCACACACACATACATACACACACCGATAAGCACACACACACACACACAGATAAACACACATACATACTCACACACACACAGATAAGCACACATAAATACGTAAGCACAGATAAGCACACATACATATGCACACACACATACACACACACCGATAAGCACACACACGCTCACAGATAAGCACACACACATACATACTCACACACACACAGATAAGCACACATACTGTACATACTCACACACACACACACACACACACAGATAAGCACAAATACATACTCACACACAGATAAGCAGATATATATAAGCACGCACACACATACAGATACACACATACATACTCACACACACACGCAGATAAGCATACATAGATACGCACGCACACACACAGATAAGCACACATATATATGCACACACACACAGATAAGCACACATATATATGCACACAGACACATATAAGCATACATACAGTTGCAAGAAAAAGTATGTGTGTGTGTTTATCTGTGTGTGTGTGTGCATATATATATGTGTGCTTATCTGTACTTACGTATGTACAGTTGCAAGAAAAAGTATGTGAACCCTTTGGAATGATATGGATTTCTGCACAAATTGGTCCTAAAATGTGATCTGATCATCATCTAAGTCACAACAATAGACAATCACAGTCTGCTTAAACTAGTAACACACAAAGAATGAAATGTTGCCATGTTTTTATTGAACACACCATGTAAACATTCACAGTGCAGGTGGAAAAAGTATGTGAACCCTTGGATTTAATAACTGGTTGAACCTCCTTTGGCAGCAATAACTTCAACCAAACGTTTCCTGTAGTTGCAGATCAGACGTGCACAACGGTCAGGAGTAATTATTGACCATTCCTCTTTACAGAACTGTTTCAGTTCAGCAATATTCTTGGGATGTCTGGTGTGAATCGCTTTCTTGAGGTCATGCCACAGCATCTCAATCGGGTTGAGGTCAGGACTCTGACTGGGCCACTTCAGAAGGCATATTTTCTTCTGTTTAAGCCATTCTGTTGTTGATTTACTTCTATGCTTTGGGTCATTGTCCTGTTGCAACACCCATCTTCTGTTGAGCTTCAGCTGGTAGACAGATGGCCTTAAGTTCTCCTGCAAAATGTCTTGATAAACTTGGGAATTCATTTTTTCTTCGATGATAGCAATCCGTCCAGGCCATGATGCAGCAAAGCAGCCCCAAACCATGATGCCCCCACCACCATACTTCACAGTTGGGATGAGGTTTTGATGTTGGTGTGCTGTGCCTCTTTTTCGCCACACATAGTGTTGTGTGTTTCTTCCAAACAACTCAAGTTTGGTTTCATCTGTCCACATAATATTTTGCCAGTACTGCTGTGGAACATCCAGGTGCTCTTGTGCAAACTGTAAACGTGCAGCAATGTTTTGTTTGGACAGCAGTGGCTTCCTCTGTGGTATCCTCCCATGAAATCCATTCTTGTTTAGTGTTTTACGTATTGTAGATTCGCTAACAGGGATGTTAGCATTTGCCAGTGACTTTTGTAAGTCTTTAGCTGACACTCTAGGATTCTTCTTCACCTCATTGAGCAGTCTGCGCTGTGCTCTTGCAGTCATCTTTACAGGACGGCCACTTCTAGGGAGAGTAGCAGCAGTGCTGAACTTTCTCCATTTATAGACAATTTGTCTTACCGTGGACTGATGAACAGCAAGGCTCTTGGAGATACTTTTATAACCCTTTCCAGCTTTATGCAAGTCAACAATTCTTAATCGTAGGTCTTCTGAGAGCTCTTTTGTGCAAGGCATCATTCACATCAGGCAATGCTTCTTGTGAAAAGCAAACCCAGAACTGGTGTATGTTTTTTTATAGGGCAGGGCAGCTGTAACCAACACCTCCAATCTCATCTCATTGATTGGACTCCAGTTGGCTGACATCTCACTCCAATTAGCTCTTGGAGATGTCATTAGTCTAGGGGTTCACATACTTTTTCCACCTGCACTGTGAATGTTTACATGGTGTGTTCAATAAAAACATGGCAACATTTCATTCTCTGTGTGTTATTAGTTTAAGCAGACTGAGACTGTCTATTGTTGTGACTTAGATGATGATCAGATCACATTTTATGACCAATTTGTGCAGAAATTCATATCATTCCAAAGGGTTCACATACTTTTTCTTGCAACTGTACATACGTAAGTACAGATAAGCACACATATATATATGCACACACACACACAGATAAACACACATACATACGTAAGCACAGATAAGCATACATACATATGCACACACACATATACACACACCGATAAACACACACACACAGATAAGCACACATACATACATACATACTCACACACACACAGATAAGCACACATACTGTACATACTCACAAACACACACACACACACACAGATAAGCACACATACATATACACACACAGATAAGCACACATACATACATACATACTCACACACACACAGATAAGCACACATACTGTACATACTCACAAACACACACACACACAGATAAGCACACATACATATACACACACAGATAAGCACACATAAATACGCACACACACACACAGATAAGCACACATACATATGCACACACACACACAGATAAGCACACATAAATGTGCACACACACACACCGATAACACATATACACACACAGATAAGCACACATAAATATGCACACACACAGATAAGCACACATAAATACACACGCGCACACACACACACACACAGATAAGCACACATATATATGCACACACAGATAAGCACACATACATATGCACACACACAGATAAGCACACATAAATGTGCACACACACACACAGATAAGCACACATAAATGTGCACATACACAGATAAGCACACATGAATACGTGCACACACACACACACAGATAAGCACACATATATATGCACACACAAATAAGCACACATACATATGCACACACACACACACAGATAAGCACACATAAATATGCACACACACACACACACACAGATAAGCACACATAAATATGCACACACACAGATAAGCACACATAAATACGCACACACACACACAGATAAAAACACATATATGTGCACACACAGATAAGCACACATTTGTATGCACACACACACAGAAAAGCACATACACACACAGATAAGCACACATATATATGCACACACACACACACACACAGATAAGCACACATAAATACGTAAGCACAGATAAGCACACATACATATGCACACACACACCGATAAGCACACACACGCTCACAGATAAGCACACATACATACATACTCACACACACACAGATTAGCACAAATACTGTACATACTCACACACACACAGATAAGCATACATATATATGCACACACACACACACACACAGATAAGCACAAATAAATACGAACACACACAGTCCACAGATAAGCACAAATACATACTCACACACAGATAAGCAGATATATATAAGCACACACACACATACAGATACACACATACATACTCACACACACGCAGATAAGCATACATATATACGCATGCACACACAGATAAGCACACATATATATGCACACACACACAGATAAGCACACATATATATGCACACACACACAGATAAGCACACATACATACGTAAGTACAGATAAGCACACATATATATATGCACACACACACAGATAAGCACACATACATACGTAAGCACAGATAAGCATACATACATATGCACACACACATATACACACACCGATAAACACACACACACAGATAAGCACACATACATATACAAAGACAGATAAGCACACATAAATATGCACACACACAGATAAGCACACATAAATACACATACACACACTCACAGATAAGCACACATATATATGCACACACAGATAAGCACACATACATATGCACACACACACACACAGATAAGCACACATAAATGTGCATACACACAGATAAGCACACATAAATGTGCACACACACAGATAAGCACACATGAATACGCACACACACACACACACACACAGATAAGCACACATATATATGCACACACAAATAAGCACACATACATATGCACACACACACACACAGATAAGCACACATAAATATGCACACACACAGATAAGCACACATAAATATGCACACACACAGATAAGCACGCATAAATACGCACACACACACAGATAAAAACACATATATGTGCACACACATATAAGCACACATTTGTATGCACACACACACAGAAAAGCACATACACACACAGATAAGCACACATAAATATGCACACACACAGATAAGCACACATAAATACTCACACACACACACAAGCACACATATATATGCACACACAGATAAGCACACATACGTATGCACACACACACACACACAAACACACATAAACACACACACACACAGATAAGGACACATAAATACACACACACAGATAAGCACACATACATATACACACACACACAGATAAGCACACATACGTATGCACACACACACACACACAAACACACATAAACACACACACACACAGATAAGGACACATAAATACACACACACAGATAAGCACACATACATATACACACACACACAGATAAGCACACATAAACACACACACACAGATAAGCACACATACACACACACACACACACACACAGATAAGCACACATACATATGCACACACACACAGATAAGCACACATAAATACGCACACACACAGATAAGCACACATACATATACACACACACAGATAAGCACACATAAATACTCACACACCGACTGATAAGCACACAAACTGCAAAATATTGTTTCCCCTTAATGTGTTTAAAATAGCTTGTTATACCAGCAGCAGGGTATAAAATTAACAACAAATTGTTTCTTTGGGTTTATTTTTGTATAGGAATAGCTGGGTTTGCAGGGAAATCATTTGTCTTTATTTGATCACTTTCTATGCACACAAATGATTCATTATCTTATCTCTGTCTTTATACCAAAGCCCAGTGAAAACAATTTAAAATTAATATTTTACTACTTATTTCTCGTAACCCCCAACTGGATGTTTAATTTATTCTGTTGGCTGAGTTTACATAGCTTATCTATAGTATAGGTGATGATACCATAGGCAAAAGCAACTATTTCAAATGCTATAAAAGGAAAACGAGATATTGTTAAAAAATAATAATAATAATAATAATAATAATACACCCAGCATGTTATATGGATAATTGGGAACAAATTAAAGAACAAATTAAAGAGGAGAAAATTTAACAGTAAACTGTCCCTTTAATGTTCAATTTTTTTTGTATACAGGGTGAAACCTCAGTAACCCCGTATTCTATGAGAACAATTTAAAAATATCAAATGAGCTGTTTAACTAGATTAAAGCGACATAATAAAGCAATAATTAAATACTTGTTTTGTAACTTTGCATTTAAAGGGTTAGAAATCATTACTTTTTCCAGCGTTGTAAAAAATACATAACCACTTAGTTAAGGTTTCAAAGATTAAAACCTTTTACGTCTTACGGTAAAACGAAGCTTTAATGTTCAATAAAATTATGTTTTAGTTTACCTTGTAAACGGCCGTAATGACCGCCCATAAATGTAGGCTGGATAATGCATTACCTTCCTTCCTCCTATGGCGCTGCAGCACTGATCAGCTAATTACAATATTTAAATGAAAGCGCATTCTAATGTGTGGGCACTCGCATGCTTAATCTCCAATCACTCAACTTTTAGTCGGCATCCGGGAAGGTGTTAATGACGCGGAAGTTGAAACACCAAGAGAAGTCTAATATACCCATGCGTTGCAAAAAGTTTGTGTAAATGCGCATGCGTGACGCCATATTAGTTCTACCTAGGTAGAACTTGTTCATTCGGCTGCATAATGAATGAAACGAAGGGTTTGGCAGAATATACATTTTCTAATGCAATTTTTATGTACATTTTTAAAAAAAATGGCTAAAAGGTGTTATTTGGTGACTTTAACAACTGAATATGAAGTTTTAAAAAATGGAAAAAAAATTGGGTTTATGTAAATTACTATCCCTTTAACCACTGCAAATGAATTAGCAACAGCAGTTTGACAGCGGGAGATTAATAATGTAACCGTATAATTACAGTATATGCAAGCGTTTTTACAATAATACAATGCTGTATCACATCAGACTATTGTATTATTATGTCTTTTTAAGATTATTGCACATTAAAAGACCAGAACTGTAAATAAGACATTGAATCCTCAAACCGTTGCCACCTTGAGCCATATTTTTAGAGATCTTGTACCCAGGAAATGTTATTTAGTGATTGACACTGTCTGCTAATATCTCTCTTTACTTCTGTCCCATTGATTGTCTGGTGATCTGCAAAGCAATAATAGTCTGTCCTCCAAATTCACCATTACAATGATAAAATCTTCACAACCATCTTTATAGCCTCTTGGTGCTGCCATCGTTTGGTCTTTGAACCTTTGGGATTTTTTTTATTGATGTCTATGAAACCTCTATTACTTCCTGGAAGTGACCAGCTGCTGCTACAGATGTGAAGTGAAACTATTGAATTCACTGATCACG
Organism: Bombina bombina; assembly: GCF_027579735.1. NCBI lineage: Eukaryota > Metazoa > Chordata > Amphibia > Anura > Bombinatoridae > Bombina > Bombina bombina. The sequence goes on along the minus strand of NC_069499.1, from coordinate 364,505,465 downwards.
CAGCATATGGCAATATTGTACATATTATAAGAATAATGTAGCATGGCAATTAGCAACCGCAATGTTTTACATTGTATAAAAGGTGTTAATTAAACTATCTTAAGGATGCCAGCTACCTGCTCAGCTGAAAAGTTCTATTTACTTTTAAGGCAGGCCACCTTACATATAGATAGATAGACAGACAGACAGAAAGACATACACCCAGACAGACAGACAAACAGACAGATAGACGATAGATAAGAAAGATAGATATATAGATAGATAGATAGATTGATTGATTGATTGATTGATTGATTGATTGATAGCGATAGATAGATATTTAGAAAAATCAATTTACTTCCATCATCAAAAATTAAATTTTTGGAACAATGGCTCCTATTGAGTGCAGAGTATATACACATATGTATTTTGTGATTGGCTGATAGCTGTCACATGACACAGGGGGCAAGATAAAGTGAACTTTTACATTTGCCAGAAAAAAAATCTACTACTCATTTGAATGTGAAACTAAGCACTTTTTCATTGTCTTTTTATTATGTATTTGTCAAATATGAAATTCTATTGTATTCAATGGTCTTTTAATGAACTAATTTGCTACCAGGAATTTCAGAGAAAAACATGCCCAAAGTACCAGAGAATCATTAGCATTTTTGCTGTCACTCTGTTTAAACAGAAATAGAGTCTTATCTATCAAAATTAATATTTTTTTTATATGTCATAATCAATCTTTATTGAAAGATACAACTCCAATTAAAGGTATACATGAGCATAGATTATGACTTTTACAAGTATGGTTGAAGTGAAGATTGAAATTGTAAGAAGAAAAAACATTGAAACAAACAAACAATAAAAATACAATAAAATAAGATGGAATCCCACCAGTTTCATAAGGAAACCACTGTTGTGAAGGTAATTTTGAAGTTAAAGTATAATGCATCTATAATATTAAGAAAGAGAATGAAACTTATATATTATAGATGTTCCCCCTCTATATGTTATAAAAGAATGCCAGGGGCCTTAGCTTGAGTGTTATGAGTTATTTGTTATCCTTATTGGATGAGTCTGGTTTGTTGTATGTATTGGTCCCATATGAGCATCTTTTGTACATATTTTTTTTCTGTTCTGGTGTAATAGTATTCTTCTTATCTTCTAGATTAAGCTTGGTTACCCTGTTACGCCACACAGTTAAGGTAGGTATTGTAGTAGATTTCCATTTTTAGCTATGAGAGATTTAATGCTATTGATCATTATTTGGAAGAGTTTCTTATATGGTTTGTAATATAATATCAGTAATAGTATCAATGGATCAAACAGGCATATGTTTCAATTATTTTTTCTATTTAGTTGAGTATGGAAAGCCAAAGGTCTCTTACGGGAGTGCAACACCACATATGAGCATGGCTACTATTCACATATCTGCACCTCCAGCAAGTGTTAGACCTGGATGGGAAGAGTTTGTGCAGTTTTTTGGATGTGTAATACCATCTTGTTAAAATGTTATAGTTAATTTCTACCTACAAACAGCTTTCCTAGTTAGGGCAAATGTCCCAGCTTATAGGGATTGCCCCAGTTCAGTCCATGATACTCCCATCCCCATGGACAACCTGCCAATCCACCCACAGCACACCTGCAACCTTGTCTTTGTTATTGTGACTCCACCTGGCAAAAAATAAGTAGGCTCCTAAACACTAGCCCCCTCACCTTCCTATCCCAGAATGTTTCTGGGAACTGTTGGAAGGTGTGCTAGTGGAAAGGACCATTTAAGATATCCAGTGTCTTTAGAATAAAATTATTAAATAGGTGACAAATTATTTACTTATCATACAGTGTAGAGGTGTAGGTAAGAACAAAATTTAAGGGCTATATTTATAAATTTGCGACTGGACGGGGTTCGGGACAGGTGTTGTGAACCTGTTCGGCATTTCATCAAAAAATACGAGCTGCATTTGTTCCCCATAAGTAAACGCTTTCGCAATGCCACCTCATCCCCTTGTGCAATCAATTGCATGTGAGTAGGGCTTGTCAATAACCCAGGGAGTTTTTCCACCAACTCTAAGTTGGTAGAGAGGGTTGATGAAGCTGCTGAGTGAGCTGGCAACCGATCAGGACTTTCGAAAAAAGATAAATATAGCCCTTGATCTAAGGCCTAAATGTCATATGATGGGGGATTAAAGGGATATTAAAGTCATATTTATATATGCTTTGTTAAAGGTCTGAATCACAAAAGACCTACATACAAAATAAATGTTTTAAAAACATTAATTGGTATTTTATTAAAGCTTTGCAAAAAGTACATAAATCTGGCAACTGTGTTTATCTTATCTCCCTTACTTGTGGCCTATCAGGGTTGACTGTGTACATTCTTATTTAATCACTGTCTAGCATGTTACTGATTTAAGCAATTTGCTGCATTTTCAAGGCTACATCATTTGCTTTTTGGCCTCTTTAGGGAGTGTGGAACAAGCGCCATATTTAAACAAGAGGGGTTTAATGTTCGCATATGTACAATTATTCATGCATTTACTTGTTTGAAACAGTTAAAAAAAAACTGTAACTAGAGCCATTTTCTAATAATAATATGTTTTCATTAATATTGAAGAATGTTGTCAGGTCATATAAATGATCACATGCATTGGCCTAGTTTACAACTAGAGCACAACAGATAAGCGCAGCGTGCTATGTATGAGCTTGGCCCTACACAATCTATAAGGCTTGATTGGGTATTACAAGTTGTTGGTTAAATAACTTAAAATGTGAAATTAAAGTATTTTAATGCATCCAATAAATATATAGCACACTCTGTACTGTCAATAGATAGTCCAAAGCAGTAGTAGCGAGCTTATTATACTCGTATTACAAGCTGTTGGATAAGTTTTGCGCACACAAAATCCATTCTTATTTAACGCTTTTGAAAACCTGGTATTAACTTTTACTGCTTGCTTTTGTGCATTCAGATACACCTTAAATGATGTAGAAATAAATTAAAAACTCGACTACCTAAATTGAAATTTTGCTCTTGATCGGCTTTGTGCATTCGCAATATCCAACATGAATTATTTTAGTGCAATTGCTCATAGAAATCTGTTACCTGAGGGAAATTATGCAACTGTGCTATCTCATATGAATACTGTAGCACACAACATACTACCAATTTTAAAATAAATACTAACCATCCACTTGTAATAGCAGCAAAAGATGCAATTGGTATTGAGGCGCAATCTTAACAATCCAAACTATTTTTGAATTCCACTAATCTATGCCATTCTGTTACTGCTTTCATTTTAAAGAAAAAATCTTTGGACATGCAAAAAAAAATTAAATACAATTAATACATAAATAAATTAATAAATAAATAAATTAATTAATTAATTAAATACATACACAAGTACAGAAAGAAAGACTACAAAAATGATAAAGTTTTATTTATTTTTTCTCCTTTGGTTTAAGTTTATAAAAAATTTAGATTTTATTTTATTTCACCCAAAACAGAGGGAATATGTTTAACCAATACTTTATTTTATAGATCCATATTCTTCTGCATTCCATATGGATGATCAGTGGGAGGCTGGGGAGTCTGTTCTCTGATATCAAACAGTCTTTAAGACTGGGGCCATTAAAATGACTGCCAAGAGACGGAACCTGATATAATATTATCCATGTTCTCAAATATCTCTCAAAGGATGGCTTCATCCAACTGCCGGAATAGATTATTTTCAAGGATATAATTGTATTCAGCTTTGACTCATTGTTTTATTATTTTTTTGTAATAGAAATGTAATTGATTTGCTTGAAATAGAAGTGAAAATGAATAGAAATGCACATAAAATGCAGCAAAAAAAACCAACCCAAAACAATCTCTAATTCAATATTTTGCAGTGGTTTAAGACCTAAAAGTATTGGACCATCTGTATCATTTTAATTTTTTCACATTATTATGTGTTGTATATATAATTTCAACTGTTATACTGAACCAGCCATAAGTGTGTGCAGTATATAAAGGGACAGTGTTCTGTAAAATTGTTTGATCTTTAATGTATTTCCAGTGAATTGTTATACCTGCTGTAGGTTAAAATGTATAGGAAATTGCTCCTTTAGGTTTATGTTTGTGTATTAAATAGCAGCCAATCAAAATGGCTGATCTTGCAGGGAAAGCAGCCCTCCTTATCTTATATCTCACTGTATACACAATACTTAGAGATAACAATTAAAAATTAACAGTTTAAAAACTCTCTTTCCCACCTCCCTCTTTGAGTGTGATTGCTTCTGCGCCTTCTTGTTTACACTGAAATTTTGTGGAGGTTTCAGCAAGTAAAAGCAACTATTTCAAACGGCAATATGAAGGTAAATTAGCTATTTGTAGAGTGTTTAATACATTACGGGCTAGATAACAAGTGAGGTGCAAACAGTTTTGCGCCAGCGATATCGTGTTTCCACAAACATTTTTCATTCCGCTGATATTACAAGTGGGGAGAAATCGCCTTTTACGCTTCAATCCTTTATGCAATCTCAGAGCTGTGGTTAACTGGGTTCTGAAACAAAAAGATTACACAAAACACTTCTAGAATACATTACAGAGTACAGTTACACTCATTAACACTAATAAAAAAATTTTTAAAAAAAATATATAGGGCTCAAAGATTGGAGATTTCGGGTTTTAGAAAAAAAAAATGCATTATATCTCTTTGCCATTAAGCAGATAAAAACATGATTAAACATATTTATGCAATATTCATATTTAATAAAGATTTTAACTATCGGCTAGATTACGAGTTTTTGTCGGTAATGGTGTGCGGGGCTAACGAGCATTTTTTTCTCACCACTCACTTAAGACAACGCTGGTATTACAGGTTATTTTAAACCCGGCGTTAGCCGCAAAAAAGTGAGCAGATAACAAAATTTAGCTCCACATCTCACTGTAATACCAGCGCTGCTTACGGTAGCGGTGAGCTGGCTAAACGTGCTCTTGCACGATTTCCCCATAGGAATCAATGGGGGAGAGCCGGCTGAAAAAAACTCTGCAAAAAAGCAGCGTTCAGCTTCTAACGCAGCCCCATTGATTCCTATGGGAAAATACTTTTTATGTCTACACCTAACACCCTAACATGAACCCCGAGTCTAAACACCCCTAATCTTACCCTTATTAACCCCTAATCCGCCTCCCCCGACATCGCCGACATCTGCATTATATTATTAACCCCAATCTGCCGCTCTGGACACCGCCGCCACCTACATTATCCCTATGAACCCCTAATCTGCTGCCCCCAACATCGCCGACACCTATTTTTTATTTATTAACCCCTACTTTGTTGCTCCCAATGTCGCCGCCACCTAACTACACTTATTAACCCCTAATCTGCCGCCGCCAATATAGCCGCCACTATAATAAAGTTACTAACCCCTAAATCTAAGTCTAACCCTAACACCCCCTAACTTAAATATAATTTAAATACATCTAAATAAAATTACTAATATTAACTAAATTATTCCTATTTAAAACTAAATACTTACCTAGAAAATAAACCCTAAGCTAGCTACAATATAACTAATATTTACATTGTAGCCATTTTAGGATTTATTTTTATTTTACAGGCAACTTTGTATTTATTTTAACTAGGTAGAATAGTTATTAAATAGTTATTAACTATTTAATAGCTACCTAGTTAAAATAAATTCAAATTTACCTGTAAAATAAATCCTAACCTAAGTTACAATTACACCTAACACTACACTATAATTAAATTAATTACCTAAACTAACTACAATTAATTACAATTAAATAAAATAAACTAAAGTACAAAAAAACCCACTAAATTACAGAAAATAATAAAATAATTACAAGAATTTTAAACTAATTACACCTAATCTAATCCCCCTAATAAAATAAAAAAGCCCCCTAAAATAATAAAAATCCCTACCCTATACTAAATTACAAATAGCCCTTAAAAGGGCCTTTTGCGGGGCATTGCGCCAAAGTAATCAGCTCTTTTATCTGTAAAAAAAAAATACAATACCCCCCCAACATTAAAACCCACCACCCACACACCCAACCCTACTCTAAAACCCATCCAATCCCCCCTTAATAAAACCTAACACTAACCCCTTGAAGATCACCCTACCTTGAAATGTCTTCACCCAACCAGGCAGAAGTGGTCCTCCAGACGGCCAGAAGTCTTCATCCGATCCGGGCAGAAGAGGACCTCCAGACGGGCACAAGTCTTCATCCAGGCGGCATCTTCTATCTTCATCCATCCGGAGCGGGTCCATCTTCAAGCCTTCCGACGCGGAGCATCCTCTTCCATCCGACGACTAACACTAAATGACGGTACCTTTAAGTGACGTCATCCAAGATGGCGTCCCTTCAATTCCGATTGGCTGATAGAATTATCTTCTGCCCGGATCGGATGAAGACTTCTGGCCGTCTGGAGGACCACTTCTGCCCGGTTGGGTGATCTTCAAATGGTTAGTGTTAGGTTTTATTAAGGGGGGATTGGTTGGGTTTTAGAGTAAGGTTGGGTGTGTGGGTTTTAATGTTGGGGGGTATTGTATTTTTTTTTACAGGTAAAAGAGCTGATTACTTTGGGGTAATGCCCCGCAAAAGGCCCCTTTAAGGGCTATTTGTAATTTAGTATAGGGTAGGGATTTTTATTATTTTGGGGGGCTTTTTTTATTTTATTAGGGGGATTTGATTAGGTGTAAATAGTTTAAAATTCTTGTAATTATTTTATTATTTTCTGTAATTTAGTGTTTGTTTTTTTTGTACTTTAGTTTATTTAATTTAATTTTAATTAATTGTAGTTAGTTTAGGTAATTAATTTAATTATAGTGTAGTGTTAGGTATATTTGTAACTTAGGTTAGGATTTATTTTACAGGTAAATTTGTACTTATTTTAACTAGGAAGTTATTAAATAACTATTGTACCTAGTTAAAATAAATACAAACTTATTTTATAGGTAAGTATTTAGTTTTAAATAGGAATAATTTATTTAATTGTAGTAATTTTTTTGGATTATTTTAAATTATTTTTAAGTTAGGGGGTTAGGGTTAGGGTTTAGGGGTTAATGCAATTAATATAGTGGCGGCGACGTTGGGGGCGGCAGATTAGGGGTTAATAAATGTAGGTAGGTGTCGGCGATGTTAGGGACGGCAGATTAGGGGTTAATAAAATTTAACTAGTGTTTGCGATTAGGGGTTAATAGGCAGTTTATGGGTGTTAGTGTACTTTTTAGCACTTTAGTTAAGAGTTTTATGTTACGACGTTAGCCCATACAACTCTTAACTACTGACTTTTAAATGCGGTAGGAGTCTTGACAGGAGAGGGTCTACCGCTCACTTTTTCCAAGACTCGTAATACCAGCGATAGGAAAATCCCATGTAAAAGATAGGATACACAATTGACGTAAAGGGATTTACGGTATGCTCGAGTCGCGGAAAAAAAGTGAGTGTTACACCTGTACCTGCACCAGCGGGCGTTAAAAAGCAGCGTTGGGACCTCTCAACGCTGCTTTTTAACCCTAACGCAAGACTCGTAATCTAGCCGTATGTATTTTCTGTAAATATTTCACATTTGTTAATGAAAATATGCTATGTTGTATGCGCGATGGGTGTTTTTTTTCCATCAATTTTTTTTTCTCTATTGACTTCTATGGGGAATTGAATAGGCTATGAAGTTTTCGCGATCTCGGGTGTTTTTTTCCCCCCACTTTTTTTCTCCATTGATCTCTATGGGGGAATACATGCACACGCACACGAAAACTTAAGTTAGGTTTTTGTGGTATTTGGGTTAACACTAGCGCAAAATACTTTTTTTTTTTAACTTGTAATACTAGAGCAACCTGAATAGGGCAAAAAGCCTAATGCTAGCTGTGTTTTTAGTAACGCAAAAAAACAAACAAATACCACACCACTTGTAATCTAGCCCTACCACAGGTAAAATTAATCATTGGGAGCACATTAAAGGGGAGGAAAAAAATCCCTGTACACTGTCCATTTAAATTATATATAAGTGGCATCCTCTATTTTAATAAACTGTTGTGGCTCAACTAAGAAAAACAAATGGGGCCAAATTATTAAAGTGCGGACGGACATGATACGATGTAGCGTATCATGTCCGCCACACATCGATAAATGCCGACAGCATATGCTGTTGGCATTTATCATTGCACAAGCAGTTCTTGTGAACTGCTTGTGCAATGCAGCCCCCTGCAGTTTCACGGCCAGCAGGGGGTGTCAATCAGCCCGATCGTATAGGATCGGGTGGATTGATGTCCGCAGCCTCAGAGCAGATGGGCAAGTTATGGAGCAGAGGTCTTTAGACCACTGCTTCATAACTACTGTTTCTAACTACTGTTTCTGTTGACAGTCCTTTCTCTCCCGTGATTGACAGTCCCTTCTCATAACTACTGTTTCTGTTGACAGTCCCTTCTCTCCCGTGATTGACAGTCCCTTCTCTCCCATGATTGGTCGCACGAGTGAAGGGGCGTGCATTACACACTCAGCGGGCTGACAAATGGTTTGGAAGCTCAGGGTTTCGTCTGGGGTCTATTTTGGGTATGTAGTTGACTTGGGTGTTTTAGGGTAAGGGGCCAGATTTTATGTGGGCCTAGTACTTACAGAACAGTTACGGTGCCAGGGGGCATTCTAATCTAAGCTTTGAATTAAAGTGAATGTAAATTTGAATGAATAAGTGCCTGGTTATTAAAAATACTGTTAAAACAGTGTGCACTTTAATTCATTAAAATTTAAATTGAAACGTTTTTTAAAAAATACTTTTTCTTTAGGAAACCCAGACCAGCGATTCTCCGCCCGCTTCTCATGCTGTACCTAGCATATCGATGACGAAACTGTCTTCCTCCAATCATTGTGTGGCCTCACAAGCTGTACGCCACAATTGGAGGAAGCCGGTTTCGTCATTGCGGTGCTAAGTACAGAGGAGCTGCGGGCAGAGGATCGCTGGTCTGGTTTTGCTATAGAAAAAGATAAGTATTTAAAAAAAACGTTTCAATGTAAATTTTAATGAATGAAAGTGCCCCTGCTTTTAATAGTATTTTTAAAAATGGGGCACTTATTCATTAAAATTTACATGCCGTACAGTTCTATTATCTTTCGCTTTAATAGTAGTAGAAGATGAGGTCCTCCACCTATACCCCTGTAACTTTGCTATTTAGGCTTGAGCTCAATTTGTTGCACACCCAGATGTTATGGTCTAGTGGAGACACTGATACAAGAGACTTGTAATTTAATGTACACATTTGGGAGCAACTTTTGAATTGGGAAAGAATTCAGGTTAATATTTGCCAAAACCCATAGGAAGGGTTTGGGTGAACTTTAAAGCACAGAAGGACAGATTTCAATTCAGAGCAATTCATTCATATTTAGATTTATTTGGTTGTTTTTTTCCAATTTGTTTTGAATTGAGTTGAGTTGACGGGCTTCATATTTGAGCCTTGAATAAGACCTCACTAACACAAGAGCCGCCAGTAACTTGCGTTTCTATTTCTATCCTTTCTACATTTGAACTGTCTTTTACCCCAGTAAGCTCAGACACACTTGTGGACTTTGTAATTTATACATCGCTTCTAGACACTGTGGCCTCTATTTATCAAGGTCTGGCGGACCTGATCCGACAGTGCCGATCAGGTCCGCCAGACCTTGCTGAATACGGAGAGCAATACGCTCTCCGTATTCAGCATTGCACCAGCAGCTCACAAGAGCTGCTGGTGCAATGCCGCCCCCTGCATACTCGCGGCCAATCGGCCACCAGCAGGGGGGTGTCAATCAACCCGATCGTACTCGATCGGGTTGATTTCCGGCGATGTCTGTCCGCCTGCTCAGAGCAGGCGGACAGGTTATGGAGCAGCGGTCTTTGTGACCGCTGCTTCATAACTGCTGTTTCTGGCGAGTCTGAAGACTCAAATGCAAAAAGGAAAACCCAAACAGCACGGCTGAGCCACACCAGGCTGTTCAATAAATAAAGGACCCAAGAAAGTCTCTCCGGATTAGTGAACACTTACATAAATCACTTGCAGAAGAAGAGTATAGCAAAGTCACTCACCACACGATAATCTTGTCCGGTGTAAAACCTGGCCGCGTAGCTACCTGATATGTAGCCGCCTCTATGCCGGTCCCGAAGATCCTTGCTTCTATCGAGCGGCTCACAGGGCCTCCGCTGTGCTCCGTACACTAACCGGCTTGTGTGTGGGTGTGGACTATTGCGTCACCAGTAATCCTCCAATAGCAGGCGTTTTTCTCCGGGGAAACCAAGAACTTGGAACCGCTCCAGAATACAGCTTCAGCTGATGGGTCAGAAAGGACTGGAGTAGATCAATTCAAAGAAAGGAGGGTACCGACATCCATCTCATAAGTAAAATCAGGAAACTTTATTGTAGCATGTTAAAAAGTTTAGAACAACACAGCAACATTGACACAGAGTCAGACGTGGGCGCAGCACACAGGCATACGCGTTTCGGAAAGAATTCCGTAGTCACAGCCTGATGTGCTGACCCACACACCTGTTTTAAAAACCCCATGGGCTAATACAATTGGTTAAAACAAGGACAACACCCCATAGACTCTGACCAATACAATCGCACCTGCTATATCAATACAGGTGAATATAGCTTTTGTTATCTTAGTTAACAGCACTCATATGATATATATAACAGTTAACGAATTGTCAAAATGTAAATACAAGATGGACGAGCAAAATATACACTCATAACGATCTAATATGCAAAGACACCTATGTACCGCATTACAGTGCAATAAAATAGAGCGCTATATTAATAAGGGGAGAGACCTGCAATTTTCTTAGATGACAATCGCTGCCCTAAATTGCATTCTTAGAATAGCCAAGAACAGAGTGCTAACATTATATAGTAGGGATAGAGATATATATTTTATAGATAGTCAAGAGAACACTGCAAAATAAGCCTCGTAACAATATCAGAAACTAAAATATATCAAGTTAATCTAAGCAGAGGACTGGCGAATCGCGATCCTGACATCAGATCTATTTACAGTAATTATATAATATGATATTGTTAAGTAGGAGAAGGTGTGAAAAACACACACACAGTCTCAAAGATGGAAGAAAAAGGGAGCTCTCAAGAAACAAATAATTAAATAAATAAATGATGAGAGTACATTGAAAAATACACACAAAAATGCGCAAAAGAGCACATATGCACATATCTAAATATAAGATAGTGGACAAACTCATATAACAGTCACTATTTAGATAATTCATCTATTGATTACTGATACTGATACAATGTAACTACACCCTATTATTTACAACATGGTATCAGTTTTCCAGATGAAAGGTTATACTCTTCCAATATCATCATTGACACATGTTGACAAGGGGGCGATATTTACTCCCAATGATTGATAATATCAAATCTAGAATTAAGACCCTTTTGGTAGTCTACTGTCAAGGGTAAATATCCAATATGCTTCCCTCCTTGCCAAAATTGTATCCATATCCCCACCCCTGGTAGGTCTAGTAGGTAGGTCTGAAGACTAAGTAGGTCTGAAGACTCGCCAGAAACACGGGGCATCAAGTTCCATTCAGAGCTTGATAGATAGGCCCCTGTAAATCAAACTCTTTCTGTGAAACTTGTACACAAGAAGGACCCCACAGTATGCTCATATACCAGCCAGTCATCTTTAATATTTAAAGCATTTTAATATTGCACTATTGCTTGCATAACTGTGTGTTCAACCCCATGAAAATGGATTAAACACATAAATCCATACACAACTGGATGAGCCAATGCCAATAGACATATCTATTTAGCCATTGGTCACCAGCTAGCTCCCATTAGTGTAGAATATGTACACTATTTTTTCAACAAAGGATACCTATAGAACAAAGGCAATTTGAAAACAGGTGCAAATATGAGTCTTAAAAATACATTTCTAAATCATGCAAGTTGAAATTTTGACTTTCCTATCCCTTTACTTTTAGAGAAAAAGTAAAATATTGGTTACAATTAGGAAATTTCCTGGAATAGAATTCCACATGTAAAAGCCAGTGACTTACGGCACTTTAGAAACTGCCGGCGCCTAAGAAAAGTAAAAAAAATTATCAAATCTCCCGTAAACGTCTAACCCACCTCCCAAAAATAAGCCTGACACGTAAACCCCTAAATCCACCATCAAACCCACACCGCAATAAACCTATCAAAGTATTAACCCCTAAACCGCCAAAGCCCACAACCAGAGGTATAACTAGAAACCACAGGACCCAGGTGCAAGAATCTAAGAAGGGCCTCCCCCCCAAAAAAAATAAAAAAAATAAACTAAGCATAAATTAAAGGGACAGTCTAATCAAAATTAAAATTCTGGTGTAGACTGTCCCTTTAGACCCATGACCGCGGAGCTGAAGACCGGCGACCATGGAACTGAAGACCGGTGATCCTGGAACTGAAGACCGGCGACCCTGGAACTGAAGACCAGCAACCGCAGAGCCATGGAGTGTGGAGGATCCTCTTCATACAATCACCGCCGTACACTGGATAGGAAATTCAAGGGACGCAATTAAAAATGACATCCCTCGAATTCCTATTGGCTGATTTGATTCTTCAAATTCAAATCAGCCAATAGGATGAGAGCTACTAAAATCCTATGTGCTCCGTGCCAGATTGTTCCTGGAAGAAAAAAGAAGAGGTCGCCGCTTGGAAGAAGATTTCACTGCATGGGACAGGACTTTTTCCGCCGGACTGGTGAGTACCAACCTGGGGGTTAGACTTTTTTTATTTTTTTATTTATTTATTTAGATTAGTGTGGGCATTTTGTAAAATAACTAACTGCCCTTTAAAGGGCAATGCCCAACAAATGCCCTTTTTCATAGGGATTAGGTATAATTTTTTTTTCATTTTTTTTTTTTCTTTAAAATGTTTTTATTGAGGTTATAAACAGTAAATACATACATGAAACGTCCATATGAACTTATAACATAGTTATAAGGGGAAAGGGTATTGTCCCATCTCATAATGTGTCAGAGTACCAGTTTAACCGACTCCTGTTCTTCTAGTAGATATGTCCTCACATTGAATCAGAAGGTCCTCGGTGCTCACTGAGGGGTAATCACCGTCCTTGGGCTGAGAGGTAGTCTGCTCAGCTTGGGCGTTATTAAAACAGTGAGCCGGTCTCACGGCTAATTGAGTTGTGGTCTCCAGTGGCACCAGGCCCCAACAAGCAAGGCAGGACAGTGCCTTTCCTTCCTCCAAGACCAGTAGCCTGTGCAGGCAATCCGCAGCATCCAGATAGGTAGTATTCGCTACCGGCATCTTCTCACTCACGCAAGACCATGTGGGGTACAGTGTCCCATTCAACCGCTGGCTCTCCCGGTCCACGCAGTCTTCTCGGACAGTATCTCCAATGTGGGTCACCTCCTGTCTGTGTACAAACTCAGATTCCCGGAGTGAAGGGTCGGCCGCATCCTCACACCCAGAGTCAGCACGTAATATGTGGGGACCTAGGTGGGGACCTGCGCAGAACTCCAACAGTGCAAGGTCTGATTGATCCTCCAAGTCTGATTGTCCAGAACATGGGGACAGGGGCGATTGCTGCACTGGTAAGATGGCGTCTCCCTCTACTCCCCCTGTAGGAGCATTACACTGCGTTACCATAGTCTTAGCAAGGCATGAGAGGCTGTCAAATTTTGCGAACATTTTTTGCTCAAACTCCTCTAGAAACTTTTGTATGGTTAAGTAGACTTCCTCCTGAAAAACAGCCATACTGAGGCTGCACTACCCGGGTCACCGGGGGGGGGGGGTGTTAGGAGCTCTATATACAGGCCGCCGCCTAGAGTCATAACAGTCCAGATCTAAGCTGGACAGTCATACACACAGCAAATATTGATATCGATCTCCTCAGTGAGAGATAAGGTTTCCGAATATGCAGTTAGATGACATAGATGCTGCCAAAATCCATAATTAATCGGCGGATTATTATGTTCTCGTCTCCAGTCTTAGATATTGCGACCATGCGTGATCGCTGCCCAGACACGCCCCCCAGGTATAATTTTTAAAAATGTTCTAAAAAAAAAAAATGATTTACTGTAATCTTAGATTTTTTTATTTTATGTAATTGTAGTTTAAAGGGACAGTCTACACCAGAATTTTAATTTTGACTAGACTGTCCCTTTAATTTATGTTTAGTTTATTTTTTTCTTTTTAAAGTAGTGTTAGATTTTTTTATTTTAATAGTTAGTAACGTTAGTATTTTGTAATTTGGGTTCATTTAGGGGGTATTAAGTTAGAGGGTGTTAGGTTAGGGGGTGTTAGGTTAGGGGGTGTTAGGTTAGGGGGCTTAGTAATTTAAATATTTGCGTTGTGAGCTTTGGCGGTTTAGGGGTTAATACTTTGATAGGTTTATTGCGTTGTGGGCTTTGGCAGTTTAGGGGTTAATACTTTGATAGGTTTATTGCGGTGTGGGTTTGATGGCGGATTTAGGGGTTAATATATTTTATTAGTTATTGCGGTGGGGGTTGGCGGTTGACAGGTAGCTAGATATTGCACATTCGTTAGGTGTTAGTTTATTTTTGCAGACAGTTTTGGGAGTTATGGTGCTCCCATATGGTGCTCCCATACTCAGCACAAGGCCTGCTGCGGCTACCTTAGTATGGCGAGGTGAAAATGGAGTAAGCTTTCTCCATTTTTGCCACTTAAGTCCTTGTGCTGAACATTGGATACCGATTTGCGACGCGGTCCCATGTTAGCTTATGGGAGTAAAAATTGCGGGCGACAGGTGAAATATGCGTGCGTAACTTGTATGCTACGTCGTATATGTAATACCAAAATCGCGTAAAAACCATTGTTTAATTTACTCCAATATATAGTTACCAGTTATTCCTTTACATACAGCTATCACAGTCCTGAGAGTGACCTTTTCCCCAACTCCATATTCTTTGTTCTGTCAATACCTGTGTCATTACTCCCCATATTGGCATGATTGGGTAGATACATTCAATAACATTAGGTTACTGTCTTTAACATTTAACATGTGCAGACAATGCTTCTCCAATGCTTATAAATTTGAACAATTAAAGGGACATAAAACCCATTTTTTTCTTCCATGATTCAGATAGAAGTTTTTTTTTTAAATTGTTTATTTATATCCAGCAGAGGATACATTGAAATTCAGATACATATTTTGCGCCTCGCAGGGCCATTAAATACATATTAATCAACCATAAGAAAACATTCAAAGAGTGAAAAAAAGAAATCAGTTTAGAAGTAAAACAAGCCCATTTTAGACAATATGACTATATAGAGATACACTATAGCAGTGATTTTTAACCTTTTTTTTGCCGTGGCACACTTTTTTACATTAAAAAATCCTGTGGCACACCACCATCCCAAAATTTTAAAAAAATCACACATTGTAGCCTAATACAGCATATATATATACACATACACACAAACACACACATACTGTATGTATTGTGCTGTTATGTCATGCCTCCTACAAACTACCCCTGCACTGGGAGTAAAAAACAAGCAAAGTTTAAAAAATATGTCACACTGTTGTCAGTCTGCCGTGGCACACCTGAGGATCTCTCACGGCACACTAGTGTGCCACGGCACACTAGTGTGCCACGGCACACTGGTTGAAAAACACTGCACTATAGAACATGCAAAATAAACTGCACATTCTGCTGGGTTTTTCCAATTTTATACACTTTCCTATATTGATTCTCAGTGTTCTAGATAGATTAATAAGCAATTACCTGCTAAACAAAATAATAAAATAAAATAATAAAAGAGAAAAAAAAAATTCTTCCCTTTTCTCTCCCCTCCTTCTTCTCTCCTCCCTCACTTAGAGAGAGAAGATATAAAAAGATAGGGAGCACTCAAATTCACCAGATACCTAGCAATACTAATTCAGTATTTCTAAATGGGTATATTAGATATTCAATTTCCGTAGGGGGGAGAGTTTTTATAAAAATAGACCACTTTGCAAAAAACTTCTTTACATCTGCCTCACTTTGCAAGTCAGTGTCCACTTGTTCAATCATGCATTGTTTCTTTAAACAATTTTTAATTTCTTTAACACTCGGGATTACTCGACTCTTCCATTTCTTTAAGATTAAATATCTGCCTGCTAGTATTATTAAGTTAACCATTTTCCTATTATTGGGAGATAGTTCCCCTTCATATGCTAATATTATCACCATTAGCGGTGACAGAGACATACAGGGGAGACCCAACGTTTTATCCATCCAGTATTGGACCTTCAGCCAGAGCATGTGTATTAAATTAGCTTGAGGCAGAGAGCATTTTGGGCATGCATTGAAGCTAGAGTTCAGACACTGTGCTCCCTTTTTCGGTGTAAAATATGACATGTGAAGAAGCTTAATCTGCTCCTCTCTCCATGTTGCCGAAAGAGTTGCCCTAGCAACTACTTGAACTGACTCGGTGATTACCGTGGTATCAAGTGTTTCTATTCTTAGCATCTCAGCCCATTTTTCACAATTTTTTTCAATAATTTCTGTACCTTTAGTGGAGACCAAATTTTGGTATATATAAGAAATTGAAGTGAATCCATTTCTAACTAATAGAAGCCAGTTTTCTAACTTTCCCAGAGACCATTCCCATCCGTATTTGGATGTAAGACTGGCAGCGTAATGTCTTGCCTGTAAGTATGCGAAAAAGTTTTTGTTAGGTATATTAAATTCTTCCTTTAAGGAGTTAAAAGTTCTAGTGCCCTTAGTTTCAAAATCTAATACTTGATGTACGTATATAAGCCCTTGAGTCTTCCACTGCGAGAAGATAGCTGATTGCATACCAGCTTCAAACTGCGGGTTATTTAACAGTGGATTTTTTTTTGATACTCTATATTCTATAGATAGCAATTTACAAACCTTTTTCCACATAAGAAGTGGATTGCATATTGATCTCATTTTTTTTGTTATTAGAGGAAGCGCATTTTTATTACAATGTACTAAGGCCCGTAAGTCAGCTGGGTATGTTATATTAGAATCCAGCTCAATGTTTGTAATATAGTTATTACTCGTTAACCAATCTACTATAATACGCGCTAATAACAGCTGATTATATATGCGTATGTCAGGGAGAGAGAGACCTCCAAATTTCATAGGTAGAGCTAATTTAGCTAGGGAGATTCTGGGCTTTTTATTCTGCCAAATAAATAAACATAGAGCCGAATTGAAAGAAAGAATATCCTTAGATTTGAGGATAATTGGAGTATTTTGAAGAACATATAATATTTTTGGTAAGAGAGTAATTTTATACAAAGCTATACAACCAGATAAAGAGAGGGGGAATATCTGCCAGTTCTTGAATGCCTCTTTTACTTTTTTGAGAACCGGGAGTATATTCAAATTATACCAGTTCTCAGGATTATCTGATATCCATATTCCCAAATATTTAACTGCATCTTTAACTATACTAAAAGGAATTTCCAGGGTAGAGTGTTTTGTTTGTTTAATCCACAATAGCTCTGACTTTGTGGTGTTCACCCTATATCCTGAGAATGATCCAAATTGATCAATTATTTTAAGCAGTTTAGGTATATTTTTGGAAGTGTTTGAGACATATATCAAAACATTGTCCGCATAAAGCGCCATTCTCATCTCCTTCTTATTAATCCTGATACCTTCTAGTTGTTGCCGAATTGCATTGGCCAACGGTTCTATAGCTAGGTCAAATAATAGTGGGGAGAGAGGACACCCCTGCCTTGTTCCTCTACCTAGTTTTATGTCCTGAGATAGATCACCATTCACTATGATTTTAGTTGAGGCATTTTTGTATAAATTGTCAAAGAAACTGAGAAAATTGCCTCCCAGGCCAAATCTCTTTAAAGTAAAAGATAGGTGATCATAATGTACTGAATCAAATGCTTTTTCAGCATCAATAAAAATAATCGCCTTGTCAGGGGCATCCTCTTCCCTTCTATTTCCTAGTTCTCCCGTTACTTTGAAATATTCTATAGTAAGGAATACTTCCCTAATTTTAGCAGAGGAGTTGCGCTTCAATAGAAAGCCAGCTTGGTCTGTGTGGATGATATTAGGAAGAAGGGATTGAAGCCTTCCTGCCAGAATCGTCATTAGTATTTTATAATCTGTGTTTAGTAATGCAATAGGTCGATAAGATTCTTTCCTCTTTGGGTCTTTTCCAGATTTTAGAATAAGGACTGTGTTTGAAGCAACAAAGTCAGATGATGGGGTCAGACCTTTAATATATAATTCATTATATAATGAGGTTAAATAGGTTGTTATTTCAGGAGCCATTATTTTATATATTTCGTTGGGAAGTGCATCTGGCCCAGAAGCTTTATTTGAGGCTAGATTTTGAATAGTTAATAGAGTTTCTTGTTCAGAAATGGGAGAGTATAGTTTATCTATAAGATCAGGGGTTAAAACTGGATGAGCTAAATTCTTCCAAAATTCCTCACGTTCTATAAAGTTTGAGGTTTTAGCAGTATAAAGATTTCTATAATAGTCTTCAAATACTCCAATCAATTCAGTTGGTGTTTTAAGACACTTTTCCTCTGTTATAATTGTATGTATTATGGGAGATGATTTATCCCGTCTAACCAGATTTGCCAGGAGTTTCCCTGTTTTATTCCCATAATGATATAGTTTAGTCTGGAGTCTTAAATCTTTTTGTGTTGTTTTATACAATAAAAAGGAATCCCTATCGGCTAGTGCTGATATATGCCTAGACCAGCTCTCTGAAGTTTTCATATATATATATATCAATTATACACATTCGTTACTGCCTTCAGAAGCTCCCCCTCTCTTAACTTCAACTTCTTGGTACTAGATATACTATAGGCCAGTATTTCCCCTCTTAGAACTGCCTTGGCTGTTTCCCAGAACAAGACCGGTCTAGTTATGTGTTCACGATTTAGTTGGGCATATTCGCGGAACTTGGTATTCACCCAGTTTTTAAATTTATTGTTAGAAGTCAAGTAGCGCGGAAACTGAAAAGATCTAATCCCTTTCTTAAGGTTATCAAGTTGAATTACTAGCTGAATCGGGGCATGGTCCGATATTGTGATTGGTGAGATCCCGGCTTTTATCTGGGATTTGCAGATTCTTTCATCCACCAAAAAAAGATCTATCCTGGATAGTGTTTTATGTGCTCGGGAGTGACACGTGTACTCTTTAACATCTGAATTCTGAAGTCTCCAGATATCACATACTTTCAGATTTTTATTTAGTTTGAGGAATAATTTAGCTTCTAGGTTATCTCTCTTTGGTTTTTTTTTGAAGTGGAGTCTCTTCTAAGCCTATCAATAGGAAATATAAGTGCCATATTAAAATCCCCACAGAGGATCAAGTACCCCTCTGCACATACCATAAGTTTGTTCTGCAATTTTCCCCAGAAATAAAGATTAAAAACATTAGGAGCGTAGACATTGCAAAGTGTATACAGAATATTTAAAATTTTAATTTTAACAATAAGATATCAACCCTCATCATCTGTTTCTACTTGTATAACTTCATATGGTATTTTCTTGCCTAGCAGAATTACTACCCCGCTTTTCCTTTTAGATGTAGATGAAAATATAACTTCCTTTACCCAGGAGGTCTTGAGCTTACGGACTTCTTCTGGTTTTAAGTGAGTTTCCTGTAAAAAGGCTAAATCCGTATTGTTTTTTTTAAGTAAGAAAGTATAGTCTTACGTTTGATAGGGGAGGTTAAACCTCCTATGTTCCAGGATGTCATTTTAAGCTTATTTTTTATACTCATCTAGTAAATACTTAGAAGGGAAAGGGAGAGAAAAAAATAAATAAAAAATAAATAAATAAATAAATTTAAAAAGGAAAAAGATCCCATGAAGCAGGTAATTCAAATTTTTAATATCCCTAAAATCCCATCTAAACCAAGCCCTCAGGGGAAGTACGTTCCCACTTCCTCTGCAATCCTTAAACTCAATTTCTTCCATTTTTATAGTGCAAAAAAAAAAAAAAAGAATTAAGAGCAGAAAGCTAGCTTTAGTCTCAGTTAACTGTGCCTCTACTCTATTCTGTTGCTGTGGGGTATGTTTCCTTATAGAATTTTTCAGCATCCTGAGCTGAGTCAAAGAAATAGTTGTGACCTTCTATTAGTATTTTCAGTTTTGCCGGGTAAAGTAGGGTAGCCCTTGCACCTTGCTTGATAAATTTTGTACAATGTGGAGCGAGTTCCCTTCTTTTTGTAGCTGTTTCAGATGAATAGTCCTGAAACATTAAAATGTTTGTGCCTTCTAAAAAGATAGGTTGATGTTTGCGGTATGCCTGAAGTAGTGTAACTTTATGTTGGAAATTTAAGATTTTTGCAATAATTGGTCTGGGTCTTGTGTTTGCTTTACTTTGATTAGGTGAACCTATTCTATGAGCCCTCTCAATTGTTATCTGGGGATGGGATTCTAAAATCTGAAGTAGCCGTTGTAAGGTGATTGAGAGCAGTTTTTCTAAATCTTCAAATTGTTTACTTTCTGGGACCCCAATAATCCTAAGGTTATTTCTTCTTGACCTATCCTCTAGATCTTCGATCTTACTTTGCATTTTCGTTAATGTATTATTTGTTGATTCAAGAGCAGATTTATAGAATGAGGTCATGTCCTCAAGATCCGAGATCCTTTGTTCGGCCTCAGAGATTCTATGTGCAAACTGTTTAACTTCAGTAGACAAAGCAGCAATATCCTGTTTTATTTCTACCTTAAGAAAATCAAATTTAGGAGTTAAAGCAATCAGTATATGATTTACCAGTGTTTGCATATCTAGAGGTTCCATTATATGTGAGGGGTTAGCCCCTGCTATTTGTGTCTCTATCTGAGATTCAGGAGTAGTTTTACTTTTTTTGTCTCTTCTCCCCGCCATGGCTGATGGAGAAGTTTTTGGGTGACCATGCAAAAATTTATCCATATATAATTACGTTATCCCTAAAAAGTACCACGTACCAGGTATTGTGAAGAAAAAAAAAAAAAAAGGGGGGAGGATGGGTGGAAACCACCCAAGTGTTAGTTTATTTTATTTTATTCAGAACGTGTTTTAAGTGACTAGTGTGTGATCTTGCGTTTATGTTATGTTCTCCTTTCAGCCATGTGAGGAAACAATATTTAAAATTGAATTTACCTGAAGTCTCAGGTTTAATAATAGTTACTCTAATAGTTTTTGTTTAATGTAATGTCAATTTTACTTTTATCTTCCCCTATTCCTGCAGCTACTGCTTTCAGCTCACAGAACTAAGTTTTAGAACCTCAAAGGGAGAAATGGATATTTGTGCTATAACTTTCTAGCAGTTGTTTTAGAGATCCAGAGTTTGCACAAATAATATCAGTGCCTGGCACTAGGATTATATGTATATAATTTCTTTCACGTATCCCTAAAGATAAAGAATTTAAAACTTAGTACCTAAATAGATGACAATGAGTTATTTATTTAAGAGGTCCTTGTATTTTGTATCTGCCACCAGAGAAAATTAACACTCTTTATGCCAAGACTTTAGAGGAGAGAGAAAAAGGATATTGAGCCATATTTTTTCAACCAGTATTCTTAGGCCTAGATTTAGAGTTCGGCGGTAAAAGGGCTGTTAACGCTCCGCGGGTTTTTTTCTGGCCGCACCATAAATTTAACTCTGGTATCGAGAGTTCAAACAAATGCTGCGTTAGGCTCCAAAAAAGGAGCGTAGAGCATTTTTACCGCAAATGCAACTCTCGATACCAGAGTTGCTTACGGACGCGGCCGGCATCAAAAACGTGCTCGTGCACGATTCTCCCATAGGAAACAATGGGGCTGTTTGAGCTGAAAAAAAACCTAACACCTGCAAAAAAGCAGCGTTCAGCTCCTAACGCAGCCCCATTGTTTCCTATGGGGAAACACCTCCTAAGTCTGCACCTAACACCCTAACATGTACCCCGAGTCTAAACACCCCTAACCTTACACTTATTAACCCCTAATCTGCCGCCCCCGCTATCGCTGACCCCTGCATTACACTTTTAACCCCTAATCTGCCGCTCCGTAAACCGCCGCCACCTACGTTATCCCTATGTACCCCTAATCTGCTGCCCTAACATCGCCGACCCCTATGTTATATTTATTAACCCCTAATCTGCCCCCCACAACGTCGCCGACACCTACCTACACTTATTAACCCCTAATCTGCCGAGCGGACCTGAGCGCTACTATAATAAAGTTATTAACCCCTAATCCGCCTCACTAACCCTATCATAAATAGTATTAACCCCTAATCTGCCCTCCCTAACATCGCCGACACCTACCTTCAATTATTAACCCCTAATCTGCCGACCGGAGCTCACCGCTATTCTAATAAATGTATTAACCCCTAAAGCTAAGTCTAACCCTAACACTAACACCCCCCTAAGTTAAATATAATTTTTATCTAACGAAATAAATTAACTCTTATTAAATAAATAATTCCTATTTAAAGCTAAATACTTACCTGTAAAATACATCCTAATATAGCTACAATATAAATTATAATTATATTATAGCTATTTTAGGATTAATATTTATTTTACAGGCAACTTTTTAATTATTTTAACCAGATACAATAGCTATTAAATAGTTAAGAACTATTTAATAGTTACCTAGTTAAAATAATTACAAATTTACCTGTAAAATAAATCCTAACCTAAGATATAATTAAACCTAACACTACCCTATCAATAAAATAATTAAATAAACTACCTACAATTACCTACAATTAACCTAACACTACACTATCAATAAATTAATTAAACACAATTGCTACAAATAAATAACATTAAATAAACTATCTAAAGTACAAAAAATAAAAAAGAACTAAGTTACAGAAAATAATAAAATATTTACAAACATAAGAAAAATATTACAACAATTTTAAACTAATTACACCTACTCTAAGCCCCCTAATAAAATAACAAAGCCCCCCAAAATAAAAAATTCCCTACCCTATTCTAAAATACAAATATTACAAGCTCTTTTACCTTACCAGCCCTGAACAGGGCCCTTTGCGGGGCATGCCCCAAGAATTTCAGCTCTTTTGCCTGTAAAAAAAAACATACTATACCCCCCCCCCAACATTACAACCCACCACCCACATACCCCTAATCTAACCCAAACCCCCCTTAAATAAACCTAACACTACCCCCCTGATGATCTTCCTACCTTGTCTTCACCATGCCAGGTTCACCGATCCGTCCTGGCTCCAAGATCTTCATCCAACCCAAGCGGGGGCTAGACATCCACTGAAGAAGTCCAGAAGAGGGTCCAAAGTCTTCCTCCTATCCGGCAAGAAGAGGACATCCGGACCGGCAAACATCTTCTCCAAGCGGCATCTTCTATGTTCTTCCATCCGATGACGACCGGCTCCATCTTGAAGACCTCCAGCGCGGATCCATCCTCTTCTTCCGACGACTAGACGACGAATGACGGTTCCTTTAAGGGACGTCATCCAAGATGGCGTCCCTCGAATTCCGATTGGCTGATAGGATTCTATCAGCCAATCGGAATTAAGGTAGGAATTTTCTGATTGGCTGATGGAATCAGCCAATCAGAATATAGTTCAATCCGATTGGCTGATCCAATCAGCCAATCAGATTGAGCTCGCATTCTATTGGCTGATCGGAACAGCCAATAGAATGCGAGCTCAATCTGATTGGCTGATTGGATCAGCCAATCGGATTGAACTATATTCTGATTGGCTGATTCCATCAGCCAATCAGAAAATTCCTACCTTAATTCCGATTGGCTGATAGAATCCTATCAGCCAATCGGAATTCGAGGGACGCCATCTTGGATGACGTCCCTTAAAGGAACCGTCATTCGTCGTCTAGTCGTCGGAAGAAGAGGATGGATCCGCGCTGGAGGTCTTCAAGATGGAGCCGGTCGTCATCGGATGGAAGAAGATAGAAGATGCCGCTTGGAGAAGATGTTTGCCGGTCCGGATGTCCTCTTCTTGCCGGATAGGAGGAAGACTTTGGACCCTCTTCTGGACTTCTTCAGTGGATGTCTAGCCCCCGCTTGGGTTGGATGAAGATCTTGGAGCCAGGACGGATCGGTGAACCTGGCATGGTGAAGACAAGGTAGGAAGATCATCAGGGGGGTAGTGTTAGGTTTATTTAAGGGGGGTTTGGGTTAGATTAGGGGTATGTGGGTGGTGGGTTGTAATGTTGGGGGGGGGTATTGTATGTTTTTTTTTACAGGCAAAAGAGCTGAAATTCTTGGGGCATGCCCCGCAAAGGGCCCTGTTCAGGGCTGGTAAGGTAAAAGAGCTTGTAATATTTGTATTTTAGAATAGGGTAGGGAATTTATTATTTTGGGGGGCTTTGTTATTTTATTAGGGGGCTTAGAGTAGGTGTAATTAGTTTAAAATTGTTGTAATATTTTTCTTATGTTTGTAAATATTTTATTATTTTCTGTAACTTAGTTCTTTTTTATTTTTTGTACTTTAGATAGTTTATTTAATGTTATTTATTTGTAGCAATTGTGTTTAATTAATTTATTGATAGTGTAGTGTTAGGTTAATTGTAGGTAATTGTAGGTAGTTTATTTAATTATTTTATTGATAGGGTAGTGTTAGGTTTAATTATATCTTAGGTTAGGATTTATTTTACAGGTAAATTTGTAATTATTTTAACTAGGTAACTATTAAATAGTTCTTAACTATTTAATAGCTATTGTACCTGGTTAAAATAATTACAAAGTTGCCTGTAAAATAAATATTAATCCTAAAATAGCTATAATATAATTATAATTTATATTGTAGCTATATTAGGATGTATTTTACAGGTAAGTATTTAGCTTTAAATAGGAATTATTTATTTAATAAGAGTTAATTTATTTCGTTAGATAAAAATTATATTTAACTTAGGGGGGTGTTAGTGTTAGGGTTAGACTTAGCTTTAGGGGTTAATACATTTATTAGAATAGCGGTGAGCTCCGGTCGGCAGATTAGGGGTTAATAATTGAAGGTAGGTGTCGGCGATGTTAGGGAGGGCAGATTAGGGGTTAATACTATTTATGATAGGGTTAGTGAGGCGGATTAGGGGTTAATAACTTTATTATAGTAGCGCTCAGGTCCGCTCGGCAGATTAGGGGTTAATAAGTGTAGGTAGGTGTCGGCGACGTTGTGGGGGGCAGATTAGGGGTTAATAAATATAACATAGGGGTCGGCGATGTTAGGGGTAGCAGATTAGGGGTACATAGGGATAACGTAGGTGGCGGCGATTTGCGGTCGGAAGATTAGGGGTTAATTATTTTAAGTAGCTTGCGGCGACGTTGTGGGGGGCAAGTTAGGGGTTAATAGATATAATACAGGGGTCGGCGGTGTTAGGGGCAGCAGATTAGGGGTACATAAGTATAACGTAGGTGGCGGTCGGCAGATTAGGGGTTAAAAATTTTAATCGAGTGGCGGCGATGTGGGGGGACCTCGGTTTAGGGGTACATAGGTAGTTTATGGGTGTTAGTGTACTTTAGGGTACAGTAGTTAAGAGCTTTATAAACCGGCGTTAGCCAGAAAGCTCTTAACTCCTGCTATTTTCAGGCGGCTGGAATCTTGTCGTTAGAGCTCTAACGCTCACTGCAGAAACGACTCTAAATACCAGCGTTAGAAAGATCCCATTGAAAAGATAGGCTACGCAAATGGCGTAGGGGGATCTGCGGTATGGAAAAGTCGCGGCTGAAAAGTGAGCGTTAGACCCTTTAATCACTGACTCCAAATACCAGCGGGCGCCCAAAACCAGCGTTAGGAGCCTCTAACGCTGGTTTTGACGGCTACCGCCGAACTCTAAATCTAGGCCTTAGTATGCTCAAACTTTACTCAAAGTGTCACTGCCCAATTCATAGAGAGTATATACCTAATTCCTTTGGATAATTAGAAGAAAATAAAAAGATTATACCTCAGCACCACAAAGCAAATCCAAAGTTAACTATTAGAGGCTACCCACCATTTAAATAAATTTCCGGTCAGTGTTAAGTTATGCTATACCTGACTCAGTACTCTTTAAACCATTTATAGCTTAAGACATATAGTGGAAAGATTTTTTAGTGAAAAAGTAATCACAGGGAGAGAGAGAGAGGATTGCATAGAATCACAATCTATTTTTTTTTTTTTTTTTTACTTTCTTTTCTTTTTCCTTTAACAGTAAGACATTTGCAATTTTGTGTAGCAATAAAGAGCCACAGAGTGTCCTTTGAGCAGCATATATTTGTATTTAGATCAGCACATTTTCCTTATCTCTTACTCCTCTCTCCAGGCATTCCTCTAGGAGTAATTGTTACTTCTTTTACAGTTACTTATCCCAGACGGATATTTTCCTTTTTGTTTTTCTCCTTTCTTTTTCTTTGTAAAGTTTATATGCTTTCATATATACCAGTAGCCCCTATTCAGCCCTTAAATAATCTACTTTTTAAATGTTCTTACCTGCTGTACCCCCTGTGCGTCTTTGCAGCCTGATAAGTTTAATTCTTTGGTATATGCTGGGTCTGTCAAGACAGACAAACTTACCTCCCCTCGCACGCTGCTTCCCCTGTCAGCCGTGGGTCAAGAAGCAGTAATGATAATCCTGATTCTGGTCCTCTCAGGACCCTTCCCGGGATACGTGGCAATCTCTCTTCCTCTCACGCAGCACCGGTGGGAGAGGAAAGAGAGTTAACGCGCCAGCCTTCAGAGCTTGTGCGGAGATCTTCCGCGGTCTTCTTCACCCTTCTGCCTTTAGGGCACAAGCTCCTACCCCTCTCTTGCAGCACCGTTGGGAGAGGGGAGGATCCGACAAGAAAAAATGCAGAGGCTGGGCTTCCGTTGCAAGCACCACAAGGATGCCGATGTTACGCCGGAGTCGTGATCCCCTCAGGAGAGAAGAGAGCCCTTTTCGCCAATTGCAGGTAATAACAGAATAGAGGTTTGGAGGACTCGGGCAGGCTTCTTTTATGTTGAAATACACTCTTCCAGGGACTGCGTGTCTCACCGGCTCCAGGCGCTGTCTCATTCAGTCCTGCAGAGGAGAGATAGGGGACAAGGAGTCAGCGTGCGGGAGAGGGATCCAGTCCACAGGTAGCAGCGGGGATAAGATTTCTCAAGGGCAAGCACAGTGGTAGATTGCCGCTTAACTCCCTGCCAGCAGCCGTATTCAGAGGGACACATAAGAGGGTCCAGAAATACAAAAAATACTCCTGTCCCTACTGATTCAAAGCACAGGAGTCCTCCTGCTTAACAGGTGTGGTATGGAGAGTTTGATTTTCTCCTTTCTAGCAATTTAATTCTCCATTCTTTGTTCCATATGTCCAGTTAAGGGCAGGGGTTTGCCATTTCAGATAAATATTTATTCAGGAAGACTTTAAGCATCAGCAGCATTAGTTTTAGAGGGTTTTCTTTCCCTTTGGCTAGGTTTATTTTACAATACAGCGAGATGTAGCTACGCTGTGCAGGTTCCAGAGGCGTTGTCTCAGGCTATCTAATTAGCTACCCCACTGATTGGGGTGAGGCGCGAGAGAAACCGCCAGCAGCTGTAGGACTGGAGCAGAGAGCAGAGCAACTAGCACCTTGCTCCTCCTCCACCGGAACCCAGGATTCAGATAGAAGTTTAAACAACTTTCCAATTTACTTATATTATAAAATCTGCTTAATCATTTTGGTATCCTTTGTTAGAGGAGCAGCTATGCACTACTGGGAGCTAGCAGAACACATCAGGTAAGCTAATGATAAAAGTAATATATGTGCAGCCACCAACCAGCAGCTAGTTACCAGAAGTGCACTACCTAGGTATGATTTGCAACAAAAAGATAATTTGGGGTTTTATGTCCATTGGTGCAGGGGCCCATAGCTGCCAGTCTATACAGGGAGTGCAGAATTATTAGGCAAGTTGTATTTTTGAGGATTAATTTTATTATTGAACAACAACCATGTTCTCAATGAACCCAAAAAACTCATTAATATCAAAGCTGAATAGTTTTGGAAGTAGTTTTTAGTTTGTTTTTAGTTATAGCTATTTTAGGGGGATATCTGTGTGTGCAGGTGACTATTACTGTGCATAATTATTAGGCAACTTAACAAAAAACAAATATATACCCATTTCAATTATTTATTTTTACCAGTGAAACCAATATAACATCTCAACATTCACAAATATACATTTCTGACATTCAAAAACAAAACAAAAACAAATCAGTGACCAATATAGCCACCTTTCTTTGCAAGGACACTCAAAAGCCTGCCATCCATGGATTCTGTCAGTGTTTTGATCTGTTCACCATCAACATTGCGTGCAGCAGCAACCACAGCCTCCTAGACACTGTTCAGAGAGGTGTACTGTTTTCCCTCCTTGTAAATCTCACATTTGATGATGGACCACAGGTTCTCAATGGGGTTCAGATCAGGTGAACAAGGAGGCCATGTCATTAGATTTTCTTCTTTTATACCCTTTCTTGCCAGCCACGCTGTGGAGTACTTGGACGCGTGTGATGGAGCATTGTCCTGCATGAAAATCATGTTTTTCTTGAAGGATGCAGAATTCTTCCTGTACCACTGCTTGAAGAAGGTGTCTTCCAGAAACTGGCAGTAGGACTGGGAGTTGAGCTTGACTCCATCCTCAACCCGAAAAGGCCCCACAAGCTCATCTTTGATGATACCAGCCCAAACCAGTACTCCACCTCCACCTTGCTGGCGTCTGAGTCGGACTGGAGCTCTCTGCCCTTTACCAATCCAGCCACGGGCCCATCCATCTGGCCCATCAAGACTCACTCTCATTTCATCAGTCCATAAAACCTTAGAAAAATCAGTCTTGAGATATTTCTTGGCCCAGTCTTGACGTTTCAGCTTGTGTGTCTTGTTCAGTGGTGGTCGTCTTTCAGCCTTTCTTACCTTGGCCATGTCTCTGAGTATTGCACACCTTGTGCTTTTGGGCACTCCAGTGATGTTGCAGCTCTGAAATATGGCCAAACTGGTGGCAAGTGGCATCTTGGCAGCTGCACGCTTGACTTTTCTCAGTTCATGGGCAGTTATTTTGCGCCTTGGTTTTTCCACACACTTCTTGCGACCCTGTTGACTATTTTGAATGAAACGCTTGATTGTTCGATGATCACGCTTCAGAAGCTTTGCAATTTTAAGAGTGCTGCATCCCTCTGCAAGATATCTCACCATTTTTGACTTTTCTGAGCCTGTCAAGTCCTTCTTTTGACCCATTTTGCCAAAGGAAAGGAAGTTGCCTAATAATTATGCACACCTGATATAGGGTGTTGATGTCATTAGACCACACCCCTTCTCATTACAGAGATGCACATCACCTAATATGCTTAATTGGTAGTAGGCTTTCGAGCCTATACATCTTGGAGTAAGACAACATGCATAAAGAGGATGATGTGGTCAAAATACTCATTTGCCTAATAATTCTGCACTCCCTGTACATAGGTATGTACAATCATAATTCAGTGGAGCCTTTTTTATTAGTGCAGGTTGCCAACCATTAATCTATCTATCTATCCTCAAAATCATTATACAGAGCAGCATGTATATTATTACAGGGTGATTTCACCTCACAAATTCCTGCTTAGCTCATAGCCAGCAACAAGACCACTCAATATTACCCATTTCTAATCTTTAGAATTATGCCCTCCTTATTGAGGTTATTCATATACTTCATTCCACAAAATAAGAAAATGAGATGAGACTTTTTACTCAGCAGTTTATGACAATGGGTATATTTTAGGATCTTATTCACTTGTAATAAAACATACTAATTCTTAGATTTTCAATATAGTAATTTCTTATCACAGCCTTGTTTCAAATTTCCTCTAAAATACAGTACATGATGCCATGGTATTCAACATATGAATTTCACTTCCATAAGAAACATCTGCATCAGGCTTTGTTGTTCTAGATAACAACTTAGGAAGTTCTCACTTTTAAATGCCTGTTGCATATATACAGTACTGTGCAGAAGTCTTAGGCCACCATTAGATTTGGTGTTTTAGCAATGGTATAATGACCATATATAATTATTTCTCAGTCTCTTTATTAGAATACAACCAGAAAATACAGGATATTTGTATGCAGTATTAAAATAAACAGGAAAAAAAATACTCCAGAAAAAAACAGCTTCTATAGGCTAAAGTGGCAAGTATTTAGTGTAACCTCCCCTTACACTTGAACAACAGCAGGAACCTGGCTCTCATAAAGGTAAATTGAATGGAACCTTAATTAATGTCATTGCTAATACCTATATTTGTCCCACTATTTCATGTCAAAATGACTGCTGTGAAAAAGGCCTATTACACCAGGTTTGTGCAAGACATGCTTGAGCATTACATACACATGTGGTATAAGTTTAATTCATTGGAAGCTTGCTAATAAGACCAACTTTCAATCACATCATTCCATTCAAAATGAAAAAGATCGCAGAATTTGACAGACATAAAATCATACTTTTGCATCAGAAAGGCCACACTCAAAGGGAAATCAGCAAACAAACTGGATACTCACGTTGTGGTATTCAAGCTGTTATAAAGAAATGGGAAGAATCAAAAGAGGTCAAGGGAAAAAAAAGGACTGGAAGGCCAAGAAAACTTTCGAAATCTGATGAGAAGTTTCTCAGAGTTTCTTCTTTGAGAGACCAAATCCAGCAAGGACCTGGCTCAGCATCTGACAACTTCATCTGGATGTTAAGTTGACCCTTCTACAGTCCGAAGAAGCTTGATCAGGAATGGTCTTTGTGGAAGGGTAGCAGCCAAGAAACCACTTTTTTGGAAAGGGAACAGGGTGAAAAGGCTAAAATATGCTAATATTGGAATGAAGACCAGTGGAAAAGAGTATTATGGAGTGACAAATCCAAGTTTTAAATTTTTGGGTCTAATTGTTGACAATATGTGAGAAGAAGACTTTGAGAGAGATGGCAGAATGAGTGCTTACGACCTTCAGTGAAATATGGTGGAGGGTCTGTCCTAGTTTCACCACATTTAAGCCAGTGGTGTTGGCGATATTGTGCGAACTGATGGGATCATGAATGCTGAAAAGCACAGACAGGTTTTAATTCATCATGCAATTCCTTTTGGAAAGCACCTGATTGGGAATAGCTTTATTTTTAAGGATAACAATCCCAAACACACTGCTAATGCCGTGAAATCATATTTGGAGAGAAAAACTGCTGATAAAACACTGACAGTCATGGACTGGTCAGACCTGAATATTATAGAGGCAGTATGGGATCATATGGACAGAGAAAGAAATAAAAGACAACCTAAATCTAAAGAAGAACTCTGGGAAGTCCTGAAAGATGCCTGGTATAATATACCAGAAGATTACTTCAGAAAACTTCAGGACAGTCTCCCCAAAAGAGTTCAAGATATGCTTAGTGCTAAATGAGGTCACACTAAATACTGACTTTTGCTTGAAGAAGCCATTTTGTTCTGAAAATTGTGGGGGGCTTATATATATTGTGCACATATTTCCTGTATTTTCTGTTTGTATCTTAATAAAAAGGCCGAAAAATAGATATGGATGATCATTAAAGCAACAAACACTCTTTTATTCAATACATTTTAAGCACTGTTTCAACTAGGGAAAGCGCTCAGACTGTAGCTGTGTCTGTTCACACTCACGTGACACTCTTCACGCTCTTCACGTAGTGAACACACACTAGACGTCCGATGACGTATCCTGTTTCACTCACAATGCTCCGGTGCAAGGGAAGCTGGGCGCTCCATCAACGCTCAAAGGAAAATACAATAAGCAAAATCTTCCAGCGCACCCGGCAGCAGTGAGACTTAGTCACAAAAAACACCAAGCAATTGAAATAAATGAATACCTGTTTATTGGGAAAGTCCTTCACATATACAATGATGCACCATGTTGTCCCACAGGTAGGATAGCAAAACAGCAAAAGACAGGCAGCAAGGTAGAAAAATATATATAAACTGGTCAGACGCGTTTCCTTGTATTACATCCTCAGTGACCATACTTACTACCCATGATACACTGCCTTAAATACAAGTGAGCTGTTAACTCACAGCAATCAATTAGTCAATTAAAGTGAACTTGATACTATAAGGCAGGTAAGCATAAGCAAAGTATGTATTTTAAACTTCAAATTTATTTGTCCTGTCATAAATACTCAAATGAACAATTAAATTAAAAGACATAATAAACATTCTAAATGTAAAGATATAACATGTTTAATTAAATACCAATATAAGTATTAAACTGAGTGATAATAGTAATAAAAATAAAATTAATTATTAAATAATGTCTTTTAATCTGAAAAAATTGTCAAAAATCACTAAAAATGTATTTCAACAATTATGTCGAAATAAGTGAACATTGTAAAAATAAACTAAATTATACTATTGATCTACAAAAAGTTTTACATCCCAATCAAAGTTTAGACCTGCTGGCACCCTGGTGCCCAACTGAAAAATCCAGTAAACTTCTCTTTTACTGAGAGCAATACCTCTATTGCCACCTCTTGGATGCCTAGGAATCAGTTGGATCGCCTGGAATGTCAGCAGTGAGCTGTCAGAGTGGTGATATTTTTTGAAATGCAGGGAAATAGGCGTAGTGGACTCTGGATCATCAATTGAGCGTAAATGCTCTAAAAAGCGATCTTTTAACGCACGAGTCGTTTGTCCTACATATTGCCTATAGCACCCCCTACAGGTCAAAAGGTATATAACGTAGCAGGAATTGCACGTCATATGTTCACGAATTTCAAATATCTTTTGATAATTCGTAGATGTAAAAGTAGTACCAAAAGATGCAAAAGCACAAGACTTACACCTTTTACTTCCACATTTATAAAACCCAGGTTTAATAGAGAGCCAGTTTTTTTGAGTTTGTTGACGTGGTAACATAGAGGGAGACAGCATGTTTCCCAAGGTTTGTGCCTTACGGGACACAAAGCAAATACCCTCCCTAACAATATCTACCAAACTTTCATCAGTGGTCAATATGGGGAGAGCTTTCCTGATTATGTCACAAATCTTACCATATTCCATACTGTAGGAAGTAATAAATTTTAGTTTATTAAATTTGTCTGAGGCCTTAAATTTGCCTGACACAAATAAATCTGTTCTGTCTAATTGATCAACATCACTTTTAGTTTGGAGTAAGGCTGTGCGTGAATAACCTCTCATGACTAATCTGTCGGTCAAATCACTAGAGTGTTTTTCATAACTAGTTGAGCTTGTACAATTACGTTTAATTCTCATGTATTGACTTTTAGGAATGGATTTGATAGTATGATATGGATGACATGATTTGGCATTCAAAATTGTATTTCCAGCCATTGGTTTTCTGAACAACTCAATCTCTATGCAGGATTTTTGAACATTTGAATGTAATTCAATATCCAAAAAAGGAATTGAATGTGTACTAATTTCCATGGTGAACTGTAAATTAAGTGAGTTGTTCTGTAAGTATTCGAGAAACGGGTCAAGGAGGTCTCTAGGACCTTTCCAAATCAACAAAATATCGTCGATATAGCGACCAAAATAATGGATATAATCCCTGAAGGGGTTCCCATCTCCATAGACGTGGGACAGCTCCCACCAACCCAAATATAGGTTGGCATAGGAGGGGGCAAATTTGGCCCCCATCGCCGTCCCACGCCTCTGGAGATAGAAATCCCCCTCAAACAGAAAATAATTGTGGGTCAGCAAATAGTCAACTGAGACCTCAATGAACCGCTTCAATGCAACATCATATGTAGAAAAATTGTCCAAAAAGAATTTGATAGCCAAGGCTCCCTTGTCGTGAGGAATACAAGTATATAAAGAGACCACGTCAATAGTAACGAACATATAGTCCTCCTGCCAAACTAGGCTCTCAATTTGTCTGATAACATCAGACGTGTCTCTTATATAACTCATAAGGCTCAAGACAAAAGGTTTTAAATACCCATCTATCAATTCAGAAAGTGGCTCATTCAATGAGCCTATTCCTGCCACTATGGGTCTGCCAGGTGGACTGGTGGCGTGTTTGTGAACCTTCGGCAAATAATGAAATATAGCCGAAACAGGGTGCTCAGTATATAAGAAGTCAAAATTAGCCTGTTTAATAATGCCATCACTCATGGCTTGCTCCAAAATAATCTTCAATGCTGATTTAAAATAAAATACAGGATTACTTTTGAGTTTCTCATATACCGAGACATCCAAAAGTTGTCTGTAAGCTTCACTTAAATAATCTTGACGATTAAGAACCACCACCTTACCACCTTTGTCAGAATTACGTATGACAAGTTCATGCTTATTTTTTAATTCTTGAATAGATTGAAATTGTGCTTTTGACATATTAGCTCTATGGTGTTGTTTCTCACTTTCAGTTAAACTTAGTTTTTTCAATTCTTGTTCGACAGTTTTTTGAAAGACTTCTATGGAATTGGATCTAGATTTAACTGGATAAAACTTTGATTTACCCTTCATTTTTGTTATATCCTGGGTAGCCCCAACAGGATAAGGGTTAAATACCAAGTTTTCTCTATCCAATTCCATTAAGTCCAAAATAGAGCATTCCTCAGAAAAATCTAGACCACATCTAATGGGAACTGGTCTCTCCTCTACCACCACACCCTGAGTATCTTCAGTGACTCCCAAAAAATATTTTTTGAGAACAAGCGATCTCACAAATCTATTGAGATCTACCACCGTATTAAAAAGATCAAAGTGTGTGGTAGGAGAGAAACCAAGACCCAGAGATAAAACCTCAATTTGTGTTTTAGTTAAAACACAAGAAGAAAGATTAATAACATTATTAAGATTCATGCATATTTCTGGAACTGCGTTGCTCTTCTCCTCTGTGGGTACCGCCTGGGCTTGGGTATCTGATCCTGACTTGAACTTCCCTGACCTTCCTCGTCCCCCTCGGCGTATTTTTTTCGGCGTGCAGTGGACTTCTGTTGGTCCTTCCCGTTTTTTGACTGTGAAACATTGCCTGTGTTTAATGCAAAAGATGATAGTCCTTCCGTGACAGTAGAGGCTTCAACAGATGTCTCAATGTCAGAGGAGTCATAGTCATATTCAGTGTCAGTATCTGCAAATCTCACTTTTTTATTATCAGAACCTCTGCCCTTATAGGAACTTCTGTATCTCCTTCTTATGTTTGTCACTGTCCATTTATATACTTTATTTGACTCATAGTCCTGTTTATCTCTCATTATTTTCTGTTTTTTAAAATTCCAAAGATTAATCTTAAAATCAGAAATGACCTGTTGCAATTTATTATCATATTTTGCAAAATCTGGATTATCAGAAAGTGGACGTAAATATGACTGCAATTTCTGTTTTTCATCACTCAATTCTTGACGCAAAGATTTTTTATATTCTATAAGTAGATCAATGAGTGCTAAAGAACACTCTGTAAGAATATTATTCCATTTATCAATGAAACCTTGATCTGACACTTGGAAAGAGGGAAATTTTCTGATTCTAAGCCCTCGTGGTATTCGCATTGCTTTTTTATACATCTGGAAGCTTTTAATATCCATCTCAATTCTTGTATCATTTTTCAATAGAGAATCCATTTTGAAAAAAAGACTGTCCAGATTAGAATTTGCCTCCTTTTCCATAGTGTCAGAGTTAAAAAGGTCTTCAGTGTCACTTATTTCTTCAGCAAATTGCTGCAAGACAAATCCCCCTGCTGCCATGTCTAGCTGTATAAATCCTTATATTTTAAATATGTTTGCTTAGTGTTTGTATACTAGAATGCTTCTTATGGTGTGTTATTACTTATAGCATGAGCTCACATGAGATTATATGCTATAATGTCTGTATTAATATACAAAGGCACTCGTAAACTGCTATATGTACTGCAGCTATTTCTTGGGTAAACACCTCTTCAGTGTGTACTACGACTTAAAGCGCTGTTGATTATATATTGCCAGACATTTAGAAAATAACACAGTAAAATCCGTGCAGCTTACCCCTCAAAAGTGATGGAGATCCAAATCCGTTTCAACTAGGGAAAGCGCTCAGACTGTAGCTGTGTCTGTTCACACTCACGTGACACTCTTCACGCTCTTCACGTAGTGAACACACACTAGACGTCCGATGACGTATCCTGTTTCACTCACAATGCTCCGGTGCAAGGGAAGCTGGGCGCTCCATCAACGCTCAAAGGAAAATACAATAAGCAAAATCTTCCAGCGCACCCGGCAGCAGTGAGACTTAGTCACAAAAAACACCAAGCAATTGAAATAAATGAATACCTGTTTATTGGGAAAGTCCTTCACATATACAATGATGCACCATGTTGTCCCACAGGTAGGATAGCAAAACAGCAAAAGACAGGCAGCAAGGTAGAAAAATATATATAAACTGGTCAGACGCGTTTCCTTGTATTACATCCTCAGTGACCATACTTACTACCCATGATACACTGCCTTAAATACAAGTGAGCTGTTAACTCACAGCAATCAATTAGTCAATTAAAGTGAACTTGATACTATAAGGCAGGTAAGCATAAGCAAAGTATGTATTTTAAACTTCAAATTTATTTGTCCTGTCATAAATACTCAAATGAACAATTAAATTAAAAGACATAATAAACATTCTAAATGTAAAGATATAACATGTTTAATTAAATACCAATATAAGTATTAAACTGAGTGATAATAGTAATAAAAATAAAATTAATTATTAAATAATGTCTTTTAATCTGAAAAAATTGTCAAAAATCACTAAAAATGTATTTCAACAATTATGTCGAAATAAGTGAACATTGTAAAAATAAACTAAATTATACTATTGATCTACAAAAAGTTTTACATCCCAATCAAAGTTTAGACCTGCTGGCACCCTGGTGCCCAACTGAAAAATCCAGTAAACTTCTCTTTTACTGAGAGCAATACCTCTATTGCCACCTCTTGGATGCCTAGGAATCAGTTGGATCGCCTGGAATGTCAGCAGTGAGCTGTCAGAGTGGTGATATTTTTTGAAATGCAGGGAAATAGGCGTAGTGGACTCTGGATCATCAATTGAGCGTAAATGCTCTAAAAAGCGATCTTTTAACGCACGAGTCGTTTGTCCTACATATTGCCTATAGCACCCCCTACAGGTCAAAAGGTATATAACGTAGCAGGAATTGCACGTCATATGTTCACGAATTTCAAATATCTTTTGATAATTCGTAGATGTAAAAGTAGTACCAAAAGATGCAAAAGCACAAGACTTACACCTTTTACTTCCACATTTATAAAACCCAGGTTTAATAGAGAGCCAGTTTTTTTGAGTTTGTTGACGTGGTAACATAGAGGGAGACAGCATGTTTCCCAAGGTTTGTGCCTTACGGGACACAAAGCAAATACCCTCCCTAACAATATCTACCAAACTTTCATCAGTGGTCAATATGGGGAGAGCTTTCCTGATTATGTCACAAATCTTACCATATTCCATACTGTAGGAAGTAATAAATTTTAGTTTATTAAATTTGTCTGAGGCCTTAAATTTGCCTGACACAAATAAATCTGTTCTGTCTAATTGATCAACATCACTTTTAGTTTGGAGTAAGGCTGTGCGTGAATAACCTCTCATGACTAATCTGTCGGTCAAATCACTAGAGTGTTTTTCATAACTAGTTGAGCTTGTACAATTACGTTTAATTCTCATGTATTGACTTTTAGGAATGGATTTGATAGTATGATATGGATGACATGATTTGGCATTCAAAATTGTATTTCCAGCCATTGGTTTTCTGAACAACTCAATCTCTATGCAGGATTTTTGAACATTTGAATGTAATTCAATATCCAAAAAAGGAATTGAATGTGTACTAATTTCCATGGTGAACTGTAAATTAAGTGAGTTGTTCTGTAAGTATTCGAGAAACGGGTCAAGGAGGTCTCTAGGACCTTTCCAAATCAACAAAATATCGTCGATATAGCGACCAAAATAATGGATATAATCCCTGAAGGGGTTCCCATCTCCATAGACGTGGGACAGCTCCCACCAACCCAAATATAGGTTGGCATAGGAGGGGGCAAATTTGGCCCCCATCGCCGTCCCACGCCTCTGGAGATAGAAATCCCCCTCAAACAGAAAATAATTGTGGGTCAGCAAATAGTCAACTGAGACCTCAATGAACCGCTTCAATGCAACATCATATGTAGAAAAATTGTCCAAAAAGAATTTGATAGCCAAGGCTCCCTTGTCGTGAGGAATACAAGTATATAAAGAGACCACGTCAATAGTAACGAACATATAGTCCTCCTGCCAAACTAGGCTCTCAATTTGTCTGATAACATCAGACGTGTCTCTTATATAACTCATAAGGCTCAAGACAAAAGGTTTTAAATACCCATCTATCAATTCAGAAAGTGGCTCATTCAATGAGCCTATTCCTGCCACTATGGGTCTGCCAGGTGGACTGGTGGCGTGTTTGTGAACCTTCGGCAAATAATGAAATATAGCCGAAACAGGGTGCTCAGTATATAAGAAGTCAAAATTAGCCTGTTTAATAATGCCATCACTCATGGCTTGCTCCAAAATAATCTTCAATGCTGATTTAAAATAAAATACAGGATTACTTTTGAGTTTCTCATATACCGAGACATCCAAAAGTTGTCTGTAAGCTTCACTTAAATAATCTTGACGATTAAGAACCACCACCTTACCACCTTTGTCAGAATTACGTATGACAAGTTCATGCTTATTTTTTAATTCTTGAATAGATTGAAATTGTGCTTTTGACATATTAGCTCTATGGTGTTGTTTCTCACTTTCAGTTAAACTTAGTTTTTTCAATTCTTGTTCGACAGTTTTTTGAAAGACTTCTATGGAATTGGATCTAGATTTAACTGGATAAAACTTTGATTTACCCTTCATTTTTGTTATATCCTGGGTAGCCCCAACAGGATAAGGGTTAAATACCAAGTTTTCTCTATCCAATTCCATTAAGTCCAAAATAGAGCATTCCTCAGAAAAATCTAGACCACATCTAATGGGAACTGGTCTCTCCTCTACCACCACACCCTGAGTATCTTCAGTGACTCCCAAAAAATATTTTTTGAGAACAAGCGATCTCACAAATCTATTGAGATCTACCACCGTATTAAAAAGATCAAAGTGTGTGGTAGGAGAGAAACCAAGACCCAGAGATAAAACCTCAATTTGTGTTTTAGTTAAAACACAAGAAGAAAGATTAATAACATTATTAAGATTCATGCATATTTCTGGAACTGCGTTGCTCTTCTCCTCTGTGGGTACCGCCTGGGCTTGGGTATCTGATCCTGACTTGAACTTCCCTGACCTTCCTCGTCCCCCTCTGCGTATTTTTTTCGGCGTGCAGTGGACTTCTGTTGGTCCTTCCCGTTTTTTGACTGTGAAACATTGCCTGTGTTTAATGCAAAAGATGATAGTCCTTCCGTGACAGTAGAGGCTTCAACAGATGTCTCAATGTCAGAGGAGTCATAGTCATATTCAGTGTCAGTATCTGCAAATCTCACTTTTTTATTATCAGAACCTCTGCCCTTATAGGAACTTCTGTATCTCCTTCTTATGTTTGTCACTGTCCATTTATATACTTTATTTGACTCATAGTCCTGTTTATCTCTCATTATTTTCTGTTTTTTAAAATTCCAAAGATTAATCTTAAAATCAGAAATGACCTGTTGCAATTTATTATCATATTTTGCAAAATCTGGATTATCAGAAAGTGGACGTAAATATGACTGCAATTTCTGTTTTTCATCACTCAATTCTTGACGCAAAGATTTTTTATATTCTATAAGTAGATCAATGAGTGCTAAAGAACACTCTGTAAGAATATTATTCCATTTATCAATGAAACCTTGATCTGACACTTGGAAAGAGGGAAATTTTCTGATTCTAAGCCCTCGTGGTATTCGCATTGCTTTTTTATACATCTGGAAGCTTTTAATATCCATCTCAATTCTTGTATCATTTTTCAATAGAGAATCCATTTTGAAAAAAAGAC
Organism: Bombina bombina; assembly: GCF_027579735.1. Taxonomy (NCBI): domain Eukaryota; kingdom Metazoa; phylum Chordata; class Amphibia; order Anura; family Bombinatoridae; genus Bombina; species Bombina bombina. The sequence continues at coordinate 364,465,587 of NC_069499.1, read as the reverse complement.
TGTCCAGATTAGAATTTGCCTCCTTTTCCATAGTGTCAGAGTTAAAAAGGTCTTCAGTGTCACTTATTTCTTCAGCAAATTGCTGCAAGACAAATCCCCCTGCTGCCATGTCTAGCTGTATAAATCCTTATATTTTAAATATGTTTGCTTAGTGTTTGTATACTAGAATGCTTCTTATGGTGTGTTATTACTTATAGCATGAGCTCACATGAGATTATATGCTATAATGTCTGTATTAATATACAAAGGCACTCGTAAACTGCTATATGTACTGCAGCTATTTCTTGGGTAAACACCTCTTCAGTGTGTACTACGACTTAAAGCGCTGTTGATTATATATTGCCAGACATTTAGAAAATAACACAGTAAAATCCGTGCAGCTTACCCCTCAAAAGTGATGGAGATCCAAATCCGTTTCAACTAGGGAAAGCGCTCAGACTGTAGCTGTGTCTGTTCACACTCACGTGACACTCTTCACGCTCTTCACGTAGTGAACACACACTAGACGTCCGATGACGTATCCTGTTTCACTCACAATGCTCCGGTGCAAGGGAAGCTGGGCGCTCCATCAACGCTCAAAGGAAAATACAATAAGCAAAATCTTCCAGCGCACCCGGCAGCAGTGAGACTTAGTCACAAAAAACACCAAGCAATTGAAATAAATGAATACCTGTTTATTGGGAAAGTCCTTCACATATACAATGATGCACCATGTTGTCCCACAGGTAGGATAGCAAAACAGCAAAAGACAGGCAGCAAGGTAGAAAAATATATATAAACTGGTCAGACGCGTTTCCTTGTATTACATCCTCAGTGACCATACTTACTACCCATGATACACTGCCTTAAATACAAGTGAGCTGTTAACTCACAGCAATCAATTAGTCAATTAAAGTGAACTTGATACTATAAGGCAGGTAAGCATAAGCAAAGTATGTATTTAAACATACGTTTAAAAGATCGCTTTTTAGAGCATTTACGCTCAATTGATGATCCAGAGTCCACTACGCCTATTTCCCTGCATTTCAAAAAATATCACCACTCTGACAGCTCACTGCTGACATTCCAGGCGATCCAACTGATTCCTAGGCATCCAAGAGGTGGCAATAGAGGTATTGCTCTCAGTAAAAGAGAAGTTTACTGGATTTTTCAGTTGGGCACCAGGGTGCCAGCAGGTCTAAACTTTGATTGGGATGTAAAACTTTTTGTAGATCAATAGTATAATTTAGTTTATTTTTACAATGTTCACTTATTTCGACATAATTGTTGAAATACATTTTTAGTGATTTTTGACAATTTTTTCAGATTAAAAGACATTATTTAATAATTAATTTTATTTTTATTACTATTATCACTCAGTTTAATACTTATATTGGTATTTAATTAAACATGTTATATCTTTACATTTAGAATGTTTATTATGTCTTTTAATTTAATTGTTCATTTGAGTATTTATGACAGGACAAATAAATTTGAAGTTTAAAATACATACTTTGCTTATGCTTACCTGCCTTATAGTATCAAGTTCACTTTAATTGACTAATTGATTGCTGTGAGTTAACAGCTCACTTGTATTTAAGGCAGTGTATCATGGGTAGTAAGTATGGTCACTGAGGATGTAATACAAGGAAACGCGTCTGACCAGTTTATATATATTTTTCTACCTTGCTGCCTGTCTTTTGCTGTTTTGCTATCCTACCTGTGGGACAACATGGTGCATCATTGTATATGTGAAGGACTTTCCCAATAAACAGGTATTCATTTATTTCAATTGCTTGGTGTTTTTTGTGACTAAGTCTCACTGCTGCCGGGTGCGCTGGAAGATTTTGCTTATTGTATTTTCCTTTGAGCGTTGATGGAGCGCCCAGCTTCCCTTGCACCGGAGCATTGTGAGTGAAACAGGATACGTCATCGGACGTCTAGTGTGTGTTCACTACGTGAAGAGCGTGAAGAGTGTCACGTGAGTGTGAACAGACACAGCTACAGTCTGAGCGCTTTCCCTAGTTGAAACGGATTTGGATCTCCATCACTTTTGAGGGGTAAGCTGCACGGATTTTACTGTGTTATTTTCTAAATGTCTGGCAATATATAATCAACAGCGCTTTAAGTCGTAGTACACACTGAAGAGGTGTTTACCCAAGAAATAGCTGCAGTACATATAGCAGTTTACGAGTGCCTTTGTATATTAATACAGACATTATAGCATATAATCTCATGTGAGCTCATGCTATAAGTAATAACACACCATAAGAAGCATTCTAGTATACAAACACTAAGCAAACATATTTAAAATATAAGGATTTATACAGCTAGACATGGCAGCAGGGGGATTTGTCTTGCAGCAATTTGCTGAAGAAATAAGTGACACTGAAGACCTTTTTAACTCTGACACTATGGAAAAGGAGGCAAATTCTAATCTGGACAGTCTTTTTTTCAAAATGGATTCTCTATTGAAAAATGATACAAGAATTGAGATGGATATTAAAAGCTTCCAGATGTATAAAAAAGCAATGCGAATACCACGAGGGCTTAGAATCAGAAAATTTCCCTCTTTCCAAGTGTCAGATCAAGGTTTCATTGATAAATGGAATAATATTCTTACAGAGTGTTCTTTAGCACTCATTGATCTACTTATAGAATATAAAAAATCTTTGCGTCAAGAATTGAGTGATGAAAAACAGAAATTGCAGTCATATTTACGTCCACTTTCTGATAATCCAGATTTTGCAAAATATGATAATAAATTGCAACAGGTCATTTCTGATTTTAAGATTAATCTTTGGAATTTTAAAAAACAGAAAATAATGAGAGATAAACAGGACTATGAGTCAAATAAAGTATATAAATGGACAGTGACAAACATAAGAAGGAGATACAGAAGTTCCTATAAGGGCAGAGGTTCTGATAATAAAAAAGTGAGATTTGCAGATACTGACACTGAATATGACTATGACTCCTCTGACATTGAGACATCTGTTGAAGCCTCTACTGTCACGGAAGGACTATCATCTTTTGCATTAAACACAGGCAATGTTTCACAGTCAAAAAACGGGAAGGACCAACAGAAGTCCACTGCACGCCGAAAAAAATACGCAGAGGGGGACGAGGAAGGTCAGGGAAGTTCAAGTCAGGATCAGATACCCAAGCCCAGGCGGTACCCACAGAGGAGAAGAGCAACGCAGTTCCAGAAATATGCATGAATCTTAATAATGTTATTAATCTTTCTTCTTGTGTTTTAACTAAAACACAAATTGAGGTTTTATCTCTGGGTCTTGGTTTCTCTCCTACCACACACTTTGATCTTTTTAATACGGTGGTAGATCTCAATAGATTTGTGAGATCGCTTGTTCTCAAAAAATATTTTTTGGGAGTCACTGAAGATACTCAGGGTGTGGTGGTAGAGGAGAGACCAGTTCCCATTAGATGTGGTCTAGATTTTTCTGAGGAATGCTCTATTTTGGACTTAATGGAATTGGATAGAGAAAACTTGGTATTTAACCCTTATCCTGTTGGGGCTACCCAGGATATAACAAAAATGAAGGGTAAATCAAAGTTTTATCCAGTTAAATCTAGATCCAATTCCATAGAAGTCTTTCAAAAAACTGTCGAACAAGAATTGAAAAAACTAAGTTTAACTGAAAGTGAGAAACAACACCATAGAGCTAATATGTCAAAAGCACAATTTCAATCTATTCAAGAATTAAAAAATAAGCATGAACTTGTCATACGTAATTCTGACAAAGGTGGTAAGGTGGTGGTTCTTAATCGTCAAGATTATTTAAGTGAAGCTTACAGACAACTTTTGGATGTCTCGGTATATGAGAAACTCAAAAGTAATCCTGTATTTTATTTTAAATCAGCATTGAAGATTATTTTGGAGCAAGCCATGAGTGATGGCATTATTAAACAGGCTAATTTTGACTTCTTATATACTGAGCACCCTGTTTCGGCTATATTTCATTATTTGCCGAAGGTTCACAAACACGCCACCAGTCCACCTGGCAGACCCATAGTGGCAGGAATAGGCTCATTGAATGAGCCACTTTCTGAATTGATAGATGGGTATTTAAAACCTTTTGTCTTGAGCCTTATGAGTTATATAAGAGACACGTCTGATGTTATCAGACAAATTGAGAGCCTAGTTTGGCAGGAGGACTATATGTTCGTTACTATTGACGTGGTCTCTTTATATACTTGTATTCCTCACGACAAGGGAGCCTTGGCTATCAAATTCTTTTTGGACAATTTTTCTACATATGATGTTGCATTGAAGCGGTTCATTGAGGTCTCAGTTGACTATTTGCTGACCCACAATTATTTTCTGTTTGAGGGGGATTTCTATCTCCAGAGGCGTGGGACGGCGATGGGGGCCAAATTTGCCCCCTCCTATGCCAACCTATATTTGGGTTGGTGGGAGCTGTCCCACGTCTATGGAGATGGGAACCCCTTCAGGGATTATATCCATTATTTTGGTCGCTATATCGACGATATTTTGTTGATTTGGAAAGGTCCTAGAGACCTCCTTGACCCGTTTCTCGAATACTTACAGAACAACTCACTTAATTTACAGTTCACCATGGAAATTAGTACACATTCAATTCCTTTTTTGGATATTGAATTACATTCAAATGTTCAAAAATCCTGCATAGAGATTGAGTTGTTCAGAAAACCAATGGCTGGAAATACAATTTTGAATGCCAAATCATGTCATCCATATCATACTATCAAATCCATTCCTAAAAGTCAATACATGAGAATTAAACGTAATTGTACAAGCTCAACTAGTTATGAAAAACACTCTAGTGATTTGACCGACAGATTAGTCATGAGAGGTTATTCACGCACAGCCTTACTCCAAACTAAAAGTGATGTTGATCAATTAGACAGAACAGATTTATTTGTGTCAGGCAAATTTAAGGCCTCAGACAAATTTAATAAACTAAAATTTATTACTTCCTACAGTATGGAATATGGTAAGATTTGTGACATAATCAGGAAAGCTCTCCCCATATTGACCACTGATGAAAGTTTGGTAGATATTGTTAGGGAGGGTATTTGCTTTGTGTCCCGTAAGGCACAAACCTTGGGAAACATGCTGTCTCCCTCTATGTTACCACGTCAACAAACTCAAAAAAACTGGCTCTCTATTAAACCTGGGTTTTATAAATGTGGAAGTAAAAGGTGTAAGTCTTGTGCTTTTGCATCTTTTGGTACTACTTTTACATCTACGAATTATCAAAAGATATTTGAAATTCGTGAACATATGACGTGCAATTCCTGCTACGTTATATACCTTTTGACCTGTAGGGGGTGCTATAGGCAATATGTAGGACAAACGACTCGTGCGTTAAAAGATCGCTTTTTAGAGCATTTACGCTCAATTGATGATCCAGAGTCCACTACGCCTATTTCCCTGCATTTCAAAAAATATCACCACTCTGACAGCTCACTGCTGACATTCCAGGCGATCCAACTGATTCCTAGGCATCCAAGAGGTGGCAATAGAGGTATTGCTCTCAGTAAAAGAGAAGTTTACTGGATTTTTCAGTTGGGCACCAGGGTGCCAGCAGGTCTAAACTTTGATTGGGATGTAAAACTTTTTGTAGATCAATAGTATAATTTAGTTTATTTTTACAATGTTCACTTATTTCGACATAATTGTTGAAATACATTTTTAGTGATTTTTGACAATTTTTTCAGATTAAAAGACATTATTTAATAATTAATTTTATTTTTATTACTATTATCACTCAGTTTAATACTTATATTGGTATTTAATTAAACATGTTATATCTTTACATTTAGAATGTTTATTATGTCTTTTAATTTAATTGTTCATTTGAGTATTTATGACAGGACAAATAAATTTGAAGTTTAAAATACATACTTTGCTTATGCTTACCTGCCTTATAGTATCAAGTTCACTTTAATTGACTAATTGATTGCTGTGAGTTAACAGCTCACTTGTATTTAAGGCAGTGTATCATGGGTAGTAAGTATGGTCACTGAGGATGTAATACAAGGAAACGCGTCTGACCAGTTTATATATATTTTTCTACCTTGCTGCCTGTCTTTTGCTGTTTTGCTATCCTACCTGTGGGACAACATGGTGCATCATTGTATATGTGAAGGACTTTCCCAATAAACAGGTATTCATTTATTTCAATTGCTTGGTGTTTTTTGTGACTAAGTCTCACTGCTGCCGGGTGCGCTGGAAGATTTTGCTTATTGTATTTTCCTTTGAGCGTTGATGGAGCGCCCAGCTTCCCTTGCACCGGAGCATTGTGAGTGAAACAGGATACGTCATCGGACGTCTAGTGTGTGTTCACTACGTGAAGAGCGTGAAGAGTGTCACGTGAGTGTGAACAGACACAGCTACAGTCTGAGCGCTTTCCCTAGTTGAAACGGATTTGGATCTCCATCACTTTTGAGGGGTAAGCTGCACGGATTTTACTGTGTTATTTTCTAAATGTCTGGCAATATATAATCAACAGCGCTTTAAGTCGTAGTACACACTGAAGAGGTGTTTACCCAAGAAATAGCTGCAGTACATATAGCAGTTTACGAGTGCCTTTGTATATTAATACAGACATTATAGCATATAATCTCATGTGAGCTCATGCTATAAGTAATAACACACCATAAGAAGCATTCTAGTATACAAACACTAAGCAAACATATTTAAAATATAAGGATTTATACAGCTAGACATGGCAGCAGGGGGATTTGTCTTGCAGCAATTTGCTGAAGAAATAAGTGACACTGAAGACCTTTTTAACTCTGACACTATGGAAAAGGAGGCAAATTCTAATCTGGACAGTCTTTTTTTCAAAATGGATTCTCTATTGAAAAATGATACAAGAATTGAGATGGATATTAAAAGCTTCCAGATGTATAAAAAAGCAATGCGAATACCACGAGGGCTTAGAATCAGAAAATTTCCCTCTTTCCAAGTGTCAGATCAAGGTTTCATTGATAAATGGAATAATATTCTTACAGAGTGTTCTTTAGCACTCATTGATCTACTTATAGAATATAAAAAATCTTTGCGTCAAGAATTGAGTGATGAAAAACAGAAATTGCAGTCATATTTACGTCCACTTTCTGATAATCCAGATTTTGCAAAATATGATAATAAATTGCAACAGGTCATTTCTGATTTTAAGATTAATCTTTGGAATTTTAAAAAACAGAAAATAATGAGAGATAAACAGGACTATGAGTCAAATAAAGTATATAAATGGACAGTGACAAACATAAGAAGGAGATACAGAAGTTCCTATAAGGGCAGAGGTTCTGATAATAAAAAAGTGAGATTTGCAGATACTGACACTGAATATGACTATGACTCCTCTGACATTGAGACATCTGTTGAAGCCTCTACTGTCACGGAAGGACTATCATCTTTTGCATTAAACACAGGCAATGTTTCACAGTCAAAAAACGGGAAGGACCAACAGAAGTCCACTGCACGCCGAAAAAAATACGCAGAGGGGGACGAGGAAGGTCAGGGAAGTTCAAGTCAGGATCAGATACCCAAGCCCAGGCGGTACCCACAGAGGAGAAGAGCAACGCAGTTCCAGAAATATGCATGAATCTTAATAATGTTATTAATCTTTCTTCTTGTGTTTTAACTAAAACACAAATTGAGGTTTTATCTCTGGGTCTTGGTTTCTCTCCTACCACACACTTTGATCTTTTTAATACGGTGGTAGATCTCAATAGATTTGTGAGATCGCTTGTTCTCAAAAAATATTTTTTGGGAGTCACTGAAGATACTCAGGGTGTGGTGGTAGAGGAGAGACCAGTTCCCATTAGATGTGGTCTAGATTTTTCTGAGGAATGCTCTATTTTGGACTTAATGGAATTGGATAGAGAAAACTTGGTATTTAACCCTTATCCTGTTGGGGCTACCCAGGATATAACAAAAATGAAGGGTAAATCAAAGTTTTATCCAGTTAAATCTAGATCCAATTCCATAGAAGTCTTTCAAAAAACTGTCGAACAAGAATTGAAAAAACTAAGTTTAACTGAAAGTGAGAAACAGCACCATAGAGCTAATATGTCAAAAGCACAATTTCAATCTATTCAAGAATTAAAAAATAAGCATGAACTTGTCATACGTAATTCTGACAAAGGTGGTAAGGTGGTGGTTCTTAATCGTCAAGATTATTTAAGTGAAGCTTACAGACAACTTTTGGATGTCTCGGTATATGAGAAACTCAAAAGTAATCCTGTATTTTATTTTAAATCAGCATTGAAGATTATTTTGGAGCAAGCCATGAGTGATGGCATTATTAAACAGGCTAATTTTGACTTCTTATATACTGAGCACCCTGTTTCGGCTATATTTCATTATTTGCCGAAGGTTCACAAACACGCCACCAGTCCACCTGGCAGACCCATAGTGGCAGGAATAGGCTCATTGAATGAGCCACTTTCTGAATTGATAGATGGGTATTTAAAACCTTTTGTCTTGAGCCTTATGAGTTATATAAGAGACACGTCTGATGTTATCAGACAAATTGAGAGCCTAGTTTGGCAGGAGGACTATATGTTCGTTACTATTGACGTGGTCTCTTTATATACTTGTATTCCTCACGACAAGGGAGCCTTGGCTATCAAATTCTTTTTGGACAATTTTTCTACATATGATGTTGCATTGAAGCGGTTCATTGAGGTCTCAGTTGACTATTTGCTGACCCACAATTATTTTCTGTTTGAGGGGGATTTCTATCTCCAGAGGCGTGGGACGGCGATGGGGGCCAAATTTGCCCCCTCCTATGCCAACCTATATTTGGGTTGGTGGGAGCTGTCCCACGTCTATGGAGATGGGAACCCCTTCAGGGATTATATCCATTATTTTGGTCGCTATATCGACGATATTTTGTTGATTTGGAAAGGTCCTAGAGACCTCCTTGACCCGTTTCTCGAATACTTACAGAACAACTCACTTAATTTACAGTTCACCATGGAAATTAGTACACATTCAATTCCTTTTTTGGATATTGAATTACATTCAAATGTTCAAAAATCCTGCATAGAGATTGAGTTGTTCAGAAAACCAATGGCTGGAAATACAATTTTGAATGCCAAATCATGTCATCCATATCATACTATCAAATCCATTCCTAAAAGTCAATACATGAGAATTAAACGTAATTGTACAAGCTCAACTAGTTATGAAAAACACTCTAGTGATTTGACCGACAGATTAGTCATGAGAGGTTATTCACGCACAGCCTTACTCCAAACTAAAAGTGATGTTGATCAATTAGACAGAACAGATTTATTTGTGTCAGGCAAATTTAAGGCCTCAGACAAATTTAATAAACTAAAATTTATTACTTCCTACAGTATGGAATATGGTAAGATTTGTGACATAATCAGGAAAGCTCTCCCCATATTGACCACTGATGAAAGTTTGGTAGATATTGTTAGGGAGGGTATTTGCTTTGTGTCCCGTAAGGCACAAACCTTGGGAAACATGCTGTCTCCCTCTATGTTACCACGTCAACAAACTCAAAAAAACTGGCTCTCTATTAAACCTGGGTTTTATAAATGTGGAAGTAAAAGGTGTAAGTCTTGTGCTTTTGCATCTTTTGGTACTACTTTTACATCTACGAATTATCAAAAGATATTTGAAATTCGTGAACATATGACGTGCAATTCCTGCTACGTTATATACCTTTTGACCTGTAGGGGGTGCTATAGGCAATATGTAGGACAAACGACTCGTGCGTTAAAAGATCGCTTTTTAGAGCATTTACGCTCAATTGATGATCCAGAGTCCACTACGCCTATTTCCCTGCATTTCAAAAAATATCACCACTCTGACAGCTCACTGCTGACATTCCAGGCGATCCAACTGATTCCTAGGCATCCAAGAGGTGGCAATAGAGGTATTGCTCTCAGTAAAAGAGAAGTTTACTGGATTTTTCAGTTGGGCACCAGGGTGCCAGCAGGTCTAAACTTTGATTGGGATGTAAAACTTTTTGTAGATCAATAGTATAATTTAGTTTATTTTTACAATGTTCACTTATTTCGACATAATTGTTGAAATACATTTTTAGTGATTTTTGACAATTTTTTCAGATTAAAAGACATTATTTAATAATTAATTTTATTTTTATTACTATTATCACTCAGTTTAATACTTATATTGGTATTTAATTAAACATGTTATATCTTTACATTTAGAATGTTTATTATGTCTTTTAATTTAATTGTTCATTTGAGTATTTATGACAGGACAAATAAATTTGAAGTTTAAAATACATACTTTGCTTATGCTTACCTGCCTTATAGTATCAAGTTCACTTTAATTGACTAATTGATTGCTGTGAGTTAACAGCTCACTTGTATTTAAGGCAGTGTATCATGGGTAGTAAGTATGGTCACTGAGGATGTAATACAAGGAAACGCGTCTGACCAGTTTATATATATTTTTCTACCTTGCTGCCTGTCTTTTGCTGTTTTGCTATCCTACCTGTGGGACAACATGGTGCATCATTGTATATGTGAAGGACTTTCCCAATAAACAGGTATTCATTTATTTCAATTGCTTGGTGTTTTTTGTGACTATGTCTCACTGCTGCCGGGTGCGCTGGAAGATTTTGCTTATTGCATTTTAAGCACTGGGCCTGATATTGCTATTGGAATTATTGGCACTTTGTCCTGCTAAAGCAATGAATTTTACTAGGAGCACGATCCATGTGGTTGCCACCGGTCAGATGCATAACACTATTATATTCCACACAGCCATTGGCTGCACACTCTAGTGACCTATTTATAACTGTCTCTAATTGACCACAGCAGAGAAGGTAATCTAAGTTACAATATGCCAGCTCCCATTGTTTTATAGACACTAAGGGGCCGTGTTTCCGCACGAGCCTTCAGGCTCGTCGGAAACAGCAGTTATGAAGCAGCGGTCTTAAGATCGCTGCTATATAACTGGTCCGCCTGCTCTGAGGCTGCGGACATCAATCCGCTTGATCCTATACGATCTGGCTGATTGACACCCCTTGCCAGTGGCCTGTTGGCCGCAAATCTGCAGGGGGTGGCATTGCACAAGCAGTTCACAAGAACTGCTTGTGCAATGATAAATGCTGACAGTGTATGCTGTCGGCATTCATCGATGTCTGGCGGACATGATCCGCTGAGCGGATCAAGTCGGAGAGACCGATGATAAATCAGCCCCTAAAACTTTACACTTATTTTGTCAATATTTAAACAGCTAATGATAAATACATCTACATGCTATTCTCAGACTAATCTTTTTTTTTACTGCATCATTCTATCTAGCATTTATTTTGTATTTAACTCTAAGTAAAAGCCTTACTGCTATGCTATGTTGGCATTTTACATTTTCTCTATTTAGAGCAGCAAGATTACTGAGCTGCACTGTGCAGTTTATATTCAGCACTGTATAGTGTTGGTGCTTTATTAAATAAAGTATAATAATAATAAAAATAACATTAAACCAGGATACCAGAGTCTCATATCTATAGTAAGAGTTTATGCACACATTGCAGGTTTAAAAAAATGATCCAGGAACCTTTGCAGGTGTATCTCCCCTTAGTTACCTAGTAACAGTTGTTTGCTTGTATACGCCTATTCCATGGAGAGGGTTCAAACTCACATAAAAGTATATTATACTTCTCCTTTTTCCTTTACTCTTGTCTACAGTAACATCATAGTGCTGTAGGGCCTCAGGAACTTTATAACATTGTTATTGTCATATGGAAGAGCCATTATCACTAGAGGAGTATTACCAGGTATTCCACACTAAGTAGCCATTTTGGAAAGGGAGAATTTAAGTAGTCCAAGCATTCATTTTTATGTCTTAACCCATTCCAATATACACATAAAATAAGTCTCAGTAACACGGATATTAGCACATAGCACAAACTCCATATTAATGGTATGTCCTATCCCCAACCCTTTTTTTTATTTCTGCAATATATGGTTTGGAAAGTGACACACATTGGCACATTGTGAATTTAAAATGAAGTTTATAGACATAGATATGCATTTTATACACATAATATGTTAATTGGCCTTTGATTCTGAAATAAGATTATTTTGAAACCTGATATCTGCAAGTATTGTGTTCTTGCCCTCTTTTAAAGTCAAGGGGTTAAACCACCTCAATATATCTAATGGGAAAGCATTTTATAAATAAAGCTTTATTTCCCATTATATTTTTCTTCATGGACCATTTATTGCCATTGTTCTTCTAAAATCCTCTCTTCATTGTGATTGTTTGGATAGTTAGTGTTAAGTGTTTGTTTAGTCTTACTTTGTTCACAGGTTAGACTTGGGGCAGAATTTACATATGTGTGTTGACTGTTTAAACTTTGTCAGATGGGAGCTCATCCTTGAAATGTGATTGTCCCTCTATTTTTTTTCCATCCCCAAAAATACAAACAATAACAACATCAAAGCTGATGGGTTTTCCAAGTGGCAGCAGACTGGCTGAGGCTCCTTTTGATTTTAGTTTTACAGCTAAAAAACAAAACAAAACAGATAATCAAAATAAATATGATGACAGACAACTTTGAAGGGATATTGGACAGTTAGCAACTATTAACCAGTAGTAGTTAAACTAGTCATATCTTTCTTTAAGGCAGAGAAAATAAATACTAAAATAAATATATTTTTATGTCTGGGTAAAGTGCACTTCTCCAGAGAGAGAGAGAGAGAGAGAGAGAGAGAGAGAGAATGAGAGAGATAGAGAGAGAGTGAGAGATATAGAATGAGAGAGATAGAGAGAAGAGAGAGTAAGAGATAAGAGAATGAGAGAGAGCGAGAATGAGAGAGAGAGAGAGAGAGAGAGAGAGAGAGAGTGTGAGAGAGAAAAGAGAATGAGAGAGAGAGAGAATGAGAGAGATAGAGAGAATGAGAGAGATATACTAAGAGAGATAGAGAGAGAGAGATAGAGAGATAGAGAGAGTGTTTGTGTGTTAGAGAATGAGAGAGAGAGAATGAGAGAGATAGAGAATGAGAGAGATAGAGAGAATGAGAGATAGAGAGAACGAGAGAGATAGAGAGAATGAGAGAGATAGACTAAGAGAGATAGAGAGAAGAGAGAGAGAGAGAGAGAGAGAGTGTGAGAGAGAGAAAAGAGAATGAGAGATAATGAGAGAGATAGAGAATGAGAGAGATAGAGAATGAGAGAGATAGAGAGAATGAGAGAGATAGAGAGGAGAGAGAGAAAATGAGAGAGATAGAGAGAATGAGAGAGATAGAGAGAATGAGAGAGATAGACTAAGAGAGATAGAGAGAAGAGAGAGAGAGAGAGAGAGAGAGAGTGTGAGAGAGAGAAAAGAGAATGAGAGATAATGAGAGAGATAGAGAATGAGAGAGATAGAGAATGAGAGAGATAGAGAGGAGAGAGAGAAAGTGAGAGAGATAGAGAGAATGAGAGAGATAGAGAGAATGAGAGAGATAGACTAAGAGAGATAGAGAGAGAGAGAGATAGAGAGTGTGAGAGAGAGAAAAGAGAATGAGAGAGAATGAGAGAGATAGAGAATGAGAGTGATAGGGAGAATGAGAGAGATAGAGAGAATGAGAGAGATAGACTAAGAGAGATAGAGAGAGAGAAGAGAGAGAGAGAGAGAATGAGAGAGATAGAGAGAATGAGAGAGAGAATAAGAGAGATAGAGAGAAGAAAGAGAGAGAGAGAGAATGAGAGAGATAGAGAGAATGAGAGAGATAGAATAAGAGAGATAGAGAAAAAAAATGAGAGAGTATATGTAGATTTCAGCACTGCTTGGCTATTTATTTTTGTAATTAACTTGGCTGAGAATTAAAATACAACACTGTATATATACATACTATTATAAAGCTCTAGTGTCAACTCTGTAAAATAGTACAACATTTTTAGTAGAATCCATATGTGCCCATGGCCAGATGTTTTACTAAGAATGTTAATGTCTGTTTTACGAGCAAACCTTGTTCCCTCATTGGCAACAAATTGCTGACTGTAATGGGCAATGGAGAAAGGAAACAACCAATTATAGGAGATATTGGATGGAGAGACAAGTCAGATACCCTTTATAGATAATTTAATGGACCTGCATATTATTTATTTGTGTGACATCCAAAGAAACAAAATCTGATACAAGCGATAATTACATCATTTAACAGATTCCCTTAACCCTAGAAGTCCCTGCTATATTTGGGTCTCATTGCTATATTACATTTGTATTTATTATATTGACCTATATGGGTATTCTCAGTAAAATACTAGTTGCAATGCTTCTTGTGACAAAAAAAGAAAAAAGAAAGGGTAAGTAATCTCGAAATAACCAATATAAAGAGTTGTTCACCTGACATTGTAACACACACACACATTTGCATAGAATGTAAATGATTCCAAATTTATTTTGAACAGCTGCTATAACAAAACTACTAAATGATATTGTTAAAGGATGAACCTACTGTCTACATAATTGTCCATGAAGTATAAATCTCTTAGAATTTTCTGCCTAAAATCATAATTCTCACCCCAGGTATTTTTTTGGCAATCTTACAACTGTATTTCAATCCCTGTGAAATTCTGGTGTTTGAATATGACATATGCATGCGATAATTCTGAAACATCTGGTTTTCAAACATTCTGATTGGGTACATGTGCAGAAACTATAACTGGCAGTTCTGCTCGCTTTTTACAAACCAACACAGAAGGAAAAACAGCCGGTGGGAAAGGAGAACATCGGCAAACATCAAAAATGGATTATTGCTGTTGATTGCCTGGTGTTTTGCAGTCTCCTAACATACTCAGATCATGATACACAGTTAAACTTTCTTATCAATATATGATTATTATTTTTTTAATGTTTACTTGATTACAATGATTAAAAAAAACATCCTGATGTGAACGTTTTATACTTTTAAAGTGTGGTTTGATAGTGAACTATGCAAGTAAATTAAAAAGTCACGTGAAAAGCCTGGGTGTGCCATGCTGCAGTGGTCAAATGGGGCTTCAACTGGCTAAAGTTATTGTAAAATATGTCCATTATTCTGATGGATTATATTGAGAAATACTTTAGTTAGGTGTAGTTACCCCTTTGTGTTGACAGGTTTTTTATTTATTTATTTTTGTAATAGGATGTACCTTTAATTTACAGGGCAAAGACTTTGGGGTAGATTTATTAACTGTCGAGAGGACATGATTCACTGTAGTGAATCATGTATGTTAGACATCGCCAAATGCTGACAGCATATGCTATCCGCATTTAACATTGCACAACCATTTCTGGTGAAATACTTGTGGAATGTCGCCCCCTACTCGCTGGTGGCCAATCAGCTGCTAGTAGGGGCTGTCAATCATCCCGATCGGCCCGGAATTATTCCAATCCACCATCTAAAAGGTGGCGAACAGGTTAAGGAGCAGCAGCCTTATGACCGCTGTTTATTAACTTATGTTTCAGGTGAGCATGAAACGATGGGCCTCCGAAGCAGCATCCGCTCCTTAATAAATGGAGCCCTTTGTGTGTGTGTTAAATGGACATAAAAGCAATAATAGCATGCTCTAATGTGTTTAACCCCTTTGCAACAGTTTAATACACAGTAAAAGTCAGCTCCAGAGCAGCATTGTACTTCCACTCCTGAGGTGTACACAGCCAGTGATTTGTGGCTACTCACATATGCTACCCCTGATTGGCTTACCAACCTGTTTTGGCAAGGACCAGTTATGCATTGCTTCTTCAGAGCTCACACTATGGGCTCCATTTATTAAGCAGCAGTTGCTAGTTTGGATGCCCATCGTTTCAGGATTGAGTGAAACAAAGAGGCAGCGGTCATAAAAAGATGCTCCTTATCATCCTGATCCGATCATGATGAGTGACAGCCCTCTAGAAGTCGATTGGCCACTAGTGAGCAGGGAGTGGCATTACACAAGCAGTTTATTGTTCTATGCAGGCAATAGTGCTGTAATAAAAATATCAGGGCATGCTATTATTTATCCACTATGTCCCTTTAATAAATATACTGTGTGTGTGTATTCTTCTTGTACAGTGATACCAGAAAAAAACTTTACATAAAATAATACTGTGATGAGGGTGGGAAGTGACGTCATCGGATGGGGGCGTGGTTTGGGTCCGTTATTGTCTATGTGGCAGTTACCAAGTGTCAGAATTTTTTCCCTGTTGTGTTTGCCATGTGCTGCTGGCAGCCATTTTACTCGCCTCTCTTCCTGATTTGGTGCATTGTGGGGGATGCTGCTCATTGCCTTCACTTCCTTTTATGGCCAGACTGTTGTGCATCATCCATGTGAGACAGGATGCAGTCTCAGAATTGTGATGTCATCACTTATTATTTAAAGGGCCTCTGTTCAGTATGCTTTGCCTTTGCGTTGTCACAGACCTGTTTGTGAAAGCTCCTGTGTATTACCTGGCTGCCTGATGTCCATCCTGGTTCCTGATCCCTGGCTTGTTCCTGACTCTGCTGTTTTTCCTTGTTCTTGATTCCGGCTCGTCTGACTATTCGCTTTGGCTCCTGACTCGGCTCGTCTGACTACCAGCTCTGGTTTTGACTCCTGGCTTGTTATTTGACTTGTGGACTTTTTATTATTTTTTGCTATTAATAAAGGTGTGATTATTTTTGCACTTCTCGTCTCAGTCTGATTCCTGGCACCCTGACATTACGCAAAGGCCATGAATCCTGATGGTGCTAATAATCCACCTTTACCTGCTATCATTTCCAGGATGGATGAACAGGATCACCGCTTGGATCAATTTGCACTAGCCCTGCAAACCCTGCTGTCTCGCACTGCACATTTGGACCAAAGTGTCCCGCAAGTTATGGCTGCTCCTGTTTCCGCTGCTGCACCTATGCCAACCAGGAGCATGTCCGGTTCTGCACCTCTACCTCAGCGTTATGGAGGTGATCCTATTCAGTGCAGAGGGTTTTTGAACCAGGTAGGCATTTACTTTGAGATGTTACCTCAGGCGTTTCCCTCTGACAGAGCTAAAGTGGGATTTCTCATCTCGTTACTCTCTGACACAGCTCTTGTCTGGGCTAATCCCTTGTGGGAGACTAATAAACCTGTGATTTCAAATTACCCTGAATTTGTGGCCTCCTTTCGAAGGGTATTTGATGTTCCGGCTCGCTCCTCCTCTGCTGCTAAACGACTCATGTCCATTCAGCAAGGTACAAGATCTGTTGCTCAGTATGCTATTGAGTTCCGTACGCTTGCCGCAGAGGTAGGTTGGAACAATGAAGCCCTTGTTGCCGCCTTCTTTCATGGGCTCTCTGATGTGATCAAAGACGAAGTTGCTGGCAGAGATTTACCAGAGGATCTCGAGGCATTGGTGTCTTTTTTGATCCTAATTGACATCAGACTCAGAGAGAGGCCCTCTTTCAAGGAGCGCTTGCGGAAGCCTCCTGTTCCATTGTCTCCTACGTGTTTGTTCCCACCCATGCCTCCCTTTCCTCCCATGCCTCCTGGTCCTGAGTCACCAGGTACTGCTGAGCCGATGCAGCTGGGATTCACGCGTCTCTCCGCTGCGGAGAGGGCCTTTAGGAGGAGGGAGGGGCTCTGATTCTATTGTGGGTTACAGGGTCACTTTTTGAAGTCTTGTCCTACACGGCCGGGAAACGCTCACACCTAAGGTCCTGTTGGGGGCAGACCTTGGGTGGTTTATCCTCGTCCCCGGAACCACTTAAGGAGAAACCTTTGGTCACGGTTGTCCTTTCCTGGGTGGACTCCTCCATAGTCACTCAGGCTCTTGTTGACTCCGGTGCTGCGGGCTATTTCATTGACAGTGCTTTTGTATCAAAGCACTCCATTCCTGTTTTGCCTCGGTCCGTTCCGCTTGCTATTGAGGCCATTGATGGCAGGCCCCTTCAGCCCGCACTCGTTACTCACGAAACTGCTCCGTTGTCCATGGCTGTTTGGGCTCTCCATTTTGAAACCCTCCAGTTCCAGGTGATAAACTCTCCGCATTTACCGGTTGTTCTGGGTTATCCCTGGCTCCAAAAGCACAATCCCAGTCTCGACTGGCGCAGGTCCAAAATTTTGTTGTGGTCCCCGCATTGTATTTCCACTTGTCTTCGGAAACCAGTTAAAGTCTGGTGCACTGCTTCGGTATCTCAATTGCCAGAGGAGTACCGAGAGTTCCTAGACGTGTTTGACAAGGTGCGTGCCGGTACGTTGCCTCCTCAACGGTCTTACGATTGTGCCATAGACCTGCAACCCGGAGCTATTCCTCCTCGGGGCCGGGTGTACCCTCTGTCTGTTGCAGAGAATTGTGCTATGGAGGAGTATGTTGCCGATGCTCTGTCACGGGGGATCATCTGCAAATCCTGCTCTCCTGCAGGGGCTGGCTTCTTCTTTGTGAAAGAAAAGGGTGGCGAGTTAAGACCATGTATCGATTATAGGGGTCTTAATCGTCTTACCATTAAGAATGCTTACCCTATTCCGCTTATTACGGAACTCTTTGACCGCCTCAAGGGAGCTACGGTCTTTACTAAACTTGATTTGAGAGGAGCGTACAATCTCGTTAGGATTAAGGAGGGCCACGAATGGAAAACAGCATTTAACACCAGGAGCGGACATTATGAGTATCTTGTAATGCCCTTTGGCCTATGTAATGCTCCTGATGTTTTCCAGGAATTTATTAATGATGTCCTACGAGATATGTTGCAACAGTGTGTTGTGGTGTACTTAGACGACATCCTCATACACTCACCCACACTTGAGGCTCATCGTTCTGATGTTACACGGGTTCTTCAGAGACTACGTGAGAATGGCCTGTTTTGTAAACTCAAGAAATGTGAGGTCCATCAGACTCAAGTAACCTTCCTAGGTTATGTTATCTCCATTGCAGGGTTCTCCATGGATCCTGACAAGTTATCTGCAGTTCTGCAGTGGCCTCGCCCAGTTGGTCTTCAGTCTATTCAACGTTTTTTGGGGTTCACCAATTACTATAGAAATTTATTAAAAACTTTTCTTCCTTGGTCAAACCTATCACAGACATGACCCGTAAAGAGAATGATCCACTCCATTGGTCACCTACTGCCATTAAAACCTGTGATAGTCTTAAGACTGCCTTTGATGCCGCTCCAGTTCTGGTTCATCCTAACCCTGTCCTGCCTTTCGTTCTTGAGGTTGATGCGTCTGAGACTGGAGTAGGTGCCGTCTTGACTCAACGTCCTATGCCTGACGGTTCCTTGCATCCGTGTGGTTTCTTCTCTAGGAAATTGTCTCCAGCGGAGTGCAATTATGAAATTGGTGACAGGGAATTACTGGCTATAATTTTGGCACTTAAGGAATGGAGGCATCTTCTCGAGGGTACTAGCATGCCAGTGCTCATTCTTACTGACCACAAGAATTTAACTTATCTATCTGAAGCAAAACGTTTGTCGCCCCGACAGGCCAGATGGGCGCTATTTTTGTCTCAGTTTAATTATGTGGTGTCCTACCTGCCTGGTAGTAAGAATGTTAGGGCTGATGCCCTCTCTCGACAATTTTTGCCTCTGTCCAAGGAGGAGTCTGCACCTACTCCTGTTATACCTCCTGACCATATTTTGGCTACCATACGTACTAATTTAACTTCTCCCTTGGGGGAGGAGATCCTGGGTGCACAAACTAATTCACCTCCTGAGAAACCTAGTGGTAAGTGTTTTGTTCCTGAGAATCTTCGAACTTAACTTTTGCACACTTACCACTATCCTAAAGCCGCAGGTCACCCAGGCAAGAACCAAATGATTTGGTCTGTCACTCGACAATTCTGTTGGCCAGGTCTTCGTTCTGATGTTGCTGCGTATGTTGCCTCCTGCTCAGTTTGTGCACAGAATAAGACTCCTCAACGTCTTCCTGTGGGTCTTCTTCAACCTATTGCTAATGGTGAGCGTCCTTGGACACATCTTTCCATGGACTTCATTGTCGAGCTCCCTGTTTCTAATGGCAATACTGTTATCCTTATGGTGGTTGACCGTTTTTCTAAAATGTCACATTGCATTCCCTTGATGAAGCTGCCTACCGCTCAGGAGCTTGCTTCAATTTTTGCCCGGGAGGTCTTCCGTTTACATGGGTTACCCAAGGAGATAGTGTCGGACCGGAGTAGCCAGTTTGTCTCCAGATTTTGGCGTTCCTTTTGTGGTCAAATGGGGATCCAGCTTTCCTTCTCCTCGGCATATCACCCTCAA
The DNA here is from genome assembly GCF_027579735.1 of Bombina bombina. NCBI lineage: Eukaryota > Metazoa > Chordata > Amphibia > Anura > Bombinatoridae > Bombina > Bombina bombina. The sequence continues at coordinate 364,445,430 of NC_069499.1, read as the reverse complement.
TCCAATGGGGCTGCGGAACGGTCTAATCAAGCTCTGGAACAGTTCCTCCGTTGCTATGTCTCAGATCACCACAATAATTGGTCTGAACTGTTACCTTGGGCAGAGTTTGCTCGTAATAGTGCTATTAATGCTTCCTCCAAGTTATCCCCGTTCATGGCGCATTATGGGTTTCAACCATCCTTGTTGCCCGATTCATTCATGTCTCAGGGTATTCTGGCTTTGGAGGAGCATCTCCGGCAACTGCGTTCCACGTGGGTGCAGATTAAGGATTGCCTTCATCGTTCTATGCAGCGCCAAAAGTTCCAGGCTGATTGTAGGTATCTCCCTGCACCTTCCTACCAGGTTGGCAAGAGAGTTTGGCTGTCCTCCCACAACTTGAACCTTCGTGTGCCTTCCAATAAATTGGCTCCCCGTTATGTTGGTCCTTTTCGAATACTCCGACGGGTTAATCCTGTGGCCTACGCTCTTGACCTTCCTCCTGCTATGTGCATCTCCAATGTTTTTCATGTCTCCCTCTTGAAACCATTGGTTTGTAATCCACTGTGTATGAGGTCAGCAGCATTATTGACTCTCGTATGTCCAGGGGCCGTGTACAGTATTTGGTTCACTGGAGGGGCTACGGTCCGGAGGAGTGTTCTTGGGTTCCCTCCTCTGATGTTCATGCTCCTGCCCTCCACCGTGCCTTCCATGCCCGTTCCCCCAATAAGCCTTTTGTCCTCCCGTGGGGGAGGGGTCGTTGAGGGGAGGGTACTGTCAGGGTTTTTTCCCTGTTGTGTTTGCCTTGTGCTTCTCTCAGCCATTTTACTCGCCTCTCTTCCTGACTTGGTGCATTGTGGGGGATGCTGCTCATTGCCTGCACTTCCTTTTATGGCCAGACTGTTGTGCATCATCCATGTGAGACAGGATGCAGTCTCAGAATTGTGATGTCATCACTTATTGTTTAAAGGGCCTCTGTTCAGTATGCTTTGCCTTTGCGTTGTCACAGACCTGTTTGTGTAAGCTCCTATGTATTATTTGGCTGCCTGATGTCCTTCCCGGTTCCTGATCCCTGGCTTGTTCCTGACTCTGCTGTTTTTCCTTGTTCCTGATTCCGGCTCGTCTGACTATTCGCTTTGGCTCCTGACTCGGCTCGTCTGACTACCAGCTCTGGTTTTGACTCCTGGCTTGTTATTTGACATGTGGACTTTTTTTATTATTTTTTGCTATTAATAAAGGTGTGATTATTTTTGCACTTCTCGTCTCAGTCTGATTCCTGGCACCCTGACAACAAGTTAGATGTGTTGTACAAGCTGTATACTTCTATGCTCTGCAATAAAATAGCGTTGTACCTTCTATGCTGTGTCCTGCATCTCATGATATTGTGTCAGAAGTACTGGCCTGCGCTTCTGTTTCCTAATTAATGACGATGTCGAAGTTTAACCCACCTGAGCCTTTTGATTTCTCTCAGCCTGCAGCTTGGCCCACATGGCGTCAGCGGTTTCAACGCTCCAGGATTGCTTCCAAGCTGGACAAGGAGAGTGGTGAAGTACAAGTTAATTATCTTTTATACTCTATGGGGAAAGATATGGAGCCAGTGTTCAATGCCTTTACTTTCCAAGAAGGGGAATAATTTGAACCCAAAAGAAATGTGATTCATGAGAGGACTTGTTTTCACAAACGTGCCCAGCGTGTGGGAGAATCTGTGGAGTAATTTGTGCACAGTCTGTATGAACCAGCTGAGTTTTGTGAGTTTGGTGTTGCTAAAGAGGAACAAATCAGAGACAGAATAGTCATAGGAATTGCAGATGCTGAAGTCTCACTGAAGCTACAGTTGGAGGCTGAATTTACGTTAGATGGGGCTATTAGGATGGCCCGTCTGAGTGAACTGGTAAAAAAGCAAAGTGATCTGAGGTCTGAGAGTATTGTGGATGAAGTGCAGCAGTTCAGGAGAGCTGCTAGTGAAAGGCACAGTGTGAGTGGTAGACCAAGGGCAACAGATAGGCCCAGAAGCAGATGGGCGCAGCATGCTCGCTGCATGCGGTGTAACCGGACCCATGATCAGAGTGTTGTATGCCCTACTAAAGATAAAAGATGTAGAAAATGTAACCGAATGGGTCATTTTGAAGTGTTGTGTAAAACCGAATACATTAAAGAGATGCAGGTGGATAGTGACCAGGAGGGTCAAGAAGTGTCCTTTGTTGGGGCTGTTGTTGAACGGTCATGTTCAGATGAAGATTGGGGGGTTACTCTTACTGTAATCGGAGCCAAAGTTGCCTTTAAGATTGACACAGGAGCAGACATGACTGTTATGTCCTTTGCAGCATTCATAAAACTGCCTTGACAGCCTCAGCTGGCGAAAGTTACAAAAAAGTTCATAGTACTGGTGGCCACATTGATTGTGCGGGGAAATTTCTTGCCAGCTGCGAGTACAAGCAGAGGAAATTCACCATATGGGTACATGTGGTTAGAGGTCAGTGTGTTAACAACCTATTGAGCAGAAAAGCAGCCTGTGGTTTGGGCCTGGTCGCCAGAGTGAATGAGATTTCAGAAGACATGTTCGGTGAATTGGGCCTCCTGAATTGCAATCCAGTCCCATACAGCATTACCACTCCTCATAGAATTCCGTTCCCGCTCATGCCTCAAGTGGAGAAGGAACCTCTGCGTATGAATAATAAGGGAGTCATCGAAGAGGTTGTTGAAGCAACTGACTGGTGTGCCTCCTTTGTGCCTGTTGCGAAGAAAAAATGGGGAGGTACGCATCTGCGTAAACTTGAAAAGGCCGAATGAGGCGGTGAAGAGAGATAGATATGTGCTGCTGACACTTGAAGACATAGCTCTGAAATTGGCTGGGGCGAAGTTCTTCTCTACACTGGATGCTTCCAGCAGCTTCTGGCAGACACCTCTAGATCCAAAGTGCCGCAAACTGACTACCTTCATTACACCGGTAGGTCGGTTTTGCTTCTGCAGACTCCCCTTCGAAATATCCTCTGCTCCTGAAATCTTTCAAAGAGAGATGAGTTCTCTCCTAAGAGACCACAAGGGCACGGCAGTCGTCATGGACGAGATTTTGGTGTATGGGTCTACAATGGAAGAACATAACCAGTGATTGAGCTGTGTGCTGCAGACCATTAGAGAGTCAGGGCTGAAATTAAATAAGGAGAAATGCCATTTTAGGAAAGCTGAGTTATGTTACTTTGGGCATATCATCAATGGGGATGGCATCAAGTCGGACCCCGATAAAATCCGTGCTATTGAACAGATGAAAAGTCCTTCTGATGTACATGAGCTGAGACAAATATTGGGCCTTGTAAATTATGTGGGCAGGTTCCTTCCAGATTTATCCACAATACTACACCCTATCACAGAGTTGCTAAAGAAAGATGCTGCCTGGGTCTGGGGACCTTCACAGGAAGAATCCTTTGTGCAGGTCAAGTCCCTGCTGGGGTCTGCCCCAGAGTTGGGGTTCTATGACCCTTCCAAAAAGACTGTGGTTAGTGCTGATGCGAGCAGTTATGGGTTAGGGTCCGCCCTCCTGCAGTTGAATGAGAACAAACTACAGCCCATCACCTACTGTTCCCGTACACTGATGGCTGCTGAGTCGAAATATGCCCAAATTGAGAAAGAGTGCCTGGCTGCAGTTTGGGCCTGTGAGCGCTTCCAGCATTACCTAGTGGGTTTAGAGAAATTTAGTCTGGAGACTGACCATAAACCGCTAGTCCCTCTAATCAACTGATATTGACAAAACACCCCTAAGATGCCAGAGACTTCTGATGAGGCTGCTCAGGTTCAATGTTTAGGCAGTGCATGTGCCAGGGAAACAACTGGTAGTGGCAGATACACTTTCCAGGCTCCCGCTGGCTGCTGCTGAAGAATCTTCAACGGAATCAGATGTGAAAGTGTATGTAGATTCAGTTCTGGCCTCCAAATCCATTTCTTCAGGAAAGCTAGAACAAATAAGAAAGGAGACATATTTAGATACAGACCTTCAAGAAGTTATTAAGTACATAAAAGAAGGTTGGCCCGAGAGCCAGACAGCCTGGATGTCTTTAAGTTCTTACCAGTCAGAAAGGTTGCAGCTCACAGAGCTGGATGGGTTGGTGCTGTTGTTATTCCTGTTAGCATGCGGCAGGAGATGTTAAGCAGGATTCATGATGGCTACTTGGGCATTACAAAGTGCAGAGAAAGGGCAGCTATGGCAGTATGGTGGCCTGGGATCAGTTCTGACATTGCAAGCCATGTGTCAAAATGTGCCTTTTGCCGGGAACGCCGGCCTACTCAGAGAAGGGAGCCCTTAATTTCTACTCCACTGCCTGCAGGCCCGTGACAGAAAATAGCTGCTGATTTGTGCGAACTGTACAGGAAAAAGTACCTAGTCATGCTTGACTACTATTCCAGGTATTTGGAGATTGAACCCTTGAATGAGATCACAAGTCAAGCCGTTATCACTTGTCTCAAGAGCTTGTTCGCCCGGTGGGGCATACCAATGGAGTTAGTGAGTGATAACGGTATGCAGTTTGCTTCCATGGAGTTCAGTTCTTTCAGCAGTGAATATGATTTTGTCCATTCCACGTCAAGTCCACATTACCCGCAGGCCAATGGAATGGATGAAAGGGCAGTTCAAACAACAAAGTTCATTTTGAAGCAATCTGAGCCGTACCTAGCCCTCTTGTCCTATAGGGCGACTCCCATTCAAGCCACAGGTTTTAGCCCGGAACAGCTGATGCTAGGATGTCAGATTCGCACCACCTTACCCTCTGTGGGTGTCTTCCAGCCAACTAGCTCTATTCCTCGGGACAAGGTCCTTAGGAGGGATAAAGAGGCAAAAAGGGGCTATCGATTCTTCTACGACAGGAGACACTCTGTGAGGCCCTTGCAGGAGCTGAATGCGGGGCAAAGTGTCAGAATTAAACTGGATGATGAGAAGAAGTGGAAGGCCCCTGCTACAGTAATTGGACGCTCTCCAGAACCAAGGTCTTATGTAGTCCTTACTGATGGAGGGACAGTCACACGTCGAAATCGAAAACATCTTCAGCCTGTACCTGAGAGTTTGGAACTGGATGCCTCAGTACCACCGCCGGTGGGATCCCCTGTTTTACGAGGGGTGCCTTCCCCTCAGCAAGATCACAGCAGGGATACGTCTTTGTCTCCAGCAGACTCTCAATCACATTCTTCTGTATCAGAGGACAGTTTGTGTAGAATTACATCAAGTGAAAGAGTGGTGAAACTTCCAGCCAGATATCGGGATTAGCACTAGTTAGAGCAGTGACCGGAAGTATGGGCAGAATAATCCCATGGTCACTGTGGACTAGGGTAGTCTACCCCGATGTTCAAGTTAGGATGTAATTCATGTTGTTTATACAGATATTCTCTTTAACTTGTTATTTGTTGTATACTAAACAAAACTATTTTTTGTATGCTTCTTGTATACCTTGTTATTTGATGTATTCAAATGAAAAAAAAAATGTATGCTTTGTCCTTTGAAAAGGGGGAAGATGTGATGAGAGTCGGAAGTGACGTCACCGAATGGGGGCGTGGTTTGGGTCCGTTATTGTCTATGTGTCAGTTACCAAGTTAGATGTGTTGTGCAAGCTGTATACTTCTATGCTCTGCAATAAAATAGCGTTGTACCTTCTATGCTGTGTCCTGCATCTCATGACAAATACTACCATAAATCTAAAGATTTTAACTTTGCTTTAAGATGAACTTTCTTTTTTGTTGTTTTTGCTTTTTCAAAATAGACTGGACTAATAGAGAAATTCCATGCTTAGTTTATTTATTCCAAATGACCAAAATGAACCAAAACCTATAAAAGGCTGGTAACATTACGTGACTTTCATTTGTATAATTCACTCTAGTACCTGCTTTGAACGGTGATATCCTCTATGCTATGGGTTTATTTATCACATGGTTCTTCCAAGATTCAAAGATGTGAATTATCGTTAGACTTTTTTTTACACTCTCTCTCCCTTTTATACTGACTGATCAATTCACCTATAACCATAAAGGGGCACACAAGTCAACTATTATTTTTCTGCAAATGGCCCCTCTTAAAATATCATATTAAAAAACACACAATGTATATCATTTAGAAAGCAGGGCTGATGTAGTGGATTATTTGTTCCACAAATATAACTTTATTTGTAGTTTAATGACTTTTAGTAAACCCATATATTAGTCAAACATGCTACTTATCTTGACCTGAACGAGAGTCAGCTGCTGTCTACAAATATTACTCAACCCTACATGTGGCTTTGTTATGCAAAAGTATATTACAAATGATTTAATCTGTATTTTTACATTTTTAAAAGTAATATTTTTAAATTGTCTCAAAGGGGTTGGTTTCTGTGTTGTCAGCAACATTGCCTTGGAGCTATAAGAACATTAAAGCAATTATTCAGTGATCCTCCTGACCTGACCTATTCTCTAATATGTAAACAGTTGAATAATAATGTGTTGTATTCAGATTCCACATGACATGACTCGATGTGACCCCACTAATGCCTATATAACATCTTTCAGAGAGGTGGCAAGAGGATAGCAGTGGGTGATGGGAGATGAGAAAAATGAGGTGAACATTTTAGAGATCACAGAACAGAGAGGAAAAGGGAAGCTATCACATAGTATGAAACACTAATTGGGGTCTATTTTATATAATACTATGGGAAAGCATTCTCACACCATGGAGTCGGGAAAAATATAAACATTGATATACATAATTGTGCACATATATGGTATTTTTATTACATTGTTTTAAAAGGTATATGGGCTGAATTGTTAAACAAAATGGCTGACTTACTATGATAATAGGAAAGGAGAACTCATTTTTATATTACAACATATTATTACTATATGAAGAGCTTTGTATTTTGCTATCATATATGTACATAAATACACTCAATGGAAGATCTTAAGATATAAGAGTGAAAAAGTAGAGAAGGTAAGTAAATATAGGCAGTGGTCTACTAAACCTTTTTTTCTGTGCTAGGCATGATCATTTCAGCTTTTTTTGGGAAATCTGACCAGTTATATGGTGTTCTTGAAATTAAAGGGACAGTGTACACTTATATTTTCTTCCCTTTAATATGTTCCCAATTATTCATTTTACTGACTAAAGTGTATTAAATTGTTTACAAATAGCTCATTCTCCTTTACTTTCTCATTTGAAATAGCTGATTTTGGGCTAGATTACGAGTGGAGCGATCTTTTGCTTCACTTCGGGTTGCACTCGTATTACACGTTGCAAGTAAAAAGTTAGGGAAACAGCAAAAATCCAACGCGCACTAAGAGTTGGACTTCGAATATCGCAACCGCGTTAATGTATTCTCCCATAGACTTCAATGGAGCGTGAAAACTACAAAAAAAACGCATTTAGTAAAGAGCACTAAACAATCCAGTGTTCTTCACATAGAAGAATATGTTTTATTTATTCTTAAATAAATAAATATATATATTATATATATATATATATATATATATATATATATATATATATATAATTTTTTGGTCAAATATATGATTATATATAGCCTTAGGTATACTTATATACAGATATATATATAGGAATATCTATAAAAAAATACTTAGAACATATTTCCCTATGTGAAGAACATTGAAATGTGTGTAATTATAAATGACCAGCCTTTACTTTTTTTTTTAAGATGGAAGAGGGTGAGTTCCTGTTAGGCATTTTATAAAATGTATACAAGCAAAATTTAAAAAGGGAAGGTCTATTGGTCAGAAAAATTAACTGTTCTGGTAATACAGAACAATAGTTTTGTGTCAGTGTAACCTTACAAAAAAATAAAAATAAAAAAAATGGGTGCTATCAGACAGGTACAAATCCCCAAATCAATAATTCCAAAATCCAAACTTATTCTTAAATTAAACCGTGTTAAATTAATATTTTAAAAAAATGATCAAAAATTATAAATTTCCCTACCTGTTTTTCTGTGTTCGAAAATGCAAATAGCCCATATTATTTAAAACAACAAATATGACATTTTTTATTACAATACTATACTATATTTCTGAGGGTACTATGTATACAAAAGTATTACAAATGATATAAAACTACCTTAAGGTTACATGTATAAGCTGTATTATGACATGTAAACATTACCTAAATGACATAACATATTGTTGTTTACACTTGGTTCTATATCCTCTACAAACTGTCTCATTTTACAGATGCAAGTATTCCTAAATCCAAACTATTCCGAAATCCAAACCTTTTCCAGTCCCAAGCAGTTTGGATAAAGTGTTTTTTACCTGTATTTAAAATGTGGGTTTTTATAACTATAATCTGGAGCAACCTATGATACCTATATTGTTCAACAAGACAGTTACATTTTAAGTCCAACAAAATAAAATCTAAAACATTTAGGTTTACAATAATATTACAACTGTTTTCAAGACCTTTAGCATCATTTAGTCAAGTGATTAGGTAGGAGTCTTCAAAGTAACGCTAACAACCAATATCGATTTTTAACAATATTGGGTTAGATTACGTGTGGATCGCTAATAGTTACGCGCAAGCGATGAATGGTTTATCGCGGGTGTTTGCGCTCATCGGTTTTACTGCTCATATTACAGGTTGAAAGTAAATATGATCGCTTGAGCACAATTGCGATTTATGCTAGAATGATTACCGAATCATCAGAGCTCTGGTTAACTGTTTCGCAAAACAAAAAAGTGTCTCAAAACACATGAAAAATGCATCACAATGTACAGTTACACTCTAAAAGCACTAATAAAAATATTTAAAAAAAATATTGCACACAAAAGTTATAAGGGCTCAAAGATATGAGGTCTCAGGTGTCTGGTTTTACCATAGAGATGCATACATATACATGTCTAAAGATGGATATGCATGTACATCTGTATTTATAATATGTGTATATATGTATACCATCAGATATACAGGGAGTGCAGAATTATTAGGCAAATGAGTATTTTGACCACATCATCCTCTTTATGCATGTTGTCTTACTCCAAGCTGTATAGGCTCGAAAGCCTACTACCAATTAAGCATATTAGGTGATGTGCATCTCTGTAATGAGAAGGGGTGTGGTCTAATGACATCAACACCCTATATCAGGTGTGCATAATTATTAGGCAACTTCCTTTCCTTTGGCAAAATGGGTCAAAAGAAGGACTTGACAGGCTCAGAAAAGTCAAAAATAGTGAGATACCTTGCAGAGGGATGCAGCACTCTTAAAATTGCAAAGCTTCTGAAGCGTGATCATCGAACAATCAAGCGTTTCATTAAAAATAGTCAACAGGGTCGCAAGAAGCGTGTGGAAAAACCAAGGTGCAAAATAACTGCCCATGAACTGAGAAAAGTCAAGCGTGCAGCTGCCAAGATGCCACTTGCCACCAGTTTGGCCATATTTCCGAGCTGCAACATCACTGGAGTGCCCAAAAAGCACAAGGTGTGCAAAACTCAGAGACATGGCCAAGGTAAGAAAGGCTGAAAGACGACCACCACTGAACAAGACACACAAGCTGAAACGTCAAGACTGGGCCAAGAAATATCTCAAGACTGATTTTTCTAAGGTTTTATGGACTGATGAAATGAGAGTGAGTCTTGATGGGCCAGATGGATGGGCCCGTGGCTGGATTGGTAAAGGGCAGAGAGCTCCAGTCCGACTCAGACGCCAGCAAGGTGGAGGTGGAGTACTGGTTTGGGCTGGTATCATCAAAGATGAGCTTGTGGGGCCTTTTCGGGTTGAGGATGGAGTCAAGCTCAACTCCCAGTCCTACTGCCAGTTTCTGGAAGACACCTTCTTCAAGCAGTGGTACAGGAAGAAGTCTGCATCCTTCAAGAAAAACATGATTTTCATGCAGGACAATGCTCCATCACACGTGTCCAAGTACTCCACAGCGTGGCTGGCAAGAAAGGGTATAAAAGAAGAAAATCTAATGACATGGCCTCCTTGTTCACCTGATCTGAACCCCATTGAGAACCTGTGGTCCATCATCAAATGTGAGATTTACAAGGAGGGAAAACAGTACACCTCTCTGAACAGTGTCTGGGAGGCTGTGGTTGCTGCTGCACGCAATGTTGATGGTGAACAGATCAAAACACTGACAGAATCCATGGATGGCAGGCTTTTGAGTGTCCTTGCAAAGAAAGGTGGCTATATTGGTCACTGATTTGTTTTTGAATGTCAGAAATGTATATTTATGAATGTTGAGATGTTATATTGGTTTCACTGGTAAAAATAAATAATTGAAATGGGTATATATTTGTTTTTTGTTAAGTTGCCTAATAATTATGCACAGTAATAGTCACCTGCACACACAGATATCCCCCTAAAATAGCTATAACTAAAAACAAACTAAAAACTACTTCCAAAACTATTCAGCTTTGATATTAATGAGTTTTTTGGGTTCATTGAGAACATGGTTGTTGTTCAATAATAAAATTAATCCTCAAAAATACAACTTGCCTAATAATTCTGCACTCCCTGTATGTAGAAATATGTCATTATGAATATATTGAACATATTCTTCAATGTGCAGAACACTGAAACGTAAAATATTCATATTTTCATGTCGGGTTAGCGCACATGAGAATATTATGCGATCGGGTTTGTCCACGAGTATGGTGTTTTTTTCACTTTTTTGCTCCATTGACTTCTATGGGAAAATATATAAACGCTCACACAATATTTTAAGTTTGTCTTTTTTCGTCAGGTTAGCGTGAGAGCGAAAACAGTTTACTTTCAACTTGCAATAGGAGCACAACCCGACAAGCGCAAAAAGCTTACTTCTAGTGCACTTAACGCTCGAACAGGAGCTTTAAATAGCGATCCACTTGTAATCTGGCCCATTGCTTATTGCACTCGGTTAGAGGCAGTTGGTTGTGCCAGTTCCACAAATTCCAGTTTGTGAAATCTTATTTAAATTGCATTTACTATTAAGAGTCTATTATTTGCCTTACTACAGCTTCCCTTTGACAACGTTTGTGATCTACTGCAAAGTGTTAAAATGTCGCCCTTTTACAGAATAAAAAACAAAAGTTGATGCATAAGAAAAGCCTTCCGATCTTTTGAAGGTATCACAAACAAAGCAGTATTCCCAGTAAAAGTCATCAAGTTAAATCATCGGCTGTCTATGTCTCTGATAAAGGGCCCTGATTAACAGTACAGTGTCTTGCTAAATAACAATCTCACATCACTCATCTGAAGCACTTCTAGCACCTAGTAGGTGAAAGGTTACTCTATGTTCACAGCATGAGCCAATTACAATAAAACAGTGAGAGGCAAGGTGAAATGATCAGTGTTTTTTGTTGCTGGTTTGTGGTACATGAGTAATGCACTGGGCCTCTGGTCTCTGTGATCACCTTCTGTAACTAGTACCATTGCTAATTAGTCCTGGCTTTCACATTTGCTTAAAGAATGTTGATTGCTTCCTCAGATGGGTGCACTTCCTGGGACATGGGTTGATTACATTAGACTGAAAATTTGAACACAAATATTATTTATTTATAAAATATTTTACCAGGAAGGATACATTGAGTTTTATAACTTTATTACATTCATGTTTCTGGTAAATAAGGGAATTAATTCCTGAATATGAGCATATTCTTTACCATGCTGCATATGGCTCTTTTTGCAAAGGCGCAGCTGCCTTTGGTACTCTCCACTGCCTTTATAATGCATGCTCTAATGAATTATTCCTTTAGGAGCTCTGGTTTGGCTGCAGCCCAGTCAATAGCTGATACAGGGGTAATGCAAGACAATGTGAAGCTTTAGCTCAGTGGACAGAGATGTAGCCAGAGGAGCAAGAATGTCTTCACTTTCAAGTGTCTATTAAGTTGAATAATAACTTTTTCTGTTCTTTGGACATTAATCATTAGTTATGTTGTCAAGGAGAGGGGCGAAGGGTGCTAAAGCCACATATATCCTCCAGTAGAGGCAATGAATGTCCTTTGAAACTTCAGTGGTACACAAATTATATCAGGATAGTTTCCTAATTATATTGCCCCATATACAACGACTTTTTCTCTTTACTGATCAATTGGGTTAGATGCATGGATGTTCTTTAGGCTGCTGAGGGACCTTGTTAATTAGACGAGATCATTTTCAAAATGTATTGAGGCTGGTTTCACCTATCTTTGCCAGTGCTTTGTTAGTGGACCAGTAAATACAGTAGATTTACATAATCAATAAAAGTATGATAAAAAGACAATGCAATAGCACTTAGGGGCATATTTAAGAAGGTACGCGCGGACATGATCTGATATTGCGGATCATGTCTGCCGCACATCGATAAATGCCGACAGCATACGCTCTCAGCATTTATCATTGCACCTGCAGGGGGTGTCAATCAACCTGATTGTATTGGATCGGGTTGATTTTCGGCGAAGTCTGTCCGCCGCTGCTTCATAACTTGTGTTTCTGGTGAGCCTTCAGGCTCGCCAGAAACATGAGGCATCAAGCTCCTTACGGAGCTTGATAAATAGGCCCCTTAGTCTGAACTTCAAAGGAGTAGTAGATTTTTTTCTGACAAATTTCAAAGTTATGTATATTTCCATTCCTCGTGGATCATGTGACAGCCATCAGCCAATCACAAATGCATATACGTATATTCTGTGAATTCTTGCACATGCTCGGTAGGAACTGGCGACTCAAAAAGTGTAAAAAATAAAAAGACTGCACATTAGGGCCTATCTATCAAGCTCCGTATGGAGCTTGATGCCCTGTGTTTCTGGCGAGCCTGCAGGCTCGCCAGAAAAAGCAGTTATGAAGCAGCGGTCACAAAGACCGCTGCTCCATAACCTGTCCGCCTGCTCTGAGCAGGTGGACAGACATCGCCGGAAATCATCCTGATCGAGTACGATCGGGTTGATTGACACCCCCCTGCTGGCGGCCCATTGGCCGCGAGTCTGCAGGGGGCGGCGTTGCACCAGCAGCTCTTGTGAGCTGCTGGTGCAATGCTGAATATGGCGAGCGTATTGCTCGCCGTATTCAGCGAGGTCTGGCGGACCTGATCCGCACTGTCGGATCAGGTCCGTCAGACTTTCTTAAATAGGGGCCATTGTGTTAATGGAAGTAAATTGGAAAGTTGTTTAAAATTGCTGCTCTATCTGAAGCATTAAAGTTTAATTTTGACTTGAGTGTGATATCTTGCATAGCAAATGAAAACCGCAACCAACACAGAAAAAAAAAATTACAACCGCAAAACTTTTTAATTTTTTTTTTTGCAAAAGTGGTTCTGCAATCTTGCAGATGTGAACAAAGTTGTTACCTTGGGAACTCTTGAGAATTCTTGAGGCATGGTCGGGATTTTTTCGCCTAAATTTAGATAAATGTGACCCCCTGTAATGAATCTCACACAACCTGGTCTTGATATGTCAAACATGGCAAGGTTGTAAAGTTTTTCATTTTCTTTTTTTTCCTTGTTGGACTTTTTTCAACTTTTTTGTGCATATGTTAGATGGGCTCTTTTATAGAGGGTATTTTGTTTTCTCTAATATTAATTATTTTGTTATGTAATTTTTGTAAACGTTTTTGTGATGCTCGTATCTTTAACAGTGGAAGAGGTTCTATGGGGTGAGAAGTTAAAGGGACAATAAAGTCAAAATGAAACTTTTGTGATTCAGATAGAGCATGTCATTTTAAACATTTTTCCAATTTACTTGTATTAACAAATTTGACTTGTTCTCTTGGTATAATTTGTTGAAGAGCAAACCTAGGTGGGTTTATAGGATCTCAGGAGTGTGCATGCATTTTTAGCACTTTATGTCAGCTGGGAATAACAGTGCTACAAAGATTGAAAAAACTGCTGCCATGAAATGCTAAAGGCACATAAATCTGCATAGGTCCCATGAGCCCACATAGGTTTACCCTTTAACAAATGATACAAAAAGAACAAGGTAAATTTGATAATACAAGTAAATTGGAAAGTTTAAAATTGAAAGCTCCATCTAGATAATGAAAATTTAACTTTGACTTCACTGTCCTTTTAACAGATACAAGATAGAGTTAGCTCCATTGTTTTATTTTCCCTGCTTTTCTTGTAATTTTCTATATAAATTTGACTTTTTTTCTATCCCCTGGAGTGCATTCTGCATAACTAAGTATGTACCTAACTACCTGAGTCTATTAAAATACTAATTCATTCCCTCATTTTGTCACGCATTGATTAAACACTGCCTCGCCTCCCTCCAATCTATTATAAATGCTTTAGCTAGACTCATCCACCTAAGTCGCCGATCTACATCAGCTGCTCCTCTCTGCCAGTCTCTACACTGGCTCCCCATACACTCCAGAATACAATTTAAAGTATTAACCCTAACTTACAAAGCACTCAACAGTCTAACTCCCAACTATTTTTCCGCTCTCATCTCCAAATATTCCCCAATCTGTCCTCTTCGATCAACCTCTGACCTACGTCTCTCCACTCTTGTTATCTCTACGTCCCACTCCTGTCTCCAAGACTTCTCACGTGCTGCTCCTTGTCTCTGGAACTCTCTACCCCGCTCCATAAGACTGTCTCCAACCTTGTATAGCTTCAGACGCGCCTTCAAAACCCACCTATTCAGAGAGGCTTACCATCTCTCCTCCATCCCTCATCCGAACCAAACTAATACATGAACTGCCTGACTTACTGCTGCAACTACAACTAATGTAACAAGCTACCCCAAACCTTATGTCTCTGCACCCTAAACCTGTAGACTGTGAGCTCCCCGGAGCAGGGCCCTCTTCCTCCTGTACTAGATTTGTTTAGTGGTTATGTTTTGTATTTTATCATAAAACCTAGTCATTGTATACTCCTAACATTGTACCCAGCACTACAGGAATTTTGCAGCACTATACAAATACAGTAAATAATAATAATAATAATAATTACAGGCTACTCAGTTATTTCTTAGACCTGTGCATAAGCTTCATACAATTTTCATAAAACTAGGAACTGCCTTTGCTCCGCCCTGGTCGAAGATGCTACCAATGGGCAAACTAACAGGCAGATCTGCTAACCCATGACAATCCTGCAGAATCCGGGAAGGTTGGGAATGTTGTCCTTATTAGCAAGTGAGCGAGTAATATATGACATGGGATATGACATGAGATGCAAAACTTTAACTTTAAAAATTAAACAAATTTATATCTAAATGATTTTTCAGGAATTTTGAAGACAGGTATCAGGTATACAACATACTTAGCAATATTAAAGGGATATGAAACCCCATTTTTTATTTCATGATTCAGATAGAGCATGCAATTTTAAGCAACTTTCTAATTTACTCCTATTATCAATTTGTCTGTTCTCTTGGTATCTTTATTTAAAAAAGCAGGAATGTAAGCTTAGGAGCCGGCCCATTTTTGGTTCAGAACCCTGGGTAGCGTTTGCTGATTGGCATCTAAATGTAGCCACCAATCAGCAAGCGCTACTCAGGTGCTGAGTAATAAATGGGACGGCTCCTTACATTCTTGTTTTTTTAAATAAAGATTTCAAGAGAACTAAGAAAATTGATAATAGTAGTACATTAGAAAGTTGCTTAAAATTGCATGCTCTATCTGAATCATGAAAGGAAAATAAATAGGTTTCATATCCCTTTAACCATTAATAAAAGTATTGAACACACAAACAAATGTTAATACAATGATAAATGGCAATATATATTGAAAACTGAAAAACATAAGAAAAAGGAAGAAAATAAAAAAAAGATGAAGGAAGATAATAAGAACAAAAAGGGGAAAAAGGAATAAAAATGGGAAAAAAAATTATAAAAACATCAGAAAAATAACCTCAGAATAACACAACACTGTCAGAACTATTTTTTTTCTCCCAGCAAAGTATATTAGAATGTCCAAAGCACCTT
Source organism: Bombina bombina (assembly GCF_027579735.1). Taxonomy (NCBI): domain Eukaryota; kingdom Metazoa; phylum Chordata; class Amphibia; order Anura; family Bombinatoridae; genus Bombina; species Bombina bombina. Next base: position 364,429,619 of record NC_069499.1, on the reverse strand, counting down.
TTCATATGGATGACACTATATACTTAAAGGGACATTCCAGTCAAAATTGAAATCCACATGAATGCATTTCAGTTTTGAACAGAAGCATTTTTGTAATATACATGTGTTAACTTCTAATAAAAGCTATAGCTGTTTTAAAAGTGTATTTAAATATGCACCGTGCACCAGCATTTTAAACACAGCACTTGCTCAGAGAGCCCTAAGGTGCTTGTACCATCTGGTAAATACTAATTTTGTTATTGCTGACATGGTACAATCCCCACTGGTGCTCTGAGCAGCTACAGTATTTAAAATGCTGGTGCACTGACAATATCTAGCTATGTTTCACATGCACATGCAGAGAAAAATGTTAACATTAAAACTTAACCATAATAACTTTTACCAGAAGGATTTTAAATAATACATGTTTATTGCAAATATGTTTCTAATCAAATATGTAATTCATCTATGTGCATTTAAATTTTGGCTGGAATGTCCCTTAAGTTATGCATATATAAGGCTTGCATATGCAAATAATGTATTTAATACCCCTTTAATGTATTGACAGGGGGGTGTACTAAAAGGAATGACAAGGGTGAATGACAAAATGGAATGCCCATAGACTTTAATGGGATGTAAAATTAAAAGTGTTGAAGCAACAAAACTGTGATACATATCAACTAGATATTTACCAGATATGTTCCCCGGGTACAGTAGCATATTCTCAAAGTGAGATTACTTCAGATTATAGCTGCTTTCTATGGAATGACAAGGGTGAATGACAAAATGGAATGCCCATAGACTATAATGGGATTACATTTAAAAGTGCTATAGAAACTAAACTATGATACATATCAAATAGATATTTACCAGATATGTTCCCCAGGTACAGTAGCATAATCTGAAAGTGAGATTACATCAGATTATAGTTGCTTTCTATGGAATGACAAGGGTGAATGACAAAATGGAATGCCCATAGACTATAATGGGATTAAATTTAAAAGTGCTATAGAAACTAAACTATGATACATATCAACTAGATATTTACCAGATATGTTCCCCATGTACAGTAGCATATTTTGAAAGTGAGATTACATCAGATTATAGCTGCTTTCTATGGAATGACAAGGGTGAATGACAAAATGGAATGCCCATAGACTATAATGGGATTAAATTTAAAAGTTCTATAGAAACTAAACTATGATACATATCAACTAGATATTTACCAGTTATGTTCCCCAGGTACAGTAGCATATTCTCAAAGTGAGATTACTTCAGATTATAGCTGCTTTCTATGGAATGACAAGGGTGAATGACAAAATGGAATGCCCATAGACTATAATGGGATTACATTTAAAAGTGCTATAGAAACTAAACTATGATACATATCAAATAGATATTTACCAGATATGTTCCCCAAGTACAGTAGCATATTCTGAAAGTGACATTATTTCAGATTATAGCTGCTTTCTATGGAATGACAAGGGTGAATGACAAAATGGAATGCCCATAGACTTTAATGGGATGTAAAATTAAAAGTGTTGAAGCAACAAAACTATGATACATATCAACTAGATATTTACCAGATATGTTCCCCATGTGCAGTAGCATATTCTGAAAGTGAGATTACATCAGATTATAGCTGCTTTCTATGGAATGACAAGGGTGAATGACAAAATGGAATGCCCATAGACTATAATGGGATTACATTTAAAAGTGCTATAGAAACTAAACTCTGATACATATCAAATAGATATTTACCAAATATGTTCCCCAGGTACAGTAGCATATTCTGAAAGTGAGATTACTTCAGATTATAGCTGCTTTCTATGGAATGACAAGGGTGAATGACATAATGGAATGCCCATAGACTATAATGGGATTCAATTTAAAAGTGCTATAGAAACTAAACTGATACATATCAAATAGATATTTACCAGATATGTTCCCCAGGTACAGTAGCATATTCTGAAAGTGAGATTACTTCAGATTATAGCTGCTTTCTATGGAATGACAAGGGTGAATGACAAAATGGAATGCCCATAGACTATAAAGGGATTCAATTTAAAAGTGCTATAGAAACTAAACTATGATACATATCAACTAGATATTTACCAGTTATGTTCCCCAGGTACAGTAGCATATTCTGAAAGTGAGATTACTTCAGATTATAGCTGCTTTCTATGGAATGACAAGGGTGAATGACAAAATGGAATGCCCATAGACTTTAATGGGATGTAAAATTAAAAGTGTTGAAGCAACAAAACTATGATACATATCAACTAGATGTTTACCAGATATGTTCCCCATGTACAGTAGCATATTCTGAAATTGAGATTACATCAGATTATAGCTGCTTTCTATGGAATGACAAGGGTGAATGACAAAATGGAATGCCCATAGACTATAATGGGATTAAATTTAAAAGTTCTATAGAAACTAAACTATGATACATATCAACTAGATATTTACCAGATATGTTCCCCGGGTACAGTAGCATATTCTCAAAGTGAGATTACTTCAGATTATAGCTGCTTTCTATGGAATGACAAGGGTGAATGACAAAATGGAATGCCCATAGACTATAATGGGATTACATTTAAAAGTGCTATAGAAACTAAACTATGATACATATCAAATAGATATTTACCAGATATGTTCCCCAGGTACAGTAGCATATTCTGAAAGTGAGATTTCTTCAGATTATAGCTGCTTTCTATGGAATGACAAGGGTGAATGACAAAATGGAATGCCCATAGACTATAATGGGATTAAATTTAAAAGTTCTATAGAAACTAAACTATGATACATATCAACTAGATATTTACCAGATATGTTCCCCGGGTACAGTAGCATATTCTCAAAGTGAGATTACTTCAGATTATAGCTGCTTTCTATGGAATGACAAGGGTGAATGACAAAATGGAATGCCCATAGACTATAATGGGATAACATTTAAAAGTGCTATAGAAACTAAACTATGATACATATCAACTAGATATTTACCAGATATGTTCCCCATGTACAGTAGCATATTCTGAATGTGAGATTACATCAGATTATAGCTGCTTTCTATGGAATGACAAGGGTGAATGACAAAATGGAATGCCCATAGACTATAATGGGATTAAATTTAAAAGTTCTATAGAAACTAAACTATGATACATATCAACTAGATATTTACCAGTTATGTTCCCCAGGTACAGTAGCATATTCTCAAAGTGAGATTACTTCAGATTATAGCTGCTTTCTATGGAATGACAAGGGTGAATGGCAAAATGGAATGCCCATAGACTATAATGGGATTACATTTAAAAGTGCTATAGAAACTAAACTATGATACATATCAAATAGATATTTACCAGATATGTTCCCCAGGTACAGTAGCATATTCTGAAAGTGACATTATTTCAGATTATAGCTGCTTTCTATGGAATGACAAGGGTGAATGACAAAATGGAATGCCCATAGACTTTAATGGGATGTAAAATTAAAAGTGTTGAAGCAACAAAACTATGATACATATCAACTAGATATTTACCAGATATGTTCCCCATGTGCAGTAGCATATTCTGAAAGTGAGATTACATCAGATTATAGCTGCTTTCTATGGAATGACAAGGGTGAATGACAAAATGGAATGCCCATAGACTATAATGGGATTACATTTAAAAGTGCTATAGAAACTAAACTCTGATACATATCAAATAGATATTTACCAAATATGTTCCCCAGGTACAGTAGCATATTCTGAAAGTGAGATTACTTCAGATTATAGCTGCTTTCTATGGAATGACAAGGGTGAATGACATAATGGAATGCCCATAGACTATAATGGGATTCAATTTAAAAGTGCTATAGAAACTAAACTGATACATATCAAATAGATATTTACCAGATATGTTCCCCAGGTACAGTAGCATATTCTGAAAGTGAGATTACTTCAGATTATAGCTGCTTTCTATGGAATGACAAGGGTGAATGACAAAATGGAATGCCCATAGACTATAAAGGGATTCAATTTAAAAGTGCTATAGAAACTAAACTATGATACATATCAACTAGATATTTACCAGTTATGTTCCCCAGGTACAGTAGCATATTCTGAAAGTGAGATTACTTCAGATTATAGCTGCTTTCTATGGAATGACAAGGGTGAATGACAAAATGGAATGCCCATAGACTTTAATGGGATGTAAAATTAAAAGTATTGAAGCAACAAAACTATGATACATATCAACTAGATGTTTACCAGATATGTTCCCCATGTACAGTAGCATATTCTGAAATTGAGATTACATCAGATTATAGCTGCTTTCTATGGAATGACAAGGGTGAATGACAAAATGGAATGCCCATAGACTATAATGGGATTAAATTTAAAAGTTCTATAGAAACTAAACTATGATACATATCAACTAGATATTTACCAGATATGTTCCCCGGGTACAGTAGCATATTCTCAAAGTGAGATTACTTCAGATTATAGCTGCTTTCTATGGAATGACAAGGGTGAATGACAAAATGGAATGCCCATAGACTATAATGGGATTACATTTAAAAGTGCTATAGAAACTAAACTATGATACATATCAAATAGATATTTACCAGATATGTTCCCCAGGTACAGTAGCATATTCTGAAAGTGAGATTTCTTCAGATTATAGCTGCTTTCTATGGAATGACAAGGGTGAATGACAAAATGGAATGCCCATAGACTATAATGGGATTAAATTTAAAAGTTCTATAGAAACTAAACTATGATACATATCAACTAGATATTTACCAGATATGTTCCCCGGGTACAGTAGCATATTCTCAAAGTGAGATTACTTCAGATTATAGCTGCTTTCTATGGAATGACAAGGGTGAATGACAAAATGGAATGCCCATAGACTATAATGGGATAACATTTAAAAGTGCTATAGAAACTAAACTATGATACATATCAAATAGATATTTACCAGATATGTTCCCCAGGTACAGTAGCATATTCTGAAAGTGAGATTACTTCAGATTATAGCTGCTTTCTATGGAATGACAAGGGTGAATGACAAAATGGAATGCCCATAGACTATAATGGGATTGAATTTAAAAGTGCTATAGAAACTAAACTATGATACATATCAACTAGATATTTACCAGATATGTTCCCCATGTACAGTAGCATATTCTGAAAGTGAGATTACATCAGATTATAGCTGCTTTCTATGGAATGACAAGGGTGAATGACAAAATGGAATGCCCATAGACTATAATGGGATTAAATTTAAAAGTTCTATAGAAACTAAACTATGATACATATCAACTAGATATTTACCAGTTATGTTCCCCAGGTACAGTAGCATATTCTCAAAGTGAGATTACTTCAGATTATAGCTGCTTTCTATGGAATGACAAGGGTGAATGGCAAAATGGAATGCCCATAGACTATAATGGGATTACATTTAAAAGTGCTATAGAAACTAAACTATGATACATATCAAATAGATATTTACCAGATATGTTCCCCAGGTACAGTAGCATATTCTGAAAGTGACATTATTTCAGATTATAGCTGCTTTCTATGGAATGACAAGGGTGAATGACAAAATGGAATGCCCATAGACTTTAATGGGATGTAAAATTAAAAGTGTTGAAGCAACAAAACTATGATACATATCAACTAGATATTTACCAGATATGTTCCCCATGTGCAGTAGCATATTCTGAAAGTGAGATTACATCAGATTATAGCTGCTTTCTATGGAATGACAAGGGTGAATGACAAAATGGAATGCCCATAGACTATAATGGGATTACATTTAAAAGTGCTATAGAAACTAAACTCTGATACATATCAAATAGATATTTACCAAATATGTTCCCCAGGTACAGTAGCATATTCTGAAAGTGAGATTACTTCAGATTATAGCTGCTTTCTATGGAATGACAAGGGTGAATGACATAATGGAATGCCCATAGACTATAATGGGATTAAATTTAAAAGTGCTATAGAAACTAAACTGATACATATCAAATAGATATTTACCAGATATGTTCCCCAGGTACAGTAGCATATTCTGAAAGTGAGATTACTTCAGATTATAGCTGCTTTCTATGGAATGACAAGGGTGAATGACAAAATGGAATGCCCATAGACTATAATGGGATTGAATTTAAAAGTGCTATAGAAACTAAACTATGATACATATCAACTAGATATTTACCAGATATGTTCCCCATGTACAGTAGCATATTCTGAAAGTGAGATTACATCAGATTATAGCTGCTTTCTATGGAATGACAAGGGTGAATGACAAAATGGAATGCCCATAGACTATAATGGGATTAAATTTAAAAGTTCTATAGAAACTAAACTATGATACATATCAACTAGATATTTACCAGTTATGTTCCCCAGGTACAGTAGCATATTCTCAAAGTGAGATTACTTCAGATTATAGCTGCTTTCTATGGAATGACAAGGGTGAATGGCAAAATGGAATGCCCATAGACTATAATGGGATTACATTTAAAAGTGCTATAGAAACTAAACTATGATACATATCAAATAGATATTTACCAGATATGTTCCCCAGGTACAGTAGCATATTCTGAAAGTGACATTATTTCAGATTATAGCTGCTTTCTATGGAATGACAAGGGTGAATGACAAAATGGAATGCCCATAGACTTTAATGGGATGTAAAATTAAAAGTGTTGAAGCAACAAAACTATGATACATATCAACTAGATATTTACCAGATATGTTCCCCATGTGCAGTAGCATATTCTGAAAGTGAGATTACATCAGATTATAGCTGCTTTCTATGGAATGACAAGGGTGAATGACAAAATGGAATGCCCATAGACTATAATGGGATTACATTTAAAAGTGCTATAGAAACTAAACTCTGATACATATCAAATAGATATTTACCAAATATGTTCCCCAGGTACAGTAGCATATTCTGAAAGTGAGATTACTTCAGATTATAGCTGCTTTCTATGGAATGACAAGGGTGAATGACATAATGGAATGCCCATAGACTATAATGGGATTAAATTTAAAAGTGCTATAGAAACTAAACTGATACATATCAAATAGATATTTACCAGATATGTTCCCCAGGTACAGTAGCATATTCTGAAAGTGAGATTACTTCAGATTATAGCTGCTTTCTATGGAATGACAAGGGTGAATGACAAAATGGAATGCCCATAGACTATAATGGGATTCAATTTAAAAGTGCTATAGAAACTAAACTATGATACATATCAACTAGATATTTACCAGTTATGTTCCCCAGGTACAGTAGCATATTCTGAAAGTGAGATTACTTCAGATTATAGCTGCTTTCTATGGAATGACAAGGGTGAATGACAAAATGGAATGCCCATAGACTTTAATGGGATGTAAAATTAAAAGTGTTGAAGCAACAAAACTATGATACATATCAACTAGATGTTTACCAGATATGTTCCCCATGTACAGTAGCATATTCTGAAATTGAGATTACATCAGATTATAGCTGCTTTCTATGGAATGACAAGGGTGAATGACAAAATGGAATGCCCATAGACTATAATGGGATTAAAATTAAAAGTTCTATAGAAACTAAACTACGATACATATCAACTAGATATTTACCAGATATGTTCCCCGGGTACAGTAGCATATTCTCAAAGTGAGATTACTTCAGATTATAGCTGCTTTCTATGGAATGACAAGGGTGAATGACAAAATGGAATGCCCATAGACTATAATGGGATTACATTTAAAAGTGCTATAGAAACTAAACTATGATACATATCAAATAGATATTTACCAGATATGTTCCCCAGGTACAGTAGCATATTCTGAAAGTGAGATTACTTCAGATTATAGCTGCTTTCTATGGAATGACAAGGGTGAATGACAAAATGGAATGCCCATAGACTATAATGGGATTACATTTAAAAGTGCTATAGAAACTAAACTATGATACATATCAACTAGATATTTACCAGATATGTTCCCCGGGTACAGTAGCATATTCTCAAAGTGAGATTACTTCAGATTATAGCTGCTTTCTATGGAATGACAAGGGTGAATGACAAAATGGAATGCCCATAGACTATAATGGGATTAAATTTAAAAGTTCTATAGAAACTAAACTATGATACATATCAACTAGATATTTACCAGTTATGTTCCCCAGGTACAGTAGCATATTCTCAAAGTGAGATTACTTCAGATTATAGCTGCTTTCTATGGAATGACAAGGGTGAATGGCAAAATGGAATGCCCATAGACTATAATGGGATTACATTTAAAAGTGCTATAGAAACTAAACTATGATACATATCAAATAGATATTTACCAGATATGTTCCCCAGGTACAGTAGCATATTCTGAAAGTGACATTATTTCAGATTATAGCTGCTTTCTATGGAATGACAAGGGTGAATGACAAAATGGAATGCCCATAGACTTTAATGGGATGTAAAATTAAAAGTGTTGAAGCAACAAAACTATGATACATATCAAATAGATATTTACCAGATATGTTCCCCATGTGCAGTAGCATATTCTGAAAGTGAGATTACATCAGATTATAGCTGCTTTCTATGGAATGACAAGGGTGAATGACAAAATGGAATGCCCATAGACTATAATGGGATTACATTTAAAAGTGCTATAGAAACTAAACTCTGATACATATCAAATAGATATTTACCAAATATGTTCCCCAGGTACAGTAGCATATTCTGAAAGTGAGATTACTTCAGATTATAGCTGCTTTCTATGGAATGACAAGGGTGAATGACAAAATGGAATGCCCATAGACTATAATGGGATTCAATTTAAAAGTGCTATAGAAACTAAACTATGATTCATATCAACTAGATATTTACCAGTTATGTTCCCCAGGTACAGTAGCATATTCTGAAAGTGAGATTACTTCAGATTATAGCTGCTTTCTATGGAATGACAAGGGTGAATGACAAAATGGAATGCACATAGACTATAATGGGATTACATTTAAAAGTGCTATAGAAACTAAACTATGATACATATCAAATAGATATTTACCAGATATGTTCCCCAGGTACAGTAGCATATTCTGAAAGTGACATTATTTCAGATTATAGCTGCTTTCTATGGAATGACAAGGGTGAATGACAAAATGGAATGCCCATAGACTTTAATGGGATGTAAAATTAAAAGTGTTAAGCAACAAAACTATGATACATAATAGCCATAGACTATAATGGGATTACATTTAAAAGTGCTATAGAAACTAAAACTCTGATACATATCAAATAGATATTTACCAAATATGTTCCCCAGGTACAGTAGCATATTCTGAAAGTGAGATTACTTCAGATTATAGCTGCTTTCTATGGAATGACAAGGGTGAATGACAAAATGGAATGCCCATAGACTATAATGGGATTCAATTTAAAAGTGCTATAGAAACTAAACTATGATACACATCAACTAGATATTTACCAGATATGTTCCCCAGGTACATTAGCATATTCTGAAAGTGAGATTACATCAGATTATAGCTGCTTTCTATGGAATGACAAGGGTGAATGACATAATGGAATGCACATAGACTATAATGGGATTAAATTTAAAAGTGCTATAGAAACTAAACGATGATACATATCAACTAGATATTTACCAGATATGTTCCCCAGGTACAGTAGCATATTCTGTAAGGAAGATGAGCCTGGCTGAGGCATTCATTATGGATTTCAAAAAGAGTTAGGCGGCAGCTAGGGAGACCAGAGAGGACAGAATTGCAGTAGTCGAGGCGGGAAAGGAGAGAGAGTGGATTAAAATCTTAGTTGTGTCTTGTGTAAGGAAATGTCTAATTTTAGAGATGTTTTTAAGGTTGGGGTGGCATGATTTAGCCAATGACTGAATGTGAGTAGTGAAAGAAAGATCGGAGTCAAGTGCGACCACAAGACAGCAGGCATGCAGGGTAGGTGTCTTATCGTATTGTTTCTCCACTGTACTGTTATCCTTGTACCCATGGGCAGCACTGCGGAATCTGTCAGCGCTTTATAAATAAAGAATAATAATAATAATAGGGGTAATGATGGAGCTGTCAACAGTTAGAGAGATTAGGGGTGGAGATTTTGGAAGAAGGGGTGAAAATAAGGACCCCAGTTTTGGAGGGATTTAGTTTGAGGTAGTGAGAGGACTTTGGGTTAGCAAGGAAAGAGATAGGTCTGGTGCAGAGAAGTAGATTTGGGTGTCGTCGGCATACAAATGATATTGGAACCCGTGGGACTTGGGGAACCTAATGATGACGTGTAGATTGAGAAGAGAAGGGGACCGAGGATGGAGCCTTGCAGTACACCAACAGAAAGTGGGCAGAGGAAGCCCCAGAGAAGGCGACAATAAAGTTACGGTTAGACAGGTAGGAAGAGAACTACGAGAGGGCTGTATCACAAATGCTGAAGGATTGGAGGGTTTGGAGCAAAAGAGGGTGGACAAAAGCTACGGACAGATCAAGGAGGATAAGCAAAGAGAAGTGGCCTTTTGATTTTGCAGTAAATAGGTCGATGGTAACCTTAACGATTGCTGTAACAATTGTTTGATTGCTCTGTGGAGTGATGGGGACAAAATCCAGATTGCAGTGGGTCAAGGAGGGAGTTTAATGTAAAGAAATGGGATAGGTGTGCATATACTAGCTTTTCGAGAAGCTTTGAGAGAAGATGGAGTAGGGAAATAGGGCATTAGTTGGATGGGGAGGTTGGATCGAGAGAAGGTTTTCTGAGGAGAGGTGTGCCCAGTGCATGTTTCAGAGATGAGGTAAATATACAGAGTGAGAGGTTGAAAATGTGTGTTAGTATAGGGGTAAGGGTAGAAGAGAGGGAGCGGAGTAGCTGTGAGGGGATAGGGTCGATAGGGTCAAGGGGACAGGTAGTGAGATGAGAGCACAGTTTAAGTGCAGAGACTTCTTCCTCAGTTACAGGGGAGAAAGAGCTACATTTATGGCTATGTAGGTTGTGGTTGATTGCAAGCATTTGAGGAGGTGAGAGAATGGAAGTATGTTGAGAGCTGATTTAGTTTCTAATGGAGTTGATTTGCTATTGAAGTAGCTGGTAAATTCTTGAGCTGACAGAGAAGTTGTGTTAGGAGGTGGGGGTGGGCGGAGAAGAGTATTGAATGTGGAGAACAGACATTTTGGGTTTGAAGAAAGTAAAGATAAGAGTAGAGAAGTAATGTTGCTTATAGTGATTTATGGCAGAATAGTAGGAGTTCAAGATGAACTTGTAGTGAGCTGAACTCTGAGATTTTCTCCAGTGCCACTTAGCAGTATGGGAACATCTGCATAGGTACCGTGTCAAAGGAGTATGTCAGGGCTGAGGATGAGTGTGTGATTTCCAGCTATGGTAAGAGAGATTGTCAAGGACCGATGTAATGGTGGAATTATAGTGGCAGATAGATTGATCAGGGCAGGAAAAGGAGGAGATGGATGAGAGGAGAGGTTTGAGGGAATTAACAGGCTGTTGCTGATCTAAGACATAATGCTTCTGTGAAGTTTGGTGTGAGGAGTAGATGGAGGGAGAGTTGTAGGGAGGGAGGTGATGTTGCAAGTGAGGAGATGGTGGTCAGTCAAGGGAGTGACCACCTTTATGAGTGGGAGAGTCAGTCCATTGTGACAAAAAAGAATGAGGGCAGGGGTGTCTGAGGAAATAAGGTAACTAGGCAGCCAAGTGATCTAGAAATTGAGTTGAGTAGCCAGGGGGTCGGTATATGAATGCAACACGTATAGAGAGAATAAGCAAATAATGTGGTTTTCGAATGAGGAAAATGTGAGGGAAGAGATTGGTTGAATTTGTTGAAAGGTGCAACGAGGGGAAAGTAAAATACCTATACTACCTCCTTGTCTATTACCAGACCTAGAAGTGTGGCTGAAGTGGAGACCCCCATGTTACAGAGCAGCAGTGGATGCTGTGTCTAAGGGAGAGAGCCAGGTTTTTGTTAAAGCCAGAAGGTTGAGGGAGCGGGAGATAAAGAGGTCATGGATAGAAGTGAGCTTGTTGCAAACAGAGGGAGATTTCCAGAGTGCAAAAGTGAAGGGGTTAGTGGCTTTAGATACAAGAAAAATGTGAGTAAGGTTACCAGAGTTTTGTTTTCTGAGTCTATGGAAGGGTACACATGGATGTGCACGGCTAGGAAGTTGCTGGGGACCAGGATTAGGGGAGATGTCACCAGCAGCTAGTATAAGATAATATAAGTTATAATAGTGAGGTTTTTTTGTATAATTTCTTAGTGAGGTAGATTGCATGATGTAGACGTAGGCGTTCTGTGGGAGTTAGCTGGGCATTCCTGTTGAGTTTAGGGAAGACATGCAGTAGGTGTAGGCGGTCTGCGGGAGTTAGCCGGGCAATCCAGGGGAGTATAGCGAAGTCATGCCGTAGGTGTAGACGGTATTAGGCAGTTAGCTGGGCATTCAAGGGGAGTATAGTGAAGACATGACGTATCTATAGGCCTTCTGTGGCAGTTAGCAAAGCGTTCAAGTGGATTAATCTGCACTTTGATTGGGATACATCACCAGTAGTGAACATATTCCAATCTCTGAAATCATTAAGGTTTATTTTGAATTTGACTGTCTCTTTAATTAATTTTCCAATTCACTTTTATCAAATTTGCTTTGTTCTCTTGTTATTCTTTGTTCAAAGCTAAAAGTAGGTAGGCACATATGCTAATTTCTAAGTCCTTGAAGGGCCCTCTTATTTTAGTGCATATTGACAGTTTTTTCATAGTTACATACGGCTAGTTCATGTGTGTCAAATAGATAACTCCCGTGGAGTTATTTATGAGTCAGCACTGATTAGCTAAAATTCAAGTCTGTCAAAATAATTTAAATAAGGGGGAAGCCTGCAGAAGCTTAGATACAAGGTAATCAAAGAGATAAGATGTTTAATAATATAAAAGTGTCGGTTATGCAAAACTGGGGAATGGGAAATAAATGGAGTACTGTATCGATCTTTTTAAACAATACAAATTCAGGAGTAGACTGTCCCTTTAAGCCCTTAATGACAGCAAAAATACCTAATTTGGAAGCATAGGTCTCTCATTTCAGCGGGAACACAATGCAATTTCTGCGTGCCTCAGGCAATGACAGCCACCATCAGTCACTTATGTTGGGCATCCTATTTTGTCATTCACTCTTATGAATCCATACAAAGCAGCAACAGTACCACATAATCTTACTTTTAGATTATTCTACTTTACCTAGTAAAGATATTTGGTAAAAGTCTACTTGATGTGTTTCATAGTTTTGTTGCTATAACACTTTTAAGTTTAAAACCCTTTAAAGTCTATGGGCATTCCATTTTGTCATTCACCCTTGTCATTCCATACAAAGCAGCTATAATCTGATGTAATCTCACTTTCAGAATATGCTAGTGTACCTGGGGAACGTATATGGTAAATATCTATTTGATATGTCTCATATTTTAGTTTATATAGCACTTTTAAATGTAATCCCATCATATTCAATGAGCATTCTATTTTGTCATTCACCCTTGTCATTCCATAGAAAGCAGCTATAATCTGAAGTAATCTGAGTTTCAGATTATGGTACTGTACCTGTGGAACATATCTGGTAAATATCTATTTGATCTGTCTGATATTTTTGTTGCTATAGCACTTTTAAATGTAATCCCATTATAGTCTATGGGCATTCCATTTTGTCATTCACCCTTGTCATTCCATAGAAAGCAGCTATAATCTCAAATAATCTAATTTTCAGAATATGCTACTGTACCTGGGGAACATATCTGGTAAATATCTATTTGATATGTATCATAGTTTAGTTTCTATAGCACTTTGAAATGTAACCCCATTATAGTCTAAGGGCATTCCATTATGTCATTCACCCTTGTCATTCCATAGAAATCAGTTACTGTACCTGGGGAACATATATGGTAAATATCTATTTGATATGTCTCATATTTTAGTTTATATAGCACTTTTAAATGTAATCCCATTATATTCAATGAGCATTCTATTTTGTCATTCACCCTTGTTATTCCATAGAAAGCAGCTATAATCTGAAGTAATCTGAGTTTCAGATTATGCTACTGTACCTGTGGAACATATCTGGTAAATATCTATTTGATCTGTCTGATATTTTTGTTGCTATAGCACTTTTAAATGTAATCCCATTATAGTCTATGGGCATTCCATTTTGTCATTCACCCTTGTCATTCCATAGAAAACAGCTATAATCTGAAGTAATCTCACTTTCAGAATATGCTACTGTACCTGGTGAACATATCTGGTAAATATCTAGTCAATATGTATCATAGTTTTGTTGATTCAACACTTTTAATTTTACATCCCATTAAAGTCTATGGGGATTCCATTTTGTCATTCACCCTTGTCATTCCATAGAAAACAGCTATAATCTGAAGTAATCTCACTTTCAGAATATGCTACTGTACCTGGGGAACATATCTGGTAAATATCTAGTTAATATGTATCATAGTTTTGTTGATTCAACACTTTTAAATTTAATCCCATTATAGTCTATGGGCATTCCATTATGTCATTCACCCTTGTCATTCCATAGAAAGCAGCTATAATCTGAAGTAATCTCACTTTCAGAATATGCTACTTTACCTGGGGAACATATCTGGTAAATATCTAGTTGATATGTATCATAGTTTAGTTTCTATAGCACTTTTAAATTTAATCCTATTATGGTCTATGGGCATTCCATTATGTCATTCACCCTTGTCATTCCATAGAAAGCAGCTATAATCTGAAGTAATCTCACTTTCAGAATATGCTACTGTACCTGGGAAACATATCTGGTAAATATCTATTTGATATGTATCATAGTTTAGTTTCTATAGCACTTTTAAATGTAATCCCATTATAGTCTAAGGGCATTCCATTTTGTCATTCACCCTTGTCATTCCATAGAAAGCAGCTATAATCTCATGTCATCTCACTTTCAGAATATGCTACTGTACATGGGGAACATATCTGGTAAATATCTAGTTGATATGTATCATAGTTTAGTTTCTATAGAACTTTTAAATTTAATCCCATTATAGTCTATGGGCATTCCATTATGTCATTCACCCTTGTCATTCAATAGAAAGCAGCTATAATCTGAAGTAATCTCACTTTCAGAATATGCTACTGTACCTGGGGAACATATCTGGTAAATAACTAGTTTATATGTATCATAGTTTAGTTTCTATAGCACTTTTAAATGTAATCCCATTATAGTCTATGGGCATTCCATTATGTCATTCACCCTTGTCATTCCATAGAAATCAGATATAATCTGATGTAATCTCACTTTCAGAATATGCTACTGTACCTGGGGAACATATCTGGTAAATATCTATTTGATATGTCTCATAGTTTAGTTTCTATAGCACTTTGAAATGTAACCCCATTATAGTCTATGGGCATTCCATTTTGTCATTCACCCTTGTCATTCCATAGAAATCAGTTACTGTACCTGGGGAACATATATGGTAAATATATATTTGATATGTCTCATATTTTAGTTTATATAGCACTTTTAAATGTAATCCCATTATATTCAATGAACATTCTATTTTGTCATTCACCCTTGTCATTCCATAGAAAGCAGCTATAATCTGAAGTAATCTGAGTTTCAGATTATGCTACTGTACCTGTGGAACATATCTGGTAAATATCTATTTGATATGTCTCATAGTTTAGTTTCTATAGCACTTTGAAATGTAACCCCATTATAGTCTATGGGCATTCCATTTTGTCATTCACCCTTGTCATTCCATAGAAAACAGCTATAATCTGTAGTAATCTCACTTTCAGAATATGCTACTGTACCTGGGGAACATATCTGGTAAATATCTAGTTAATATGTATCATAGTATGGTTGATTCAACACTTTTAATTTTACATCCCATTAAAGTCTATGGGCATTCCATTTTGTCATTCACCCTTGTCATTCCATAGAAAACAGCTATAATCTGAAGTAATCTCACTTTCAGAATATGCTACTGTACCTGGGGAACATATCTGGTAAATATCTAGTTAATATGTATCATAGTTTTGTTGATTCAACACTTTTAAATTTAATCCCATTATAGTCTATGGGCATTCCATTATGTCATTCACCCTTGTCATTCCATAGAAAGCAGCTATAATCTGAAGTAATCTCACTTTCAGAATATGCTACTGTACCTGGGAAACATATCTGGTAAATATCTATTTGATATGTATCATAGTTTAGTTTCTATAGCACTTTTAAATGTAATCCCATTATAGTCTATGGGCATTCCATTTTGTCATTCACCCTTGTCATTCCATAGAAAGCAGCTATAATCTGATGTAATCTCACTTTCAGAATATGCTACTGTACATGGGGAACATATCTAGTAAATATCTAGTTGATATGTATCATAGTTTAGTTTCTATAGCACTTTTAAATTTAATCCTATTATAGTCTATGGGCATTCCATTATGTCATTCACCCTTGAAATTCCATAGAAAGCAGCTATAATCTGAAGTAATCTCACTTTCAGAATATGCTACTGTACCTGGGGAACATATCTGGTAAATATCTATTTGATATGTATCATAGTTTAGTTTCTATAGCACTTTTAAATGTAATCCTATTATAGTCTAAGGGCATTCCATTTTGTCATTCACCCTTGTCATTCAATAGAAAGCAGCTATAATCTGAAGTAATCTCACTTTCAGAATATGCTACTGTACCTGGGGAACATATCTGGTAAATATCTATTTGATATGTATCATAGTTTAGTTTCTATAGCACTTTTAAATTTAATCCCATTATAGTCTATGGGCATTCCATTATGTCATTCACCCTTGAAATTCCATAGAAAGCAGCTATAATCTGAAGAAATCTCACTTTCAGAATATGCTACTGTACCTGGGGAACATATCTGGTAAATATCTATTTGATATGTATCATAGTTTAGTTTCTATAGCACTTTTAAATTTAATCCCATTATAGTCTATGGGCATTCCATTATGTCACTCACCCTTGTCATTCCATAGAAATCAGCTATAATCTGAAGAAATCTCACTTTCAGAATATGCTACTGTACATGGGGAACATATCTGATAAATATCTAGTTGATATGTATCATAGTTTTGTTGCTTCAACACTTTTAATTTTACATCCCATTAAAGTCTATGGGCATTCAATTTTGTCATTCACCCTTGTCATTCCATAGAAAGCAGCTATAATCTGAAGTAATCTCACTTTCAGAATATGCTTCTGTACCTGGGGAACATATCTGGTAAATATCTAGTTGATATGAATCATAGTTTTGTTGCTTCAACACTTTTAATTTTACATCCCATTAAAGTCTATGGGCATTCCATTTTGTCATTCACCCTTGTCATTCCATAGAAAGCAGCTATAATATGAAGTAATCTCACTTTCAGAATATGCTACTGTACATGGGGAACATATCTGGTAAATATCTAGTTGATATGTATCATAGTTTAGTTTCTATAGCACTTTTAAATGTAATCCCATTATAGTCTATGGGCATTCCATTATGTCATTCACCCTTGTCATTCCATAGAAAGCAGCTATAATCTGAAGTAATCTCATTTTCAGAATATGCTACTGTACACGGGGAACATATCTGGTAAATATCTAGTTGATATGTATCATAGTTTAGTTTCTATAGCCCTTTTAAATGTAATCCTATTATAGTCTATGGGCATTCCATTTTGTCATTCACCCTTGTCATTCCATAGAAAGCAGCTATAATCTGATGTAATCTCACTTTCAGAATATGCTACTGTACCTGGGGAACATATCTGGTAAATATCTATTTGATATGTATCATAGTTTAGTTCTATAGCACTTTTAAATTGAATCCCATTATAGTCTATGGGCATTCCATTATGTCATTCACCCTTGTCATTCCATAGAAAGCAGCTATAATCTGAAGAAATCTCACTTTCAGAATATGCTACTGTACATGGGGAACATATCTGATAAATATCTAGTTGATATGTATCATAGTTTTGTTGCTTCAACACTTTTAATTTTACATCCCATTAAAGTCTATGGGCATTCCTTTTTGTCATTCACCCTTGTCATTCCATAGAAAGCAGCTATAATCTGAAGTAATCTCACTTTCAGAATATGCTACTGTACATGGGGAACATATCTGGTAAATATCTAGTTGATATGTATCATAGTTTAGTTTCTATAGCACTTTTAAATGTAATCCTATTATAGTCTATGGGCATTCCATTTTGTCATTCACCCTTGTCATTCCATAGAAAGCAGCTATAATCTGATGTAATCTCACTTTCAGAATATGCTACTGTACCTGGGGAACATATCTGGTAAATATCTATTTGATATGTATCATAGTTTAGTTTCTATAGCACTTTTAAATTTAATCCCATTATAGTCTATGGGCATTCCATTATGTCATTCACCCTTGTCATTCCATAGAAAGCAGCTATAATCTGAAGAAATCTCACTTTCAGAATATGCTACTGTACATGGGGAACACATCTGATAAATATCTATTTGATATGTATCATAGTTTTGTTGCTTCAACACTTTTAATTTTACATCCCATTAAAGTCTATGGGCATTCAATTTTGTCATTCACCCTTGTCATTCCATAGAAAGCAGCTATAATCTGAAGTAATCTCACTTTCAGAATATGCTTCTGTACCTGGGGAACATATCTGGTAAATATCTAGTTGATATGAATCATAGTTTTGTTGCTTCAACACTTTTAATTTTACATCCCATTAAAGTCTATGGGCATTCCATTTTGTCATTCACCCTTGTCATTCCATAGAAAGCAGCTATAATATGAAGTAATCTCACTTTCAGAATATGCTACTGTACATGGGGAACATATCTGGTAAATATCTATTTGATATGTATCATAGTTTAGTTTCTATAGCACTTTTAAATGTAATCCCATTATAGTCTATGGGCATTCCATTATGTCATTCACCCTTGTCATTCCATAGAAAGCAGCTATAATCTGAAGTAATCTCATTTTCAGAATATGCTACTGTACACGGGGAACATATCTGGTAAATATCTAGTTGATATGTATCATAGTTTTGTTGCTTCAACACTTTTAATTTTACATCCCATTATAGTCTATGGGCATTCCATTTTGTCATTCACCCTTGTCATTCCATAGAAAGCAGCTATAATCTGAAGTAATCTCATTTTCAGAATATGCTACTGTACACGGGGAACATATCTGGCAAATATCTAGTTGATATGTATCATAGTTTAGTTTCTATAGCACTTTTAAATGTAATCCCATTATAGTCTATGGGCATTCCATTTTGTCATTCACCCTTGTCATTCCATAGAAAGCAGCTATAATCTGATGTAATCTCACTTTCAGAATATGCTACTGTATATGGGGAACATATCTGGTAAATATCTATTTGATATGTATCATAGTTTAGTTTCTATAGCACTTTTAAATGTAATCCCATTATAGTCTATGGGCATTCCATTTTGTCATTCACCCTTGTCATTCCATAGAAAGCAGCTATAATCTGAAGTAATCTCACTTTCAGAATATGCTACTGTACATGGGGACCATATCTGGTAAATATCTATTTGATATGTATCATAGTTTAGTTTCTATAGCACTTTTAAATGTAATCCCATTATAGTCTATGGGCATTCCATTTTGTCATTCACCCTTGTCATTCCATAGAAAGCAGCTATAATCTGATGTAATCTCACTTTCAGAATATGCTACTGTACCTGGGGAACATATCTGGTAAATATCTATTTGATATGTATCATAGTTTAGTTTCTATAGCACTTTTAAATTTAATCCCATTATAGTCTATGGGCATTCCATTATGTCATTCACCCTTGTCATTCCATAGAAAGCAGCTATAATCTGAAGAAATCTCACTTTCAGAATATGCTACTGTACATGGGGAACACATCTGATAAATATCTATTTGATATGTATCATAGTTTTGTTGCTTCAACACTTTTAATTTTACATCCCATTAAAGTCTATGGGCATTCAATTTTGTCATTCACCCTTGTCATTCCATAGAAAGCAGCTATAATCTGAAGTAATCTCACTTTCAGAATATGCTTCTGTACCTGGGGAACATATCTGGTAAATATCTAGTTGATATGAATCATAGTTTTGTTGCTTCAACACTTTTAATTTTACATCCCATTAAAGTCTATGGGCATTCCATTTTGTCATTCACCCTTGTCATTCCATAGAAAGCAGCTATAATATGAAGTAATCTCACTTTCAGAATATGCTACTGTACATGGGGAACATATCTGGTAAATATCTATTTGATATGTATCATAGTTTAGTTTCTATAGCACTTTTAAATGTAATCCCATTATAGTCTATGGGCATTCCATTATGTCATTCACCCTTGTCATTCCATAGAAAGCAGCTATAATCTGAAGTAATCTCATTTTCAGAATATGCTACTGTACACGGGGAATATATCTGGTAAATATCTAGTTGATATGTATCATAGTTTTGTTGCTTCAACACTTTTAATTTTACATCCCATTAAAGTCTATGGGCATTCCATTTTGTCATTCACCCTTGTCATTCCATAGAAAGCAGCTATAATCTGAAGTAATCTCACTTTCAGAATATGCTACTGTACATGGGGAACATATCTGGCAAATATCTAGTTGATATGTATCATAGTTTAGTTTCTATAGCACTTTTAAATGTAATCCCATTATAGTCTATGGGCATTCCATTTTGTCATTCACCCTTGTCATTCCATAGAAAGCAGCTATAATCTGAAGTAATCTCACTTTCAGAATATGCTACTGTACCTGGGGAACATATCTGGCAAATATCTAGTTGATATGTATCATAGTTTAGTTTCTATAGCACTTTTAAATGTAATCCCATTATAGTCTATGGGCATTCCATTTTGTCATTCACCCTTGTTATTCCATAGAAGGCAGCTATAATCTGATGTAATCTCACTTTCAGAATATGCTACTGTACATGGGGAACATATCTGGTAAATATCTATATGATATGTATCATAGTTTAGTTTCTATAGCACTTTTAAATGTAATCCCATTATAGTCTATGGGCATTCCATTTTGTCATTCACCCTTGTCATTCCATAGAAAGCAGCTATAATCTGATGTAATCTCACTTTCAGAATATGCTACTGTACATGGGGAACATATCTGGTAAATATCTAGTTGATATGTATCATAGTTTAGTTTCTATAGCACTTTTAAATTTAATCCCATTATAGTCTATGGGCATTCCATTTTGTCATTCACCCTTGTCATTCCATAGAAAGCAACTATAATCTGAAGTAATCTCACTTTCAGAATATGCTACTGTACATGGGGAACATATCTGGTAAATATCTAGTTGATATGTATCATAGTTTAGTTTCTATAGCACTTTTAAATGTAATCCTATTATAGTCTATGGGCATTCCATTTTGTCATTCACCCTTGTCATTCCATAGAAAGCAGCTATAATCTGAAGTAATCTCACTTTCAGAATATGCTACTGTACCCGGGGAACATATCTGGTAAATATCTAGTTGATATGTATCATAGTTTAGTTTCTATAGAACTTTTAAATTTAATCCCATTATAGTACATGGGGAACATATCTGATAAATATCTAGTTGATATGTATCATAGTTTTGTTGCTTCAACACTTTTAATTTTACATCCCATTAAAGTCTATGGGCATTCCATTTTGTCATTCACCCTTGTCATTCCATAGAAAGCAGCTATAATCTGAAGTAATCTCACTTTCAGAATATGCTACTGTACATGGGGACCATATCTGGTAAATATCTATTTGATATGTATCATAGTTTAGTTTCTATAGCACTTTTAAATGTAATCCTATTATAGTCTATGGGCATTCCATTTTGTCATTCACCCTTGTCATTCCATAGAAAGCAGCTATAATCTGATGTAATCTCACTTTCAGAATATGCTACTGTACCTGGGGAACATATCTGGTAAATATCTATTTGATATGTATCATAGTTTAGTTTCTATAGCACTTTTAAATTTAATCCCATTATAGTCTATGGGCATTCCATTATGTCATTCACCCTTGTCATTCCATAGAAAGCAGCTATAATCTGAAGAAATCTCACTTTCAGAATATGCTACTGTACATGGGGAACACATCTGATAAATATCTATTTGATATGTATCATAGTTTTGTTGCTTCAACACTTTTAATTTTACATCCCATTAAAGTCTATGGGCATTCAATTTTGTCATTCACCCTTGTCATTCCATAGAAAGCAGCTATAATCTGAAGTAATCTCACTTTCAGAATATGCTTCTGTACCTGGGGAACATATCTGGTAAATATCTAGTTGATATGAGTCATAGTTTTGTTGCTTCAACACTTTTAATTTTACATCCCATTAAAGTCTATGGGCATTCCATTTTGTCATTCACCCTTGTCATTCCATAGAAAGCAGCTATAATCTGAAGTAATCTCACTTTCAGAATATGCTACTGTACATGGGGAACATATCTGGTAAATATCTATTTGATATGTATCATAGTTTAGTTTCTATAGCACTTTTAAATGTAATCCCATTATAGTCTATGGGCATTCCATTATGTCATTCACCCTTGTCATTCCATAGAAAGCAGCTATAATCTGAAGTAATCTCATTTTCAGAATATGCTACTGTACACGGGGAACATATCTGGTAAATATCTAGTTGATATGTATCATAGTTTTGTTGCTTCAACACTTTTAATTTTACATCCCATTATAGTCTATGGGCATTCCATTTTGTCATTCACCCTTGTCATTCCATAGAAAGCAGCTATAATCTGAAGTAATCTCATTTTCAGAATATGCTACTGTACACGGGGAACATATCTGGCAAATATCTAGTTGATATGTATCATAGTTTAGTTTCTATAGCACTTTTAAATGTAATCCCATTATAGTCTATGGGCATTCCATTTTGTCATTCACCCTTGTCATTCCATAGAAAGCAGCTATAATCTGATGTAATCTCACTTTCAGAATATGCTACTGTATATGGGGAACATATCTGGTAAATATCTATTTGATATGTATCATAGTTTAGTTTCTATAGCACTTTTAAATGTAATCCCATTATAGTCTATGGGCATTCCATTTTGTCATTCACCCTTGTCATTCCATAGAAAGCAGCTATAATCTGAAGTAATCTCACTTTCAGAATATGCTACTGTACATGGGGACCATATCTGGTAAATATCTATTTGATATGTATCATAGTTTAGTTTCTATAGCACTTTTAAATGTAATCCCATTATAGTCTATGGGCATTCCATTTTGTCATTCACCCTTGTCATTCCATAGAAAGCAGCTATAATCTGATGTAATCTCACTTTCAGAATATGCTACTGTACCTGGGGAACATATCTGGTAAATATCTATTTGATATGTATCATAGTTTAGTTTCTATAGCACTTTTAAATTTAATCCCATTATAGTCTATGGGCATTCCATTATGTCATTCACCCTTGTCATTCCATAGAAAGCAGCTATAATCTGAAGAAATCTCACTTTCAGAATATGCTACTGTACATGGGGAACATATCTGATAAATATCTAGTTGATATGTATCATAGTTTTGTTGCTTCAACACTTTTAATTTTACATCCCATTAAAGTCTATGGGCATTCAATTTTGTCATTCACCCTTGTCATTCCATAGAAAGCAGCTATAATCTGAAGTAATCTCACTTTCAGAATATGCTTCTGTACCTGGGGAACATATCTGGTAAATATCTAGTTGATATGTATCATAGTTTTGTTGCTTCAACACTTTTAATTTTACATCCCATTAAAGTCTATGGGCATTCCATTTTGTCATTCACCCTTGTCATTCCATAGAAAGCAGCTATAATATGAAGTAATCTCACTTTCAGAATATGCTACTGTACATGGGGAACATATCTGGTAAATATCTATTTGATATGTATCATAGTTTAGTTTCTATAGCACTTTTAAATGTAATCCCATTATAGTCTATGGGCATTCCATTATGTCATTCACCCTTGTCATTCCATAGAAAGCAGCTATAATCTGAAGTAATCTCATTTTCAGAATATGCTACTGTACACGGGGAACATATCTGGTAAATATCTAGTTGATATGTATCATAGTTTTGTTGCTTCAACACTTTTAATTTTACATCCCATTAAAGTCTATGGGCATTCCATTTTGTCATTCACCCTTGTCATTCCATAGAAAGCAGCTATAATCTGAAGTAATCTCACTTTCAGAATATGCTACTGTACATGGGGAACATATCTGGCAAATATCTAGTTGATATGTATCATAGTTTAGTTTCTATAGCACTTTTAAATGTAATCCCATTATAGTCTATGGGCATTCCATTTTGTCATTCACCCTTGTCATTCCATAGAAAGCAGCTATAATCTGATGTAATCTCACTTTCAGAATATGCTACTGTACATGGGGAACATATCTGGTAAATATCTATATGATATGTATCATAGTTTAGTTTCTATAGCACTTTTAAATGTAATCCCATTATAGTCTATGGGCATTCCATTTTGTCATTCACCCTTGTCATTCCATAGAAAGCAGCTATAATCTGATGTAATCTCACTTTCAGAATATGCTACTGTACATGGGGAACATATCTGGTAAATATCTAGTTGATATGTATCATAGTTTAGTTTCTATAGCACTTTTAAATTTAATCCCATTATAGTCTATGGGCATTCCATTTTGTCATTCACCCTTGTCATTCCATAGAAAGCAACTATAATCTGAAGTAATCTCACTTTCAGAATATGCTACTGTACATGGGGAACATATCTGGTAAATATCTAGTTGATATGTATCATAGTTTAGTTTCTATAGCACTTTTAAATGTAATCCTATTATAGTCTATGGGCATTCCATTTTGTCATTCACCCTTGTCATTCCATAGAAAGCAGCTATAATCTGAAGTAATCTCACTTTCAGAATATGCTACTGTACCCGGGGAACATATCTGGTAAATATCTAGTTGATATGTATCATAGTTTAGTTTCTATAGAACTTTTAAATTTAATCCCATTATAGTACATGGGGAACATATCTGATAAATATCTAGTTGATATGTATCATAGTTTTGTTGCTTCAACACTTTTAATTTTACATCCCATTAAAGTCTATGGGCATTCCATTTTGTCATTCACCCTTGTCATTCCATAGAAAGCAGCTATAATCTGAAGTAATCTCACTTTCAGAATATGCTACTGTACATGGGGAACATATCTGGTAAATATCTAGTTGATATGTATCATAGTTTAGTTTCTATAGCACTTTTAAATGTAATCCCATTATAGTCTATGGGCATTCCATTTTGTCATTCACCCTTGTCATTCCATAGAAAGCAGCTATAATCTGATGTAATCTCACTTTCAGAATATGCTACTGTACACGGGGAACATATCTGGTAAATATCTAGTTGATATGCATCATAGTTTAGTTTCTATAGCACTTTTAAATGTAATCCCATTATAGTCTATGGGCATTCCATTATGTCATTCACCCTTGTCATTCCATAGAAAGCAGCTATAATCTGAAGTAATCTCACTTTCAGAATATGCTACGGTACCTGGGGAACATATCTGGTAAATATCTATTTGATATGTATCATAGTTTAGTTTCTATAGCACTTTTAAATGTAATCCCATTATAGTCTATGGGCATTCCATTTTGTCATTCACCCTTGTCATTCCATAGAAAGCAGCTATAATCTGAAGTAATCTCACTTTCAGAATATGCTACTGTACCCGGGGAACATATCTGGTAAATATCTAGTTGATATGTATCATAGTTTAGTTTCTATAGAACTTTTAAATTTAATCCCATTATAGTCTATGGGCATTCCATTTTGTCATTCCCCCTTGTCATTCCATAGAAAGCAGCTATAATCTGATGTAATCTCAATTTCAGAATATGCTACTGTACCTGGGGAACATATCTGGTAAATATCTATTTGATATGTATCATAGTTTTGTTGCTTCAACACTTTTAATTTTACATCCCATTAAAGTCTATGGGCATTCCATTTTGTCATTCACCCTTGTCATTCCTTTTAGTACATCCCATTGACAGGTCAACCTAAACTCATACAGCAAGTGTTAGTGTTATGTAAGTACCACTGAAGTTGTCATAGGTGTAGTGAAAGCAAAAATGGCACATATAGATGCTCTATAATATAAAATGTGATAATTAAAAAATAATACAGCCAGAAAAAAATATCTTGCCATCGAGAGAAAAGCAGAGTGATTAGATATTTGCTGGGATTGGTTTGTAGGTACTGTATAAAACATGTGGATAGAGTAAACATATTAACAAATTAGCACGGTCAGTGATGTGATGTTGTAACACCTTTGCCTCTTATAATCAAGCACAAAGCGGGTAAGTACTTACACAGTGCTTTCAAGGCATTAACATGGGATCTGCATCCAGGAGGAGGCATTATAACAAATAAGATGCACATTTTGGAAACAAAAAAACAATCATTATGGTAATCAAAGGATAGTTAAATTAACATTGTAACGCAAACATGAGATGTTTAATTTGTTGAAGTACGTCATGTTTGCATTACTAATACGAGCTAAATATGTATTTAACCCCATATTAAATTAGTTAACGGGATATGAAGTGCAAAATATTTGAATATAGGAACTAGAATACTGTCTCCGTGTTGCTGACGAACCAACATCTTTACACTTCTTGCATTTTGCTGTAGAGTGCATCGGTAAATTAATTCCCCCTCTTATTTCCTCCTGTGCACGTTGGCGGCTGGTCGTACCAAAAGCAGTTGTTGACTGTGACAGTGACATTTTGGTGCAGAAGGCAAATTCGTTCATCCCATCACCATGACTAAGGAAGGAGAAACAGGGTAGGCAGCAGGGAGACAAGTCAGTGGGCAACATTAACCTCTTCCTGTCTGTTGTACTTTAGTATGGATGGTGTCAGTGCTGACCAGCAGATCTCTGTGTTCTCACAGTTCATGTGTAGTGGTCAATGTCTGGGAGCCAATTAGTTAGATAGCAGGCAAAAGTATCGTGCAAGTTTATTTTTATTTTATTTGGCTTTAATTTAAAAAGCTTAATATAAATGGTTTAGCTAACAAAATAAATAAAAGAACATCTTGGAATAGTGAGAGAATCAAGTTATTTTAACCATTATCTTGGGTAACAAAGCATCAGTGATTAAAACAAAGAATAATTTAGAACACGTAGTCCAGTTTTAAACTGCATGCTTTAAAACTTTATTCTTTTCAATATGCCTAATATATGGCAGATTTTATTAATTAACATACTGCATGTCTGTCAAGTGGCTCAATATTATTCTATAGTTTAAAATGGGTGTTATTGTTCTATGAATTACTTTATTAAAGACAATGTAGACCTTAAAGGGACATTAAACACTTTGAGATGCTAATATAAAATGATAAATTGTATCTATAAAACAACTCTGCAATATACTTTCATTATTTATTTTGTCCTCTTTGCCTGTAATTCCATTATGAAATTGTTGTGAGCTTTTCAGTTTCTGTTAGAAATGGAAGTGCAGAACACTGTTAAATCCAGCACAACCATTGGCTGCACACTCTAGTGACCTATTTATAACTGACCCTAATTGGCCACAGCAGAGAAGGTAACACAAGTTACAACATGGCAACTCCCAGTGTTTTATAGACACTAACACTTTACACTTATTTTGTCACTTTTTAATCAATTAATGAAACTTTAAAGATACATCTACATGTTAGTCATGGACTAATTTCTTTGAATGCATCATTCTATCTAGCATGTATTTAGTGTTTAACGTCCCTTTAAGGTGAGAAAAGGACTATTAGGTGATTCATACAACCCCCCCCCCCCCATCCAAGTGTTTTAGTATGTTGAGGTTTATGGTCATTTCCATTTTTTTATCCAGTGCTTTTTTTTTTTTAAAGGGACAGTAAAATCAAAATTGTACTTTCATGATTTAGATAGAGCATGCAATTTTAAACTACTTTACAATTTACTTCTAGTAGAAGTAAATAATCTTAATTCTCTTGGTATCCATTGTTGAACGCATACATAGGTAGGTTCTGGACCAGCAATATTCTACTGAGCTGGCTGCACATATATTCCTCATGTCTTTGGTTCACCTTGTGTTCAGCTAGCTCCCAGTAGTGCATTGTCACTCCTTTAACAAATATAACAAGAGAATGAAGCACATTATGAGTATAGAAGTGAATTAAAAAGGGGCTTCAAATGGTATGCTATGAATCATGAAAAAAATTGTTTGGGTTTCATGTTCCTTAAAAGATGAATGATGTATAAATCCATGACATAGGATGAAAGTTATCAATATCTGTTGGATTTGCAACTTTGCATGATTGATAGCCAAATGGTAAGTCTGTTATATTTCACTACTGTGTTTCCTGTTTGTGATTCACCAGGGAACTATTATATGCTGACCTATTTACATTCATGCTAGACGTTACATTTGATTGATAGGCACATGTGCAGTTTGCTTCATGACGTAGTTGTACTGGTTCAGTCTCCTAAAAGCCAGTACATATAGCAGAGTTATATCTTTATAATATGGAACAGAGATCTTAAAACTTTGTAATTTTGATATTTTTTTTTGTGTGAAAATTTGCAGACCACATTACACATTTTTACTTCAATTGTGTTTTTCAACGGTCAAAATCTCCCTACCACTTGCTTTAATTGAAGGAGCCAATCCAAACCTGCTACTGCAGTAGACACAGCTAGCCACTGTCCTTTTGTTAACAAAAGTTAAGTTGGTTTTGCATTTTTTTTTTTTTTCTGATCGTCTTTGCTGAGGCCAATAAGGGACAAATACTGGGTGTGACGGGGTTATGCTTGTGAAGCCTGCAGGGTCCACTTCCAATTTATAAAATTGAGAAAACCCACAGTTAAATGACCACTAAATACAGTAGCATTTAATAATACACATTTAAAGACAGTACAATCATACTTAATTTGAATTAAACTGTAGAATATTTTCTGGCAAATTTCAAAGTTAATCCAATTTTTTTTGTATTATTTGACAGCCATCAGCCAATCTCAATATGTATATACCATTATGTATATACTCTACACTTTTGCTTATGTTTAATAGTAGCAGGAGCCTTAGCGGAAGCTGTCGATATAAAAAGAATGTGCGCATTTTGATAATGGAGGATTGTTGTTTCTTTTTGTGTGTGTTTTTTTTTTTTAATTAATGCTTTATTTAAAACATGAAACTTATTTTTTTTTAACTTTAGTGGCCCTTTAAATAATAAGAAAAAGGAGCAAAATAAACAATGAAAGATTATAGGAAAGTTGTTTTACTACCCATAATTAAACCATTTTTATTACAGTCTCAAAGTGCTCTTTGTGAGCATTATTCTGCTTGTGCTGATCCAAAGTGAATTATCAGTCTCCTAGACTATAAAAAAAAAAAGTCCAAGGCCTTGTTTTAAACGTAGATCTATATTTTCTATGTTGCTTTTAACCCCTTCGCTGTCAAGACTTTTCACACATTTATGCTAGGATTGGTTTTAGCTGCTTGGTACTCGTGCAGTTACACATACATTTCAATTTTTTTTTGGTGAGGTACCAATACAACCCCTATCTATTTTTATAAAATAACTTTAGCTTGCAGAAATACCACAATATGGGAACATACCACATTATAAAATGCAAGTGTTTTTTGTTGTTATTTTAAATAGCAATACAAGAAATATTCCGAAATTTTTCAAATACATGTTTTTTGGTAACACATTTAGTAGCATTAGTTCACCTTCCCAAAATACTAGCCTTTGAAATTTGAAAACTATATTATTCAATAAAAAAAAAACATTCAAATCCGAAGATAAAATGTATTTGTTTTTGTCACTTTGCACCATTTTTCAATATATGTAGAAAATGAGTTAGTATAAAAATATTTAACCATACAGAAATGGTGAGGAGGTAATAAAGGCCTCTAAAAAATTCCAGAACCAAGGCTGGAAAGTATTTGTCATTGCAATGACTACCAGACAGCTAGATGGACACAAAATATGATGCCCATACCCTTTTCTTTTTTTAGGGGGTAATAGGGGTTTAAAATGGTCCCACTACCCTTATGAAACACTATACAGATTGTAATTGGGGCAGGTTATCATAATTACCAGAGTGATCATCTGAACATTAGAGAGGTTGTGAACCCTCAATTAACATGTATACACCCATATTCATGAGGCCACATGCTAAGAGAGGGCATGATAATATAAACAATACTTAACATCCAGTGCATAACATAAGCCAGCGCATTAATAGATGAACAATTTATGAGCAATATTTTTTGGGAGGATATAATAACCCATATAGATCTTGCCCTGTCTCGGCCGCTGATAGAGCGAAACTGGGGCATCAAGTGAAAGTTAAAATGCTTGCGCAGTAAGTCCATACATTTTGGAATATTTACTTTGTAAGGATCTATTCCCCTACTCTCAAATATGGAACAAATACGGTAAATATATTAGGCACCCACAGATATATGACAAGATGGAAATAAGTAATGATGTAGCTTAGCATATAGAGACAATGAAACTTAGGATGGCACAATCTTCTCCTTTAGCTAGATCTATAGCCATAAGGCAGCAGTGGGTATCATATTTAAAAAAGGGTATTTAGCTACAAGAAATGTGTTTGGCATAATAAACGATCTGAAAAATTCTCCTAGCTAGTATAACAAGGGAGGACAGTATATGCCAAAAAAATATAGGGCTATCATTCCGATATAGATATTAACATCTGCACTATCCAGCTAATAGTATGTTTACATAAAGCAGTAACTCTCTTTATCTCACTCGTTACCCAGCAGTATATAAACATCAAATGACAGATTATCCCCAAGCATGTTAGTACAATCTCATATAATATATCTTATGAGTATGAGTTACCATAGGATCATTTAGCCTACTCCTGATGTAATCTTTTGTGTCCTTGGGAGGCAGTCCAGCCACCATAAGGTTATCAGTCCTGCGGGACAGGGTTTCTCCGCTCTCACCCCTGAGCCGGTAGGTCGCGGGACACAGGTCTCAAGGTAAGTTTTTAATCCATGTGGGAATTCGCTAGGGCTGAACATGCCCTGCTTACCGACCTCCTCTTCTACTGGTTGAGTAGCGGCTGTCGCGGCTTCGTTGTCTTTAACTGCCTCCCGTATCCCAAGGTACTCACACCCGGTATTTTGAAGTTCTTGTGAAGTAGGAGCATTATACAGTATAGGCGTGCCCGACATCTCCTCCATCTCTTGATAGTGAAGCTTCACTAAAGGAGTTGTAGTAGCTTCTGACTCTGATTCAGAGCCCCATTTAAGTGCTTCCTCCGTGACTGCCTTCCAAGCAGACAAGTGACTCGCTA